>NC_029794.2:39877984-39897878 GCF_000816755.2 Arachis ipaensis
TTTATTAATAAAAATAATAAAATATTATTAAAAAATATAAAAATAACAAAATATATACTAAAAGATAATTTTATTCATTATTAATTTTTTCTTAAAGATAGATATTATTTTATTATTATAAAATAATAATGTTTCTATAAGGAAGTACAAAAGAAGTTGGGTATTCCCAATTATCACCAAATATGATTGGAAGACAAATAGCTTAAGAAAGAGTAAAGTAAGAATAAAGAGAAATTATTAGCATTCATCAGGTATGGCTATTGAGTTCACACACTAGATTGCTAGCTTCTTGCACTATCTCTGGCGCTAGGCTTATTAGCTTTTCAAAGACACACCTATTCCTCGCTTTTCAAGTGCTCCAAAACAACGCCACGATGAAGAGGATGTTTTGTCTACCTTCGATTTGAGCCGCTGCCCAAGATAAGGCTCGTTGCCACCAATTGATGAAGGTCTCCTCTTCTCTTTACCATAAGTCAGTGGTTATTAAGCTTAGACTCCAGATTATTGAAGACAAAGGGTATTGAAACAAGGCATGAGAAATTGATTCATCTTTCAACATGCATCTTGGGCAAGTGGCGGGGATGGATGCAAACCGGCTATGGATTTGTTGCAAAACCGGAAGCTTTTCATGAAGACTGTTCCATAAAAAAATCTTTATTTTATGAGGTAATTTCAATTTCCAAATGCTATTCCATACTCTGTTGTTCTGTATGTTTTGAGGCATCAATGAAGTTGGAGAATGAAAGAACCCATAAGCAACTTTGTATCCTGACCCAACTTCGTATATACCAGATTTTGTCCAGCACCAATTAATTTCATCCTCCTCCTCTGTTGGTTTTATGGAAAAAAATTTATTGCATATATCAACTGGAAAAATTGACTCAATTAGGTTTCTGTTCCAGCTTCTATCAGGATTTAGTAGCGCACTAACATAATACACTTGCAGATTCGGTGGGATTGTGACTGCAGCTTGAGGGACATTAAAGGGCAATGGTGGTGGGAGCCAGGGATCATGGAAGATGCAGACATTAGCACCAGAGCCTATTTTCCATAACAAGCCTTTCTCAATCACCTTGTGGCCTTCAAGAACACTTCTCCAGCCCCATGACGGTATGCTTCCTATCTCTGCATGTAAGAAATTTGTATATCTGAAATATTTAGCTTTGAACATTCTTGACAGTGTAGAATTAGGGTATTTCATTAGACGCCAACATTGCTTGCCCAATGAGGCCAAATTTTGTGCCTTTAGGTCTTTAATCCCTAACCCTCCTTCTTTCTTCAGTCTCGTCATTATGTCCCATTTATTCCAAACCATTCTTCGTTCTGCGCCTTTTTGACCCCACCAAAATTGCGAGAGCATGCTATGAATTTCAGTTAACAGCGTGTCCGGGAGCTTGAAACAAGAGAGTGTGTAAATAGGAATCGCTTTTCACACCGCTCTCAATAGCGTGTGCCTGCCACCTAAGGACAATAAACTTCTTTTCCAACCCATAATCCTCTTCTGAACTTTATCCTTGATAGCTCCAAAGTTTGCTTTCTTTGATTTCTGAACTATGGAGTGCAGCCCCAAGTATTTGTCTTGGGCTCTGATATGTTAAATATTTAGTGTCTGCGCAATTGCTAGTCTTGTGTTCTGAGGTGTGTTGTGACTGAAAAAGATGGCCGACTTGTTCAAATTGACTTTTTGCCCACTGAAGCCTTCGTAGATCTCTAGCAATTCCAAAATGATTTGGCTTGTATTAGGTGAGCCCTTGCAAAAAAGGATTGAATCATCAACAAACAAAAGGTGATTAACTGTTTGGCATCTCCGATTAACTTGAACTCCTTGAATTAATCTGTTTTGCAAAAACTTGGTGCACGAATTGTGAATCACACTTTTCACAACTCCTACCACTAACCAGCAAGTGCACTGGGTCGTCCAAGTAATACCTTACGTGAGTAAGGGTCGATCCCACGGAGATTGTTGGCTTAAAGCAAGCTATGGTTATCTCGTTATTCTTAGTCAAGATATTAATGATAATTCTTTATTTCAATAGTAAAAAGTAAAAGAGCATCGAATAAATACTTGTTATGCAGTAATTGAGAACAGATTGAGGTTTTGGAGATGCTTCGTCTTCTGAATCTCTGCTTTCCTCCCATCTTCTTCTTCACACATGCAAGGTTCTTTCCATGGCAAGCTGTATGTTGGTGGATCACCGTTGTCAATGGCTACCATCTATCCTCTCAGTGAAAAGGGTCAATGTACATGGCTAATCATCTATCGGTTCTCACTTGTGTTGGAATAGGATCCATTAATCCTTTTGCGTCTGTCACTACGCCCAATACTTGTGAGTTTAAAGCTCGTCACAGTCATCCCTTTCCGGATCCTACTCAGAATACCACAGACAAAGTTTAGACGTTCCGGATATCAAGGATGCTGCCAATTGATTCTAGCTTTTACCACGAAGACTCTGGATTCATGGGATTGAACGCTCTGTTGTCAGGATAGGCAATCAAACTCTTGAACCAAGAACCCAAGAGATATACACTCAAGCTATTATAGATAGAACATAAGTGGTTGTTAGGCACGTGTTCATAGGTTGAGAATGATGATGAGTGTCACGGATCATCACATTCTTCACGGTTAGGTACGAGTGAATATCTTAGAACAGAAACAAGCGTGTTGAATAGAAATTAGAAGTAATTGCATTAATTCATCGAGACACAGTAGAGCTCCTCACCCCCAATCATGGAGTTTAGAGACTCATGCTATATAGATACAATGTAAAACGTGAAAAAATGTCATGAGATGCAAAATAAATCTCTAAAAGTAGTTTTTATACTGAACTAGTGACCTAGGGTTTACAGAAATTCACTTCTGGGGCCCACTTGGTGTGTGCTTGGGCTGAGTATTGAAGCTTCCAAGTGTAGAGACTTTATTTGGAGTTAAACACCAGGTTGTAGCCTGTTTCTGGCATTTAACTCTGGTTTGTAACCTGTTTCTGGCGTTTAACGCCAGAATAGGATAAGGACTTGGCGTTAAACGCCAATTTGCGTTGTCAAAACTTGAACAAAGTATAGACTATTATATATTGCTGGAAAGCCCTGGATGTCTACTTTCCAACGCAATTGAGAGCGCACCAATTGGGCTTCTGTAGCTCCAGAAATTCCATTTCGAGTGTAGGGAGGTCAGAATCCAACAGCATCTGCAGTCCTTCTTCAGCCTCTGAATCAGATTTTTGCTCAGGTCCCTTAATTTCAGCCCGAAAATACCTGAAATCGCAGAAAAATACACAAACTCATAGTAGAGTCCAGAATTGTGATTTTTGCATAAAATCTAATAAAAATATACTAAAAAGTAGCTAGATCCTACTAAAAACTATATGAAAATATCCCCAAAAAGCGTATAAAATATCCGCTCATCACAACACCAAACTTAAATTGTTGCTTGTCCTCAAGTAACTAGATAAATAAAATAGGATAGAAAGAAAATCAAGAGGCAATAACATCTCCGAGTTTCACATGAAGCTCAAATTCTCATTAGATGAGCGGGGCTAGTAGCTTTTTGCTTCTGAACAGTTTTGGCACCTCCATTTATCCTTTGAAGTTCAGAATGGTTGGCATCTGTAGGAACTTAGAATTCAGATAGTGTTATTGATTCTCCTAGTTTAGTATGTTGATTCTTGAACACAGCTACTTTATGAGTCTTGGTCGTGGCCCTAAGCACTTTGTTTTCCAGTATTACCACCGGATACATAAATGCCACAGACACATAACTGGGTGAACCTTTTCAGATTGTAACTTAGCTTTGCTAAAGTCCCCATTTGGAGGTGTCCAGAGTTCTTAAGCACACTCTTTTTACTTTGGACCATGACTTTAACCGCTCAGTCTCAAGTTTTTCACTTGACACCTTCACGCCACAAGCACATGGTTAGGGACAGCTTGGTTTAGCCGCTTAGGCCAGGATTTTATTCCTTTAGACCCTCCTATCCATTAATGCTCAAAGCCTTGGATCCTTTTTTCCCTTTCCTTTTGGTTTAAAGGGCTATTGGCTTTTTCTGCTTGCTTTTTCTTTTTCTCCCCCTTTTTTTATTTTTCGCATAATTTTTTTTTCGCAAGCCTTGTATTCACTGCTTTTTCTTGCTTCAAGAATCAATTTTATGATTTTTCAGATTATCAATAACATTTCTCTTTTTCATCATTCTTCAAGAGCCAACAATTTTAACATTCATAAACAACAAATTCAAAAGACATATGCACTGTTCAAGCATTCATTCAGAAACAAAAAGTATTACCACCACGTATAAATAATTTGAATTTTTCTTATTAAGAACTCAAAAATAAAATTGCATTCTTATTCTAAAAATCTGCTATTTTATTCATGTTCAATGATGATGAAAAAGATAAATTATAACTTATTTGGGGAATAAAAATAAAAAAATGAAGATACTAATTCTTACTACTCATATAACTTCTAAGGTAGATTTCTTAAAAGTAAAAGTTATCACAGAGTTAAGACTAAGATTAGGACTCAACAACCTTTATTTTGGGAGATGGATGCTCCTTTAGTCTGTGGGGTGCATGGCCCTTCAAGAGACAGCTTCTGGCACTTCAGCTCTTGTAGCTCACGCCCCTACTCCTCTTGTTCCTTCAGCAGTTTGCAGAGCATGCTATTTTGAACCTGCTGTTCTTCCTTCAGTTGATCTATAGCTTCTTGCAACTTGGTGACAGATGCTTCTAGGCGGGTCCAGTAGTCAATCTGAGGGATTTCTAGGAGAAACTCATGTGCCCTCCTTTTGATGGAGTTATCTTGCACTTGTTGTCCTTCTATTAACCTTTTGGTGATTGGTTACTCAACTGGGATATACTCATCCACTCCCATCTTCACCCCAGCATCTTTACATAGCAGAGAGATCAGGTTTGGGTAAGCTAATTTGGCGTCAGTGGAGTTCTTGTTTGCAATTGTGTAGAGCTCACAAGAAATCAGATGATGAATCTCCACTTCGTTTTCCAGCATAATGCAGTGAATCATCATTGCTCTTTTGACAGTGACTTCAGAGCGGTTGCTGGTGGGCAGTATAGAACGCCCAATGAAGTCCAGCCAAACCCTAGCAATTGGTTTGATATCTCCTCTCTTGAGTTGATTTGGGACACCTTTTGTATTGGTTATCCACTTGGTTCTAGGGATGCATATGTCCTCTAGAACTTGGTCTAAGCGCTTATCAAATCTCACCATTCTCCTATTAAAGGATTCTGGATCATCTTGTAGTTGAGGCAGCTTGAAGACCTCTCTTATTCTGTCCTGGTGGAAGTACATAATCTTCCCTCTGACCAAGATTCGAAAGGTATAGAAAGCGGCTCCAGTTAATCTCTGCTTATTTGTTTGCCACATATTTGCGTAGAATTCCTGAACCATGTTTTTACCTACCTTTGTCTCAGGATTAGCCAGAATTTCCCAGCCTCTTTTTCGAATCTGCTCTTGGATCTCCAGATATTCGTCTTCTTTCAGATCGAATTTAACTTCCGGGATCACTGACCTTAGACCCATTATTTTGTAGTAATGGTCTGCATGTTCTTTTGTTAAGAACCTCTCTTGATTCCAAAGTAGTTTTGGAATATTATCTTTCTTTCCTCTTGAAGTGGTTTGTTTTCCTTTAGAAGCTATGATCTTAGTGAGTCTTAGCTCAGTGATCATGCAAAGCACACCAAACTTAGAGGTTTGCTTGTCCTCAAGCAAAAGAAAGGAAAGGAGAGGAATAGAAGAAGAGACAAATTCGAATTGTGGAGGAGAGGGGGTGGCCGAATGTGAATTTAAAGAGGAGGGGGTGGGTTCAAAAATTTTAAAAAAGATATGCTAGAAGATATGATTTGTAAAAAGATAATTATGATATGCAAAAGATGTAGTTTAAAATTGAAAAGATAAGAGGGAGATTTGAAAAAGATAAATCTAATTTTTGAAAAGATAGTATGATGATTTGAAAAAGATTTGAAAAGAATTTAAAAAGATAGATGAGTTTTAAAAAATATTTGAAAAGAATTTAAAAAGATAGATGAGTTTTGAAAAAGATTTGAAAAGAAGTTGAAGAAGAATGAAGAAAGATATTTAGGCTTGAGACTAATTTGAAATTGAAATTGAAAAATGAGAATTTGTAACATTTTCATGCAAAAAATCATGGATGGAAATATGAAAATTTTAAAAAAAATTAAAGTGAAAAACAAACTTCCTCCCCTCCACACTTCTGGCGTTAAACGCCCATTTGTAGCTTGTTTTGGGAGTTTAACGCCCATTTGTTGCTTGTTTTGGGCGTTTAACGCCCAGCCAGGTACCCTGGCTGGCGTTAAACGCCAGAAATCCTTTGTCACTGGGCATTTTTCTAAACGCCCAGGATGCTGTAATTCTGGAGTTAAATGCCCAGAATGGTACCCATTCTGTAGGGCTGGAAGTGAGTCAAGCCAGTTCATGAGCCAGCTCAAGCTCGACTCGTTAACAGCTCGATAAGCTAAGCTCGTGAGCTGGTGAGCCAAGCTTGAACCTGAAATTGAGCTCATAAATTAAATGAGCCGAGCTTGAGCTTGGATAAGCTCAGCTCATTAGCTCATGAGCTGGCTCGATTATATATATATATATATATATATATATATATATATATATTATAACAATATTAATTATTTAATATTTATATTTATTTTTTATATATAATTTTAATATAGGACATAAATAAAAAATTTATAATTTATTGATAGATAAACAATATATAAAATTGATCTTTTCAAATATTTTTAAAAATATATAGGTTATAATTTATTGATATAAAATTATAGATTATGTATTTATGTTTCTCTTATTTGAGCCAGCTCGTGAGCTCGAGCCAGCTCGTGAGCTTTTGGTGAGTCGAGCTTGAGCTTAAGAAATAAGCTCGATTGTTAATGAGCTGAGCCGTGAGCCAAGCTCAATTTTCGTGAGCCGAGCTTGAGCTTGGTCTAGCTCGACTCAGCTCGGCTCACTTCTAGCCCTACCATTCTGGCGTTTAACACCCAGAAAGGTATCTTTACTGGCATTAAACGCCCAGTAGATGCTTCTTTTGGGCGTTTAACGCCCAAAATTCCCTTTAATGGCGTTTTTGTGCCAGTGAGCTCCTTTTCTCTGCTTTATGCTCTGAATTCTTCTGTAACTCTCTGAACTCATGCAATTGGTACTTTACCTTGAAGATTATTTATATTAAACTCGTATAATTATTATTTAAATAACAAATAAGCTTTGCTAATGGCTGGGTTGCCTCCCAGCAAGCGCTTCTTTATTGTCTTTAGCTGGACCTTGCTGAGCTTTTAATCTAGCCTCAGCCTTGAGCATTCTTGCTCAATATTTCCTTCAAGATAATGCTTAATTCTCTGTCCATTAACAATGAACTTCTTATTAGAATCAATGTCTTGAAACTCCACATAGCCATATGGTGACACACTTGTAATCAGATATGGTCCTTTCCACCAGGATTTCAGTTTCTCGGGGAATAATCTGAGCCTAGAGTTGAACAGTAGAACCTTTTGTCCTGGTTCAAAGACTCTGGGTGACAGTTTCTTATCGTGCCACCTTTTTGCTTTCTCTTTGTAAATCTTAGCATTTTCGAAAGCATTGATTCTGAATTCCTCTAGCTCATTCAGCTGGAGCAATCTTTTCTCTCCAGCTAATTTGGCATCAAGATTTAGGAATCTGGTTGCCAAGTAGGCCTTGTGTTCTAGTTCCACGGGCAAATGACAGGCCTTACCATACACAAGCTGGTATGGAGAAGTCCCTATAGGAGTCTTGAATGCTGTTCTGTATGCCCATAGAGCCTCATCCAAGCTTCTTGCCCAATCCCTTCTACGGGTAATTACAGTCCGTTCCAGGATTCTTTTTAGTTCTCTATTAGAGACTTCAGCCTGCCCATTTGTCTGTGGATGATATGGAGTTGCTACTTTGTGGCTAATTCCATATCAAACCATAGCAGAGTAAAGCTGTTTATTGCAGAAGTGAGTGCCCCCATCACTGATTAGTGCTCTAGGGAGACCAAACCTGTTGAAGATATGTTTCTGGAGGAACTTCAACACTGTCTTAGTATCATTAGTAGGTGTTGCAATTGCCTCTACCCATTTAGATACATAGTCTACTGCCACCAGAATATATGTGTTTGAGTATGATGGTGGGAAAAGCCCCATAAAGTCAATACCCCATACATCAAACAACTCAATCTCCAAGATCCCTTGTTGAGGCATGGCGTAACCATGAGGCAGATTACCAGCTCTCTGGCAACTGTCATAGTTACGTACAAACTCTCGGGAGTCTCTATAGAGAGTAGGCCAGTAGAAGCCACATTGGAGGACCTTGATGGCTGTTCGCTCACCTCCGAAATGGCCTCCATATTGTGACCCATGGAAATGCCATAAGATCTTCTGTGCCTCTTCCTTGGGCACACATCTACGGATTATTCCGTCTGCACATCTCTTAAAGAGATATGGTTTATCCAATAGGTAGTACTTTGCATCAGAAATTAATTTCTTTATTTGCTGCCTGCTGTACTCTTTGGGTATGAATCTTACGGCTTTATAGTTTGCAATGTCTGCAAACCATGGTGTTTCCTGAACGGCAAATAGTTACTCATCCGAAAAGGTTTCAGAGATCTCAATAGAGGGGGAGGACGCCCCTTCTACTGGTTTTCTGTCCCTTTTCTGTCTCTTATTTCTATATCAAACTCTTGCAGAAGCAACACCCATCTTATGAGCTTGGGTTTTGAATCCTGCTTTGTAAGTAGATATTTAAGGGCAGCATGGTCAGTGTACACAATCACTTTTGATCCTACTAAGTATGATCTAAACTTGTCAATGGCATAAATCACTGCAAGAAACTCTTCTTCTGTGGTTGTGTAATTTTTCTGTGCATCATTTAAAACACGGCTAGCATAATAAATGACATACAGAAGCTTGTTATGCCTCTGTCCCAATACTGCACCAATGGCATGGTCATTGGCATCACACATTAGTTCGAATGGTAATGTCCAGTTTGGTGCAGAAATAACTGGTGCTGTGACCAGCTTAGCTTTCAGAGTTTCAAACGCTTGCAGACACTCTGTGTCAAACACAAATGGCATGTCAGCAGCTAGCAGATTGCTCAGAGGTTTTGCAATTTTTGAAAAATTCTTTATAAACCTCCTATAGAATCCTACATGCCCCAGAAAGCTTCTGATTGCCTTAACATTAGCAGGTGGTGGTAATTTTTCAATTACTTCCACTTTAGCTTGATCCACCTCTATTCCCTTGTTTGAAATTTTATGCCCAAGGACAATTCCTTCAGTCACCATAAAGTGACATTTTTCCCAGTTTAAAACTAGGTTGGTCTCTTGGCATCTTTTCAGAACAAGTGCTAAATGGTCAAGGCAGGAGCTGAATGAGTCTCCAAATACTGAAAAGTCATCCATGAAGACTTCCAAAAATTTCTCTACGATATCAGAGAAGATAGAGAGCATGCACTTCTGAAAGGTTGCAGGTGCATTGTACAGACCAAAAGGCATCCTTCTGTAGACAAACACTCCAGAAGGACATGTGAATGCTGTTTTCTCTTGGTCCTGAGGGTCTACTACAATTTGGTTGTAACCTGAATAACCATCCAAAAAGCATTAATATTCATGACCTGCTAGTCTCTCTAACATCTGGTCTATGAATGGTAAAGGAAAGTGATCCTTCCTGGTGGCTGTATTGAGCCTTCTGTAATTAATACACATACGCTACCCTGTAACTGTTCTTGTAGGAACCAATTCATTCTTTTCATTATGAACCACTATCATGCCTCCCTTCTTGGGGACAACTTGGACAGGGCTCACCCAGAGGCTATCAGAAATAGGATAAATAATCCCAGCCTCCAGTAACTTTGTGACCTCTTTCTGCACCACCTCCTTCATGGCTGGATTTAGCCGCCTCTGTGGTTGAACCACTGGCTTAGCATCATCCTCCAATAGGATCTTGTGCATGCATCTTACTGGGCTGATGCCCTTAAGATCACTTATGGACCACCCAATAGCTGTCTTGTGTGTTCTTAGCACTTGAAGTAGTGCTTTCTCTTCCCGTGGATTTAAAGAGGAGCTTATGATCACAGGAAAAGTGTCATCTTCTCCCAGAAATGCATATTTCAGGGATGGTGGTAGTGGTTTGAGCTCGGGTTTAGGAGGTTTCTCCTCTTCTTGAAGAATTTTCAGAGGCTCTTTTATTTCCTCTGATTCCTCCAGATCAGGCTGAACATCTTTAAAGATGTCTTCTAGCTCTGATTCGAGACTCTCAGCCATGTTGATCTCCTCTACCAGGAAGTCAATAATATCAACGCTCATGCAGTCTTTTGATGTGTCTGGATGCTTCATTGCCTCAACAGCGTTCAGCCTGAACTCATCCTCATTGACTCTCAAGGTCACTTCCCATTTTTGGACATCAATGAGGGTTTGTCCAGTTACTAGGAAAGGTCTTCCTAGAATGAGAGTTGCACTCTTGTGCTCCTCCATTTCCAGCACTACAAAGTCAGTGGGAAAGGCAAATGGCCCAACCTTGACAATCATATCCTCAATTATGCCTGATGGATATTTAATAGAGCCATCAGCAAGTTGAAGACATATCCGAGTTGGTTTGACCTCTTCAGTCAAGCCAAGCTTTCTAATAGTGGATGCATGTATTAGATTGATACTTGCTCCAAGGTCACATAGAGCTGTCTTGGTACAAGTACCCTCTAATGTGCATGGTATCATAAAGCTTCCGGGATCCTTAAGCTTTTCTGGTAAGCTTGTTAGGATGACTGCACTGCATTCTTCAGTGAGAAAAACTTTTTCTGTTTTTCTCCAATCCTTCTTATGACTTAAGATCTCTTTCATGAACTTAGCATAAGAAGGTATTTTCTCAAGTGCCTCTACAAATGGAATCTTTATTTCAAGAGTCCTGAGATAGTCTGCAAAGCGGGCAAATTGTTTATCCTATTTTGCTTGGCGGAGTTTCTGAGGATAAGGCATTTTGGCTTTATATTCTTCAACCTTAGTTGCTGCAGGCTTATTTCCTACAGAAGTAGGTTGAGAAGCCTTCTTGAGGGAGTTATTATCAGCACTTGCAGGTGTCTGATCCCTCATGGGCGTTTGAACACCAAGATTGGACGTGGATTTGGCGTTTAACGCCAGATTCCAACCCTTTTCTGGCGTTTGAACGCCAGAACCGGACATGTATTGGGCATTTAACGGTAGTTTTTCACCCTTGTCCGGCGTTTGAACGCCAGCCTTATTCCTCTCTGGGCTCTTACTATCCTCAGAGGGATTTTGGTTAGCAGGTTGCTCATCCTCTGTCAGCTGTTCCTTTCTTGGCTTTCTGCTACTTTGAGTTGAGATATTTAATGTTTTTCCACTTCTTAATTGAACTGCTTGGCACTCCTCTGTTATCTGTTTTGATAACTGCTATTTTGTCTGATTCAATTGTGATTCCATATCCTTGTTAGCAATTTTGGTTTCTTGTAGCATCTCCTTAAATTCTGCTAACTGCCTTGTTATAGAAGATAGTTGCTGATTAAGTTCAGAAACTTGTTCCTGAGGACTAAAGTTAGTTGATACTGCCTTAGCTTCTTCTTTCATGGAGGACTCATTACTTATGTACAGATGCTGATTTCTAGCAACTATATTAATAAGCTCTTGAGCCTCTTCAATAGTCTTTCTCATGTGTATAGATCCACCAGCTGAGTGGTCTAAAGATATCTGATCTTTTTCTGTAAGCCCATAGTAGAAGATGTCTAATTGTACCCACTCTGAAAATATTTCAGAGGGGCATTTCCTTAGCATCCCTCTGTACCTCTCCTAGGTGTTATAAAGGGACTCATCATCCTCTTGTTTAAATCCTTGGATGTCCAACCTTAGCTGTGTCATCCTTTTTGGAGGGAAATATTGATTCAAGAATTTGTCTGATAACTGTTTTCATGTTCTTATGCTTGCTGTAGGTTGGTTATTTAACCACCTCTTAGCTTGATCTTTTACAGCAAATAGAAACAGTAATAATCTGTAGACATCCTGATTTACTTCCTTGTCACGTACTGTGTCAGCAATTTGCAAGAACTGTGCTAGAAACTTAGTAGGTTCTTCCTGTGGAAGACCGGAATACTGGCAATTTTGCTACACTATGACAATGAGCTGAGGATTTAGCTCAAAACTGCTTGCTTTGATGGGAGGTATACAGATGCTACTCCCATATGCAGCAGTAATGGGGTTAGCATATGACCCCAGAGTCCTTCTGGACTGTTCATTTCTATTTAGGTCCATGATGGATAAAATGGAGTTGATATGAATTGCAAACAAAATATATTTTTGTTTTTATTTTATTTAAGTGGTAACAAACCGAATTATTAAAAATAATAAAATAAAATAATTAGAAATTAAAATATAAATTTCGAAAACCAAGAGAAAAATAAATTTGAAAACAAAAACAATTACTTAATTAAGAAGATTTGAAAAACTTTGGATATGATTTTTGAAAAAGATTTTGAATTTTGAAATTTTAAAACTAAGATAAGATAGAATAGAAAGTTTTTAAAATAAAAATCTGAATTTTTAAAGGAAAATTCGAAAATTAATTAAAATAAAGAGAAAAGATATTTTTGAATTTAATGAAGAAAGAGAAAAACAGTAAAAATGACACCAAACTTAAATTTTTAGATCAAAACAAAGGAAACAAACAGAAAAAACTTTGAATATCACGATGAACGCTAAGAACAATTTTTGAAAAATTTTTAAGAAAATAGAAACACAAAGGACACCAAACTTAAAAATATGAAACTAAACTCAAACAAAAAAACTCAATTATTAGTTTATAAAAATTTGCGAAAAAAATTTGAAAAAGAAAATAAGGATTTAAAAAAAGTTTCAACCAAAAATAATAATAGAAGACGTAATATTAGTGACTCTAAACTAAAAAGATAAATTTTTCCTAATCTAAGCAACAAAATAAACCGTCAGTTGTCCAAACTCGAACAATCCCCGGTAACGGTGCCAAAAACTTGGTGCACGAATTGTGAATCACACTTTTCACAACTCGTACCACTAACCAGCAAGTGCACTGAGTCGTCCAAGTAATACCTTACGTGAGTAAGGGTCGATCCCACAGAGATTGTCGGCTTGAAGCAAGCTATGGTTATCTTGTTATTCTTAGTCAGGAAATTAATGATAATTCTTTATTTCAATAGTATAAAGTAAAAGAGCATCGAATAAATACTTGTTATGCAGTAATTGAGAACATATTGAGGTTTTGGAGATGCTTCGTCTTCTGAATCTCTGCTTTCCTCCCATCTTCTTCTTCACACATGCAAAGTTCCTTCCATGGCAAGCTGTATGTTGGTGGATCACCGTTGTCAATGGCTACCATCCATCCTCTCAGTGAAAAGGGTCCATGTACATGGCTAATCATCTGTCGGTTCTCACTTGTGTTGGAATAGGATCCATTGATCCTTTTGCGTCTGTCACTACGCCCAATACTTATGAGTTTGAAGCTCGTCACAGTCATCCCTTCCCGGATCCTACTCAGAATACCACAGACAAGGTTTAGACATTCCAGATCTCAGGGATGCTGCCAATTGATTCTAGATTTTACCACGAAGACTCTGGATTCATGGGATTGAACGCTCTGTTGTCAGGAGAGGCAATCAAACTCTTGAACCAGGAACCCAAGAGATATACACTCAAGCTATTACAGATAGAACATAAGTGGTTGTGAGGCACGTGTTCATAGGTTGAGAATGATGATGAGTGTCACGGATCATCACATTCTTCACGGTTAGGTACGAGTGAATATCTTAGAACAGAAACAAGCGTGTTGAAAAGAAAATAGAAGTAATTGCATTAATTCATCGAGACACAGCAGAGCTCCTCACCCCCAATCATGGAGTTTAGAGACTCATGCTGTAGAGATACAATGTAAAACGTGAAAAAATGTCATGAGATGTAAAATAAATCTCTAAAAGTAGTTTTTATACTGAACTAGTGACCTAGGGTTTACAGAAATTGAGTAAACTAAGGTAGGTGATAAACCCATATTTCATGATATATTTTGTGCTCAATTTAAGTGATTTATTCAACCCTTCACCCACTTATTCATGTGAAATTGCATGGTTTTACTTTCCCTTCCTTATTATGTGATATATATGAAAAACATGTTTCCTATGCTTTAAAAATAATTATTTTAATTACCTTTTATTACCATTTGATGCCGTGATTTGTGTGTTGAGTATTTTCAGATCTCCTAAGGCAGGAATGATTTAAAGGATGGAAAGGAAACATACAAAAATGGAAGGAAAGCACAAAATGGAGTTTTTGAAGAAACTGGCAGCGACGCGAACGCATGGACGACGCAGCCGCATGCCCAGCGCGAAAAGCAGCGACGCGAACGCGTGACTGACGCGGACGCGTGCCTTGAGCAGAACGCACATGACGCGTACGTATGACCGAAGCGAACGCGTGATAAGGAAAACTCCAGATGATGCGACCGCGTCCACACGGACGCGTGACAGACGCCACGCACCAGAAACTGCAGAAAACGCCCCCAGCGATTTCTGAAACCCTTTTTGGCCCAGATCCAAGTACAGAAAGCACAGATTAGAGGTTATAAAGTGGGGGAATGCATCCATTCATAAGGAGGTCGATTATTATTCACTTTTTACAATTTAGATGTAGTTTTTAGAAAGAGATGTTTTCTCCTCTCTCTTAGGTTTTAGGATTAGGATTCCTCTTAAAGGATTTAGGATTTCAACTCTTCATCAGGTTCAATATTTCTTTTACTTTATATTTCTCTTTTACTTTCAGATACTTTAATGCTCTCATTTAATTATTTATGTTGCCAAATTGGCTTATGAACTCTCTATGTTTAGATTGATTTTCTCTTATTAATGCAATTGAGGTATTTCAGATTTATGATTCTTGTTTAGTTTTTTATATTCTTGGCTTTAATTGATTAACTGGAGGCTCTTGAGTTATCAACTTATTGTGATTGATTGTTATGTCGGCTAATTGACTAGAATTCCACTAACTCTAGTCTTTCCTTAGGAGTTGGCTAGGACTTGGGAATCTAACTAATTAGTTCACTTGACTTTCCCTTGCTTTCGTAAAGGTTAACTAAGTGGGATTAACTTTAATTCTCATAGGAGTAACTAGGATAGGACTTCCGAATTTTCATACCTTGCCAAGAGTTTATTTTGTTATTTATTTATTTTACTTGTCATTTAAATTACTTGTTCCTTACTTTCAAAACTCCCAATTTACAAAACTCATAACCAATAATAAGAACACCTCCCTGCAGTTCCTTGAGAAGACGACCCGAGGTTTAAATACTTCGGTTATCAATTTTAAAGGGGGTTGTTACTTGTGACAACCAAAACGTTTGTACGAAAGGATTTTCTGTTGGTTTAGAAGCTATACTTACAACACGATCATATTTTTATATTTCTTTACCGATAGAAAAACCGATCGTCAGTAGGTAGTGCAGAAATCCACTTCTGGGGCCCACTTGGTGTGTGCTTGGGCTGAGTATTGAAGCTTCCATGTGTAGAGACTTTATTTGGAGTTAAACGCCAAGTTGTAGCCTGTTTCTAGCGTTTAACTCTGGTTTGTAACCTGTTTTTGACGTTTAACGCTAGAATAGGGTAAGGACTTGGCGTTAAACGCCAATTTGTGTTGTCAAAACTTGGACAAAGTATGAACTATTATATATTTCTGGAAAGCCCTTGATGTCTACTTTCCAACGCAATTGAGAGCACGCCAATTGGGCTTTTGTAGCTCCAGAAATTCCATTTTGAGTGCAGGGAGGTCAGAATCCAACAGCATCTGCAGTCCTTCTTCAGCCTTTGAATCAGATTTTTTGCTCAGGTCCCTCAATTTCAGCTAGAAAATACCTGAAATTGCAGAAAAACACAAACTCATAGTAAAGTCCAGAATTGTGATTTTTGCATAAAAAACTAATAAAAATATACTAAAAAGTAGCTAGATCCTACTAAAAACTATATGAAAATACCCCCAAAAAGCGTATAAAATATCCGCTCATCACTCTGCCTTGTGTAGCAAGAAGGAAAGCCCTTCCGCACAAAAAAGAAATAGATATGAAGATAGGGGGTCACCCTGTCGGATGCCCCTATTTGGCCTAAAGTAGCCAAAAGGTTGCCCTTCCCCAACAACAGAGTAAGAAACAGTCGTTACCAATTCCTTAGACCAGTTAATCCATTTAGCATCAAAGCCTAGCTTTTCCATGATATACCATAAGAAGTGCCATTCAACCCTATCATAAGCCTTGCTCATATCTAGTTTAATAGCCATCTCATGATCTGCTCCACTTCTCTTATTTTTCAAATAGTGCATACATTCGTGGGCAATTAGAATATATTTTCTGAAATGAGTCTACCTTTGAGAAAAGCACTCTGATTTGGGCTTATGATTTTATTCATAATACCTTGTAGTCGGTGCACCATAAATTTAAAAATAATTTTATACATAACTGAGGACAAACTAATTGGTCGTACTTGGCATCTGGCACCTTTGGAATCAAACAAATTTGAGTATGGTTGAAGCTTTTTAAAAGTCTGCCACTGTGAAAGAAACTTTGCACTGCCTTAAAAACGTCACCTCCAATTATATCCCAGAAAAAGTGAAAAACTTAGCTGTAAAACCGTCATCACTAGGAGCATTCTGAGCATGAACACTGAACGTATCTCTTTTGACCTCGTCCATAGTTACCGGCCTTTGGAGCCTACGTTTCATGGAAGCTGTAACCTTAGGCTCCAAATCCTCCAAATATGGATTCGGATCAACCGAACAAGAAGAAGTAAAAATATCGCAGAAGTAGTCTTCAGCTACCTTTGCAATATCCTTCGATTTTGATGCAATCTTATTGTTCCTCCCAACTAATCTCCAAATTCTGTTCCTTCTCACCCTTGATTGAAATTTCTGGTGAAAGAATCTGGTGTTCTGATTTCCTTCTTTTAGCCATTTGACTCTAGATTTTTCTCTCCAATAGCTCTCTTCTTTCATATATGCTAGCTCCAACTTCTCTTCCAATCTGGTAATCTCCTTTCCCCCATTGATTCCAGCCACTCGCAGCTCCTCTAGGCTAGCTTGAAGGTCCTCATTTTCTTTCCGAGAGTTTGCTTTGTGAGTTATCTTCCATTGAACTAATCTATGTCTACATTCTTTCAACTTTTGGGCCAAGGAGAACATAGCCGAGCCTACTATCCATTTTCCACACTTCACTGACAACTCTTTTGACATCATCTTCTCCACACCAATGTTTCTGGTATTTGAAACGCCTTTTACTATGCCAGGATTGAGGTTCAGTTTCCATCAAGATAGGAGCATGATCCGAGCTTGATTCGGTGAGCCTGTGCACCACTGCATTCAGAAATTCCAGCTTCCTTCCCATCCCTACTAAATAGCGGTCAAGCCTCTCCTTCACCAAATCCTCTCCTTGTCTTCAGTTTGTCCACGTGAAAGGCCGCCCCACCATTCCAATATCCACTAATTCGTTGCTATCAATAAAATTAATGAATGTTGCAATGGTAGTTGCTGATTTTTGGCCTCCACCCTCCTTTTCCGCTTGACTTATTATAGCATTAAAATCTCCCGTTATTACAACTTTTCCTTCCAATTGTTCACACATTGTTGTAAGCTCCTCAAACTGTAAGGCTCGAATTTGTTCCGAACAGCTCAAATGGACACCAATGAACGTCCATACCCCATTGTTTCTGAACTCCTTAACTTCAGCTGCTACGAAGAATTCCCCGCTGTTTATAATTTGAACATTGATGCTGTCCTTCCAAGCTAGCGAAGTCCTTCTGCCGTTCCTGATGGGTTAACAATATGCCAGTTTTCATAGCTGCATGCCCGGATTTTTGCTTCCGCCTGTCGAGATTGGTTCTTTGTTTCACTTATGAACACAATCTCGGGGGAGTGGGATTTACATATCCCTTTTAGGGTGTGAATTGTCAGGGGTCTCCCCAAACCCTGACAATTCCAAATTATAGTTCTCATGATGCCTTGGGTGCCATTTGTAGGCTGGCACCCTCCACCCCCTGTTCAACTGTATTTTCATCCTCTGTTCTTGCTTTCTTTGTAGATTCTTCAACTATACCACTCATCAACCTTTTCTTGGATCCAGCTTTAGTATCCAACCCTCCAGCACCTTGTCTTGCTAATTTTTTTTCCACTTTCTGCCTTTCTCTGTTGTGAGACATTGCCCAATAGTGAATTGTATAGGTTGTCCTTCATCTTCCTTGGCATTGGACTGACCAGCTATGATAATCTCCATGCATTCTATTCTAGAGTTGGCTGATTGAGGTGACTCAGGTACTGCCTTGTTGCCAGTGTTTTGTGGTTTCAAACTTTGTTCCTCCTCTTGCATTGACATCCCCAAAAATTCCTCCAATAAGCAGTTTAAGACCGGGTTTTTCTTACATTGAGTAGCCTTATTCTGATTCTGGGCTGAGTTGTTGAATGTTCTTTCTCTTTCAGAGTTAATTCGTATTCCCACTTGGCTGGCTTTAACCCATTCGCCAATGTCATCCTCTTTTACCCTATCACTCTCTGTGTCCTTCAGCAGATCATGGTAGTTTTTCACCTCGTGACCCAATTTTACGCAGTAGGTACAGAACTTTCCAAGTCTCTCATAGCGCAATGCCACCTCTACCTCCTTTTTATTAGGTCCTACAACAATTAACTGATCCCTCACTTTCTTGGTAGCTTCAATATTGATCTTGGCCTTTACAATCCTAGTTTTTCTACCTCTCATCTGAAATTTACCTACCTCTAACACTGTGCCCAGCCTCTCTCCCAATTTACGTCCAACTTCGAGGGTTTTAAATGATTCTGGCAAACCCCAAAATTGAACCCAAACTGGAAAATTAAAAACAATCTCTTTATCACCGTTCTAATCTTCCTTCCATCTCTTGACATGGAGTACGTAATCCTTGAATAGCCATGGAGAACCACGTTCAACACACAAGATATCCACCTCTTTATTAAAAAAGAATTGGAAGTAATTGTCCCCTTTATCACTCATGCTAAATCCCTCCAGATTTCCCCATATAGCCTTTAAAGCATTCCCCATGGTTCCAACTGAGAAGGTTTTGGAAGCAAAGAGTCTGCCATAGAGACTATTGGAGCAAGCGTTAATACCTTCTGATATGTCTGCCTCTTCCAGCAGAATCACATTTCTATCTCCTTTTCGGTTGTCTTCCTCGGTCCGATCTTCAACCCTCCTTGCCTCAGTCATGCAGATTACGTAGATTATCTTTGTCAAACTAGTAGTCAAATATTTGTGTTGAAATTTAATTGACGTTGACAGTGTAGCCTTGACGGCAGCAAAGACTCTGTTAAAAACCCTAACAGAGCACTAAAAACCCTAACAGAGCACTTGTACTCCCATGTTAAAGTCACAAAAACTCCTTTCCTATTAATTTTATTCATTATTAGCACTAAAATGTCATAAAAATAATATTATTTAATTATTAACCTTTTATACCTACATTAAGACAACTTTAAACTGCAAGCCTATTTTGTGCAACATGAACATAATACTTAGATTTGTCAAGATATTTCTTCTATAATGTTGTAAAGTATTACGAGTTTTACATTGAAATTTTGTAAATCATCCACATTGACTTTATGGTTGACAAAAAATTACAAATTTAACTTCATAGATAACTTAGTTCACATTGCATACAAGTTTCAAAGTGTTGTCCTCATAAATATTTACATAAATATTTTTAATTAGTTATGTGAAAATTTAATATTAAATGAGAGTTCTTTTATCTCTTTAAATAACACTAGCTCATTATGTTATCTTCTTCATCATTAAAGAATGATCATAGGATATAATATCTATAAATTAAATTAATATATTA
>NC_029794.2:39898042-39920191 GCF_000816755.2 Arachis ipaensis
TTTAAAAATTTTTAAGGATTTTTTTTTTGAAAAATTTTAAATTTTGTCAAAAATTGTTTTGTACTTCATCATAGGAATTAATTTATTTAGATTACACACGTATAGGGTGGCAAAGCGGACCAGTCCGTCCCGTCCTGCCTGGGCCCTCGCTGTAAAACGGGAAAGGCCGGCCCATAATTAAATTATAATATAATTTTTTCACTATCTTTTTTCTATTTTTAACTTCAATAAAATTATTCAAAATAATATTTATCAATAGAATCATCTTTATTTTAAAAAAATAAGTTACATAATTTGAGTATATATACGAAATTGTAAAATAAAATAAAATAAAGTTAATAACTAAAAGAAGAATAAAAACAAAAAATAAGAAAAAAGTGTTTGAAAATTATACAATTATTAATTTTGTAGCACTAATCACTCTTTTATTTAATAAAAAAGAAAAATAAAAACCCTTGGTCTGGCGGGCTAGCCACCCCGTCCCGCCAAAATCCGCAAATTTGGCGGTGCAAGTTTAGCGGATTTTTTTTTGGCGAATTCTAAATCTTAGTCTGATATGCCATTTTTAACGGGTTTGGCGGGTCGACCCGACGGATTCGACTTGTTTTACCACCCCCACATACGTAGATATAAATGTCAAGTTGGCTATAGCCGATTCCTTCTTACTTCTGGCACCTATGCAAATCGGTAGCCTAACAGTCCCGTCCAGTTTGATGAAGAAGTGCCTTAGGCCCATTACGCCAGGTTGGTGGGTTTGGAGGTTTGCATATTTTAACCCGAGGGCATCGAATGCGTTCTGAAACAATATGTTGGAGTTAGCGCCTGTATCTACTAGGATTCTTTTCGCGAGACCCGTTCCTACCCTGGCCGTGATGACCATTGGTGGTTCGTCTGCTAGGTCCCCAAACTTGCAGTCCTGTTGACTGATGAATCCACATTTCATGATATTTATTTGCTTTAATTGAGTGAATTTTATTGACTTCTCTTGCATTTATTCATCAAAATAGCATAGTTTTGTGAATTTCTTCTAATTGTGCTTAGTGATGAAAACCATGCTTTTCATGCTTAAAATTGCTAATTTTAATTTCACTTATATTCCATTCGATGCCTCGATGTGTTTGTTTAAGTGATTGAAGTTTTAGAAGGTAAGGATGGCTTGGAAGGATGAAGGAAAAGCATGCAAAAGTGGAGAATTCATGAAGAAATGGAGTTTGGAGTGTTTTACAGCCATGTGTACGCACAAGCATTCATGCCTACGCACAACTGTAGTTTTTACATCCATGCGTATGCAAAGAAATTTATGCGTATACACGATTGCATTTTTCACAACCATGCGTACGCATGGTCAGGCATGAGTACACACGAATGCAATCATGTGACTCATTAATGAGAAGACACTAGGGGCGATTTTTGGACCTGCCAGAGCCCAATCCAACTCATTTCTGAAGCTATTTGAGACCAAATTCAAGAAGGAACAAGGGGAGAGCAATTAGTTTTAGCTAGAAACATGCTTTAGGTTATATTCTAGAGAGAGAAGCTCTCTATTCTCTCTAGAATTAGGGTAAATTTAGTTAATCCCTTCTTAGATTTAGGTTTAATTACTTGTTTGATTTAATTTCCTTTACATTTCCTTGTTTTATTGTCTTCTCTTCTTAGTTTTTCTTGTTAATTTCTTTATGTTGCGATGTTTACTTTTATGAAACCTTCTTGGATTTTCATATTCATTAATGTAATTTATGTTTTATGCTTCTTATTGTTTAATTGAGTTGTTATTGTTACTTTCTTACATTTGGTAGTCATAGATTTTATTAATTCATGCTATTTACTATGCTTTTATTTTATACTTTCCAAGTGTTTGATAAAATGCTTGGTTGAAATTTAGAGTAGAATTTTGTATTCTTGGCTTGGATTGGGTAATTGAAAACTCTTGAATTGTCAAATTCTTTTGTTGATTGGTGATTGAGGATTGTTAGTTGGCTTGAATTCCACTAAAGCTAATCCTTGATTAGGACTTATGGATTAGAGTTGATTTTGCTCACTTGACTTTCTTTCAATTGTTAGAGGATAAGTAAGTGAGGGCAAAAGACAACTACCATCATAATTGAGGATGATAATGAGGATAGGAATTTCAATTCTCACTCTTTGCTAAGACCTTTCTTAGTTGATAGCTTATTTTCTTGTTATTTACATTTCTCGCCTATCCTTCAAAACCCCAAAAATACTTTACCATAACTAATAATATGCACACTTCCTTGCAATTCCTTGAGAGAAGACCCGAGGTTTAAATACTCTCGATATTTATTAGGTTTGACTTAAGTGAAAAACAAATTAAACTTTGATTAAGGGTTAATTGTTGGTTTGGATCTATACTTTGACGGAATTATTTTGTGAAAATTCCTAACCGATGATTTTTCTCACATCAAGTTTTTGGCACCATTTTCGGGGAGTTGTAAATGTGCGCTTATTATTGGTTATTGTTAATATGTTAATACTGTGAATAACTTGATTTTTGGCTTATTTGCTAGTTATTGTTAATATGTTAGAGAATTCCAGATTCTTTGCTTCTCTGTATTGGTGTTTGAACACCCAGGGGCTGCTCCCTTGCTGGCGTTCAACGCCCAGTGAAGGCTTCCTCACTGGCGTTCAACTTTGACACTCCATTTGGAGTGCTCTGTTTTCACTACTGTGAATTCTATCTCTTGTCTGATGCACATGATCATGACTCTGACAACTAAAAGAAAAACAAAATGAAAATGAAATAAAGTTGAGTAAAGTTGGGTTGCTTCCCAACAAGTGCTCTTTTAACGTCATTAGCTTGACGGTTAGCTCCTTACGGAGGTGAGTATGGGCTCAGATTTTCGCCCCTTGCAGTGAATCTTCTTCCTGTCCTCTCATGAATGAGCTCTACATGCTCTAGAGATAGGACACGACTCACTGTGTGTGGTAAGACTGGCTTCTTAGTGAAGATAAATCTCATGCCAGGTGAGAGGCCTTCAGTAGGGACTTTCTTGTCCCTTCAGCCTTTAGGTACTTTCTTTTTAGTACCTTTGTGCTTAGAGCGTGTTGAGGGCTGCCCAACACCAAACTTAGAATTGATGTCTGGGGCTCTGCAATGCTCTGTACAGAAAGAGAGGGTTGGCACACTAGGTGTTGCACAGTTATTTCTCTTTTAGAGGGAGACTTAGGATGAGGCATCTTGAATAAGATGTTATTCTCCCCTAACTTTAGGGTTAGTTCTCCCTTAGCCATATCAATGACAGCATTGACAGTCATCCTCATCCTCTCCTATGTCCAAGACAATGAAGTTTGTAGGGATGTAGTGGTTTTCAACTTTAACCAAGACATCCTCTGGTGCACAAAATTGTGATCACACTTTTCACAACTCCGCACAACTAACCAGCAAGTGTACTGGGTCGTCCAAGTAATACCTTACGTGAGTAAGGGTCCATCCCACGGAGATTGTTGGCTTGAAGCAAGCTATGGTCATCTTGTAAATCTTAGTCAGGTGGATTCAAATGGTTGAGGTTTTGATAATTAAAAGATAAATAAAACATAAAATAAAATAAAGATACTTATGTAATTCATTGGTAGGAATTTCAGATAAGCGTTTGGAGATGCTTTGTTGCTTCTGAACCTCTGCTTTCCTATTGTCTTCTTCCAATCATGTGTGCTCCCTTCCATGGCAAGTTGTATGATCCTCTCGGTTGAAAAATACCAGGTACGGTTTCTGCACGGCAAATCAACTGTCGGATTTCTCGTCTCAGATGAAAAATACCGGGTACAGCTACCGAACGGCTAATCATCTGTCGATTCTCGCTAGCGTTGGAATAGGATCTCTCTATCCTTTTGCACACTGTCACTGCACCCAACATTCGCAAGTTTGAAGCTCGTCACAGTCATCCCTTCCCAGATCCTACTCGGAATACCACAGACAAGGTTTAGACTTTTCGGATCTCAGGAATGCTGCCAATTGGTTCTAGCCTCTTCCACGAAGGTTCTAACCTCACGGACTCGGTCCGTGGATTAGAGACCCAAGAGAATATACTCTGGCTGTCGTCCAATGACTATGTTGAACATCATGTAGACCGCTTGTGGTTATCAGGCACGCGGATCTTGGCTAAGCGAGTAACGAAGATAGTGGGTGATTGTCACGGATCACCCCTTCATTCTGACTTAACTGAATTAAGTACGAGAGTATATCTTGGAGAAGATGTAAGCGTGAATTAAAAGAGAAACAATAGTACTTGCATTAATTCATGAAGAACAGCAGAGCTCTGCACCTTAATCTATGAGGTGTAGAAACTCCACCGTAGAAAATACATAAGAGAAAAAGGTCTAGGCATGGTCGTGTGGTCAGCCTCCCAAATGTAACATAAGATGATAAAGTCTAAGGAGTAAACATCCAGAGATGCGAATACAATAGTAAAAAGTACTATTTATACTAAACTAGTTACTAGAGATTACAGAAAATAAGTAACTAAGTGCAGATAGTGCAGAAATCCACTTCCGGAGCCCACTTAGTGTGTACTTGGGCTGAGCATTGAGCTTTACACGTGCATAGGCCATTTCTAGAGTTAAACGCCAGCTTGAATGCCAGTTTGGGCGTTTAACTCCAGTTCTGGTGCCAGTTCTAGCATTTTACGCCAGAAAAGGGTCTCTGGCTGAACCATCAAATCTCAGGCAAAGTAAGGACTATTATACATCGCTGGAAAGCCCAAGATGTCTACTTTCCAAATCAATTGAGAGCATGCCAATTGAGCCTCTCTAGCTCCAGAAAATCCATTTCGAGTGCAGGAGGGTCAGAATCCAATAGCATCTGCAGTCCTTTCTCAGCCTCTGAATCAGACTTTTGCTCAGGTTCCTCAATTTCAGCCAGAAAATACCTAAAATTATAGAAAAACACACAAACTCATAGTAAAGTCCAAAAATGTGATTTTTGCATAAAAATTAATAAAAATATAAAAAAAGTAACTAAAACATACTAAAAACTATGTAAAAATAATGCCAAAAAGGGTATAAATTATCCGCTCATCACAACACCAAACTTAAATTGTTGCTTGTCCCCAAGAACCTAAAAACAAAAATAGGATAAAAAAAAGAGAAAATATAATAAATTTCAAAAATATCAATGAAGATTAGTTTCAATTAGATGAGCGGGAATAGTAGCTTTTTGCTTCTGAATAGTTTTGGCATCTCACTTTATCCTTTGAAGTTCAGAATGATTGGCATCCATAGGAACTCAGAATTCAGATAGTGTTATTGATTCTCCTAGTTCAGTATGTTGATTCTTGAATACAGCTACTTTATGAGTCTTGGTCGTGACCCTAAGCATTTTGTTTTCCAGTATTACCACCGGATACATAAAAGCCACAGACACATAACTTGGTGGACCTTTTCAGATTTTGACTCAGCTTTGCTAGAGTCCCCAGTTAGAGGTGCCCGGAGCTCTTAAGCACACTCTTTTTGCTTTGGACCACGACTTTAACCACCCAGTCTCAAGCTTTTTACTTGGACCTTCATGACACAAGCACATGGTTAGGGACAACTTGATTTAGCCGCTTAGGCCAGGATTTTATTCCTTTGGGCCCTCCTACCCATTAATGCTCAAAGCCTTGGATCCTTTTTACCCTTGCCTTTTAGTTTAAAGGGTTACTGGCTTTTTCTGCTTGCCTTTTCTTTTTTCTTTATTTTTTCTTTATTTTTTGCCATTTTTTTGCAAGCTTTGTGTTTTCACTGTTTTTTCTTGCTTCAAGAATCAATTTTATGATTTTTCAAATTATCAATAACATTTTTTTTTCATTATTCTTTCAAGAGCCAACAATTTTAACATTCATAAACTTCACTATAAAAAATATGCACTGTTCAAGCATTCATTCAGAAAACAAAAAGTATTGCCACCACATCAAAATAATTAAACTATTTTCAAGATAAAATTCGAAATTCATTGACTTCTTTTTCTTTTTTAGAAAACATTTTTCATTTAAGAAAGGTGAAGGACACATGGAACATTCATAGCTTTAAGACATAGACACTAAACACTAATGATCATGTAATAAAGACAAAAACATAGTCAAAACATAAAGCATAAAAACCAAAAAACAGAAAAATAAGAACAAGGAAATTAAAGAACGGGTCCACCTTAGTGATGACGGCTAGTTCTTCCTCTTGAAGATCCTCTGGAGTGCTTTAGCTCCTCAATATCTCTTCCTTGCCTTTGTTACTCCTCTCTCATGGCCTTTTGGTCCTCTCTGATTTCTTTGATGAGGGACTTCCTCATGCTCTTGTTGAGCTCTATGAGTGGGCTCTCTTGTTTGCTCCATCCTCTTTCTAGTGTTGGGCTTTTGAGATGAGTCTCTCCATCTCCCATGACTCAGAGGTGGAAGCAATTGCCTTCCCTTTCCTATTTCTAGAGATTTCTCCGGCCTTAGGTGCCATTAATGGTTATGAAAAAACAAAAAACAGAGCTTTTTCCCACACCAAACTTAAGAGGTTTGCTCGTCCTCGAGCAAAAGAAGAAAGAAAGGATTAGAGGAAGAAGAGATGAAAGAGATGGAGGTGTGTGAATGGTTCGGCCATGGGGGTTTTAGGTGGTTATGATGTGTGAAAATGAAGGAGTGATTAGGGGCTTATATAGGAGTGGAGTGGAGAGGGAATTCTTCTAATAGGGGTTGGGTTTGGGAGGGAGATGGTTTGAATTTGAATGGTGAGGTAGGTGGGGTTTTATGATGGGTTTTTGGGGAATAGTGGATAGATGTGAATGGTGAAGAGATTATGGGGAAGAGGTATTATTGTGATTGGTCAATGGTGTTTGGGGAATGGGTATTGATGTGATTGGTCAAGGGTATTTAGGGAAGAGTGTTATGGAAAGGTGTGAAGAGGAGAGAAGAAGAGAGTTGGGGTAGGTGGGGATCCTGTGAGATTCACAGATCCTGAGGTGTCAAGGAATTCTGGTCCCTGCACCTTTCTGGCATTTAAATGCCCTCTGTGTGCCATTTCTGGCGTTTAACGCCATCTCTGTATTAACGCCAGGCTGATGTCCCTTTCTAGCATTTAATGCCAACCAGACACTTTTTTCTAGCGTTAAACACCAGTCTGTCTGCCAATTCTGGCGTTTAACGCTAGCCAGACAGCCAGACACCCTTTTATAGTGTTAAACGCCAGTCTGTCTGCCAATTCTGGCGTTTAACGCCCAGAATGCTGCCAGACTGGGCGTTAAACGCCCATTCTGCTATCCTTACTGGCGTTTAAACGCCAGTAAGCCTGTCCTCCAGGGTGTGCTATTTTTGATGCTATTTTTGATTCTGCTTTAATTCTGCAGCTATTTTTGTGACTTCACATGATCATCTACTGGTGCACAAAATTGTTACATATTACTCTCTTACAATTTCGCACAACTAACCAGCAAGTGCACTGGGTCGTCCAAGTAATACCTTACGTGAGTAAAGGTCGAATCCCACGGAGATTGTTGGTTTGAAGCAATCTATGGTTATCTTATAACTCTTAGTCAGGATATAATATCAATAATAATTTTTAGTTTGAATTGTAAAAAGCAAAAGGGCAGAACACAAATTATACTTGTATGCAGTAATGGAGAATATGTTGGAGTTTTGGAGATGCTTTGTCTTCTGAATCTCTACTTTCCTCTGTCTTCTTGTTCACGCACGCATGTCCTCCTATGGCAAGCTGTGTGTTGGTGGATCACCGTTGTCAATGGCTACCATCCATCCTTCCAGTGAAAAAGGTCCAGGTGCGCTGTCACCGCATGGCTAATCATCTGCAGGTTCTCAATCGTACCGGAATGGGATTTACTATCCTTTTGCGTCTGTCACTACGCCCAGCACTCGCGAGTTTAAGCTCGTCACAGTCATTCAATCCTTGAATCCTACTCGGAAAACCACAGACAAGGTTTAGACTTTCCAGATTCTCTTGAATGCTGCCATCAATCTAGCTTATACCACGAAGATTCTGATTAAGAGATCCAAGAGATATTCATTCATTATACGATGAATGGAAGTGGTTGTCAGGCACGCGTTCGTGGGGGAATGATGATGATTGTCACGTTCATCACATTCATGTTGAAGTGCAAATGGATATCTTAGATAGGAACACGCATGTTTGAATGGAAAACAGAAATACTTGCATTAATTCATCGAGACACAGCAGAGCTCCTCACCCCCAACAATGTAGTTTAGAGACTCATGCTGTCAAAGAGTACAAAATTCAGATCTAAAATGTCATGAGATACAAAATAAGTCTCTAAAAGTTGTTTAAATACTAAACTAGTGACCTAGGTTTACAGAAAATGAGTAAACTATGATAGATAGTGCAGAAATCCACTTATGGGGTCCACTAGGTGTGTGCTGGGGCTGAGACTCAAGCTTCTCACGTGCCTGGGCTGTTTTGGGCATTCAACGCCAGGCTGTAACCTGTTTCTGGCGTTGAACTCCAACTTGTAACGTGTTTCTGGCGCTGGACGCCAGAATGCAACATGGAACTGGCGTTGAATGCCAGTTTATGTCGTCTATCCGTGAGCAAAGTATGAACTATTTTATATTGCTGGAAAGCCCTGGATGTCTACTTTCCAACGCAATTAGAAGCGCGTCAATTGGATTTTTGTAGCTCCAGAAATCCATTCCGAGTGCAGAGAGGTCAGGATCCAACAGCATCAGCAGTCCTTTTTCAGCCTGAATCAGATTTTTGCTCAGCTCCCTCAATTTCAGCCAGAAAATACCTGAAATTACAGAAAAAACACAAACTCATAGTAAAGTCCAGAAATATGAATTTTTCCTAGAAACTATTGAAAATAAACTAAAAACTAACTAAAACATACTAAAAACTATATGAAATTAACCCCAAAAAGCGTATAAAATATCCACTCATCACAACACCAAACTTAAACTGTTGCTTGTCCTCAAGCAACTAGATAAATAAAATAGAATACAAATGAGTCAAGAAACAATAATATCTCAGAGTTTTTGAGTGAAGCTCAGATTCTAATTAAATGAGCGGGGCTAGTAGCTTTTTGCTTTCGAACAGTTTTGGCATCTCACTTTATCCATTGAAGCTCAGAATGATTGGCATCTATAGGAACTTAAAATTCAGATAGTGTTATTGATTCTCTTAGTTCAGTATGTTGATTCTTGAACACAGCTACTTTTATGAGTCTTGGTCGTGGCCCTAAGCACTTTGTTTTCCAGTATTACCACCGGATACATAAATGCCACAAACACATAATTGGGTGAACCTTTTCAGATTGTGACTTAGCTTTGCTAAAGCCCCCAATTAGAGGTGTCCAGGGTTCTTAAGCACACTCTTCTCTTTGCTTTGGACCTTGACTTTAACCGCTCAGTCTCAAGTTTTCATTTGACACCTTCACGCCACAAGCACATGGTTAGGGACAGCTTGGTTTAGCCGCTTAGACTAGGATTTGATTCTCTCAGGCCCTCCTATCCACTGATGCTCAAAGCCTTGGATCCTTTTTATTACCCTTGCCTTTTGGTTTTAAGGGTTATTGGCTTTTTCTGCTTGCTTTCTTTTTTTTTTTTTGCAAGCTTTGTATTCACTACTTTTTCTTGCTTTAAGAATCATTTTTATGATTTTTCAGATTACCAATAACATGTCTCATGTTTATCATTCTTTCAAGAGCCAACATATTTAACATTCAAGAACATCAAATTCCAAAGACATATGCACTGTTCAAGCATTCATTCAGAAGGCAGAAAGCATTGCCACCACATGTAAACAATTAGAATTTATTTTATTAAAAACTCGAAAATTATTGCCTCCTTGTTCTAAAGAAAATCTTCTATTTTATTCATGTTTAATGATGATGAGAAAAATAAATTATAGCTTAATTGGGGATAAAATAAAAATATAAATACTAATTGCCATTATATGACTCCTAAGGTGAAACTCAAATAATAGAAAAAAAGTTATCACAGGAAGATCAGAACTCAACAACCTTGACTTTGGGAAGCGGATGCCTTTTTAGTCTGTGGGGTGCTTGGCCCTTCAAGAGATAGTTTCTGACGCTTTAGTTCTCTTAATTCACGCCCTTGCACCTCTTGTTCTCTGAGCTGTTTGCAAAGCATGCTGTTTTGATTTTGCTGTTCTTCCTTCAATTGGTCCATGGTTTCTTGCAACTTAATGACAGATGCCTCAAGATGCTCCTAGTATTCAAATTGAGGGAGTTCTAGTAGGAATTCTTGCTTCCTCCTCTTGATGGGGTCATCCTGCATTTGTTGTTTTTCCATTGTGATTTTAGTGATTGGTTGCTCCATTGAGATATACTCTGTTATTCCCATTTTTACTCCAGCATCTTTGCAGAGCATAGAGATTAGGCTTGGATAAGCCAACCTGGCATCCTTGGAGTTCTTGTTGGCAAGTATGTAGAATTCAGATGGGATCAGTTGATGAACTTCTACTTCTTTTCCCAACATAATGCAATGGATCATCACTGCTCTTCTAATATTGACTTCAGAACGGTTGCTGGTGGGCAATATAGAACGCCCAATGAAGTCCAGCCATCCTCTGGCGACTGGTTTGAGATCTTCTCTCTTGAGTTGACTTGGGACACCCTTCATGCTGGTGGTCCACCTGGCTCCAGGGATGCATATATCCTCTAGATTCTTATCCAGGCCCTTGTTTGTTCTCATCATTCTCCTATTGAAGGAGTTTGGGTCATCTTTCAGCTGAGGTAGCTTAAAGATCTCCCTGATTTTGTCAGGGTGGATGTGAACAATCTTTCCTCTGACCATAGTCCTGTAGTCATAGAGGGCAGCTCCAGATATTCTCTGCTTGTCTGTTTGCCACAGATTAGCGTAGAATTCTTGAACCATATTCCTTCCCACTTTCGTTTCAGGATTAGCTAGGACTTCCCAGTTCTTGTTTCGAATCTGCTCTTGGATCTCCGGATATTCATCTTCTTTCAGATCGAACTTGACTTCCGGGATCACAGATCTTAGACCCATTATTTTGTAGTAATGGTCTGAATGTTCTTTGGTTAAGAACCTCCCTTGATTCTAAAGTGGTTTTGGAACACTCTCTTTCTTGCCTCTTGGAGTGGGTTGTTTTCCTTTAGGAGCCATGATCTTAGTGGGTATGGTTTAGTGATCACGGATAAACACACGAAACTTAGAGGATTTCTTGTCCTCAAGTAAAAGAAAAGAAAGGAGAGGGATAGAAGGAGAGCTAGTGTTGAATGGTGGATGAGAGAAAGGAGGCCGAAGGTGTTTTTAAAAGGGAGGGGGTGGGTTTTCGAAAATAGGGAGAAAGATAAGATAGAAGATATGATTTAAAAAGAGATAAGTATGACAAGAAAAGATATAATTTAAAATTGAAAAGATATGAAAGATATTTGAAAAAGATAAATTTGGATTTTTTGAAAAAGATAATATGGAGATTTGAAAAAGATATTGATTAGTTGAAAAGATTTTTGAATGAAAAGAGATAGATTTGTTTTGAAAATTTTGAAAAAGAGTTGAATTGGATAAAAAAAAGGATTTATGCTTATGGATTAAGATACATTTGATATTTTTAAAGTGGGGTTTTTTAGAAATTAGGGATTTTAGAAATCAGGGTTTGTAACATGTTTATGCAAGAAATCATGAATTGAAACATGAAAATTAAGATTAAAATGAAAAATATGAAGAAAAAATGAATTTACCTCCTCCCCACTATCCTGGCGTTTGAACGCCCAAACGCTGCATGTTTTGGGCGTTCAACGCCCAACTGCTGCTTCTCCTGGGCGTTCAACGCCCAGCTATTGCTTCTTTCTGGCGTTGAACGCCAGGAACTCCTTTGTCACTGGGCGTTTTTCTGAACGCCCATGACGCTGTAAATCTGGCATTAAACGCCCAGAAGGAGCTTCTTTCTGGCGTTCAACGCCCAGAAGATGCTTCTTTCTGGCGTTTAATGCCCAGATGGCTATCCTTACTAGCGTTCAATGCCCAAAACAGACTTTTACTGGCATTTTCTTGCCAGTGAGCTCTTTTTCTCTGTTTTGTGTGCAGAATCCTTCTGTAACCCTATAAACTTATACAATTGACTCTTTACCTTAGTATCAATGAACTTTATATAAACAAATAAAATTAAGAATAGGGCAAAATGCTTAGAGGAAGTGATGCCCCATGGCTGGGTTGCCTCCCAGCAAGCGCTTCTTTATTGTCTTTAGCTGGACCTTGCTGAGTTTTTAATCTAGCCTCAGCCTTAAGCACTCTTGCTCAACATTGCTTTCAAGATAGTGCTTGATTCTCTGTCCATTAACAATGAACTTCTTATCAGAATCAATATCTTGAAGCTCCACATAACCATATGGTGATACACTTGTAATCACATATGGTCCTCTCCACCGGGACTTCAGTTTCCCGGGAAATAGCCTGAGCCTAGAGTTAAACAATAGAACCTTTTGTCCTAGTCCAAAGATTCTAGATGACAGCTTTCTGTCATGCCACCTTTTTTATTTCTCTTTGTAAAGCTTGGCATTTTCGAAACCAGTGAATCTGAATTCCTCTAGCTCATTCAGCTGGAGCAATCTTTTCTCTCCAGCTAATTTGGCATCAAAGTTAAGGAATCTGGTTGCCCAGTAGGCCTTATGTTCCAGTTCCACGGGCAGGTGACAAGCCTTACCATACACAAGTTGGTAAGGAGAGGTCCCTATGGGAGTCTTGAATGCTGTTCTGTAAGCCCACAGAGCATCATCCAAGTTTCGTGCCCAATCCTTTCTACGGGTACTTACAGTCCATTCCAGGATTCTTTTTAGTTCTCTGTTAGAGACTTCAGCTTGCCCATTTATCTGTGGATGATATGGAGTTGCCACCTTATGGCGAATCCCATACCGGACCATGGCAGAGTAAAGCTGTTTGTTGGAGAAGTGAGTGCCCCCATCACTGATTAGTACCCTAGGGACACCAAATCTGCTGAATATGTGTTTCTGGAGGAACTTTAGTACTGTTTTAGTATCATTGGTGGGTGTGGCAATGGCCTCTACCCATTTTGATACATAGTCAACTGCCACCAGAATATAAGTGTTTGAGTATGATGGTGGGAAAGGCCCCATGAAATCAATTCCCCATACATCAAACAACTCAATCTCCAAGATTCCTTGTTGAGGCATGGCATAACTATGAGGCAAATTACTAGCTCTCTGGCAACTGTCATAGTTACGTACAACTCTCGGGAATCTCTATAGAGTGTAGGCCAGTAGAAACCACATTGGAGGACCTTGGTGGCTGTTCGCTCACCTCCGAAATGGCCTCCATATTGTGATCCATGGCAATGCCATAGGATCCTCTGTGCTTCTTCTCTAGGCACACACCTACGGATTATTCCGTCTGCACATCTCTTAAAGAGATAGGGTTCATCCCACAAGTAGTACTTTGCATCAGTAATTAATTTTTTCTTTTGTTTCCTGCTGTACTCCTTGGGAATGAACCTTGCAGCTTTGTAGTTTGCAATGTCTGTAAATCATGGTAATTTCTGAATGGCGAACAAATGCTCATCCGGAAAAGTTTCAGAGATCTCAATAGAGGGGGAGGATACCCCTTCCACTGGTTCTATCCGGGACAGATGGTCAGCCACTTGGTTTTCTGTCCCTTTTCTGTATCTTATTTCTATATCAAACTCTTGCAGAAGTAACACCCATCTTATGAGTCTGGGTTTTAAATCCTGCTTTGTGAGTAGATATTTAAGAGTAGCATGATCTGTGTACACAATCACTTTTGATCCTACTAAGTATGATCTAAACTTGTCAATGGCATAAACCACTGCAAGCAATTCTTTTTCTGTGGTTGTGTAATTTTTCTGGGCATCATTCAAATCATGGATAGCATAATAAATGACATGCAGAAGCTTGTCATGCCTCTGCCCCAGTACTGCACCAATGGCGTGATCACTAGCATCACACATTGATTCGAACGGTAATGTTCAGTCTGGTGCAGAGATAACTGGTGCTGTGACCAGCTTAGCTTTCAGAGTTTCAAACGCCTGCAGACACTCTGTGTCAAACACAAATGGCATGTCAGCAGCTAGCAGGTTGCTTAGAGGTTTTGCAATTTTTGAAAAATCCTTTATAAACCTCCTATAGAATCCTGAATACCCCAGAAAGCTTCTGATTGCCTTAACATTGGCAGGTGGTGGTAATTTTTCAATTACCTCTATTTTAGCTTGATCCACTTCTATTCCCTTGTTTGAAATTTTATGCCCAAGGACAATCCCTTCAGTCACCATAAAGTGGCATTTTTCCCAGTTTAAAACCAGGTTGGTCTCTTGGCATCTTTTCAAAACCAGTGTCAAGTGATCAAGACAGGAGCTGAATGAGTCTCCATATACTGAGAAGTCATCCATGAAGACTTCCAGCAATTTTTCCACCATATCCGAGAAAATAGAGAGCATGCATCTCTGAAAGGTTGCAGGCGCATTACACAGCCCAAAAGGCATCCTTCTGTAAGCAAATACTCCAGATGGACATGTGAATGCTGTTTTCTCTTGATCCTGGGGATCTACTGCAATTTGGTTGTAGCCTGAATAGCCATCCAAAAAGCAGTAATAATTATGACCTGCTAGTCTTTCTAGCATCTGGTCTATGAATGGTAAAGGAAAATGATCCTTTCTGGTGGCTGTATTGAGCTTTCTGTAATCAATACACATGCGCCACCCTGTAACTGTTCTTGTAGGAACCAGTTCATTTTTTTCATTATGAACCACTGTCATGCCTCCCTTTTTAGGGACAACTTGAACAGGACTCACCCAGGGGCTATTTGAAATAGGATAAATAATCCCAGCCTCCAGTAATTTAGTGACCTCTTTCTGCACCACTTCCTTCATGGTTGGATTTAGCCGCCTCTGTGGTTGAACCACTGGCTTAGCATTGTCCTCCAATAAGATCTTGTGCATGCATCTAGCTGGGCTTATGCCCTTAAGGTCACTTATGGACCACCCAAGAGCTGTCTTGTGTGTCCTTAGCACTTGAATTAGTGCTTCCTCTTCCTGTGGATTTAAAGCAGAGCTTGTGATCACTGGAAAAATATCACCTTCTCCCAGAAATGCATAATTCAAGGATGGTGGTAATGGTTTGAGCTCGGGTTTAGGAGGTTTTTCCTCTTCCTGAGGAAATTTCAGAGACTCTTTCAATTCCTCTAAATCCTCTAGATCAGGTGGAACATCTTTAAAGATGTTTTCCAGCTCTGATTCGAGACTCTCAGCCATGTTGATCTCTTCTACCAAAGAGTCAATAAGATCAACTTTCATGCAGTCTTTTGGTGTGTCTGGATGCTGCATGGCATTGAAAGCATTCAACTTAAACTCATCTTCATTGACTCTCAGGGTGACTTCCCCCTTTTGGACATCAATGAGAGTTCGTTCAGTTTCTAGGAAAGTTCTTCCTAGAATGAGAGTAGCACTCTTGTGCTCCTCCATCTCCAGCACTACGAAGTCAGTGGGAAAGGCGAATGGCCCAACCCTGACAATCATGTCCTCAATCACGCCTGATGGGTATTTAATGGAGCCATCAGCAAGTTGGAGACATATCCGGGTTGGTTTAACTTCTTCAGTTAAACCAAGCTTTCTGATAGTGGATGCAGGTATTAGGTTGATGCTTGCCCCAAGATCGCATAAAACTGTCCTGGTGCAATTTCCCTCTAATGTGCATGGTATTAGAAAGCTTCCGGGATCTTTAAGCTTTTCAGGAAAGCTTTTCAGAATGACTGCACTGCATTCTTCAGTGAGGAGAACTCTTTCAGTTTCTCTCCAATCCTTCTTATGACTCAGGATCTCTTTCATGAACTTGGCATAAGAAGGTATTTGCTCAAGTGCCTCTGCAAACGGAATCTTAATTTCAAGGGTCCTGAGATAATCTGCAAAGCGAGCGAATTGCTTATCCTGCTCCTCTTGGCGGAGTTTTTGAGGATAAGGTATCTTGGCTTTATATTCCTCAACCTTGGTTGCTGTAGGTTTATTTCCTACAGAAATAGTTGAAGAAGCCTTTTTAGAGGGGTTGTCATCAGCACTTGTGTGTGTCTGATCCCTCTCTGGAATTTGAATGCCAGAGTTAGAAGCTAGAGTGATGTTAGACGCCAATTCCTCATCTGTTCCTGGCGTCTGAACGTCAGAACTGTGCTTCCTTTGGGCGTTCAACGCCAGTTCCTTACTTGTTTCTGGCGTTGAACGCCAGTCCTGAGCATGGTCTGGGCGTTCAGAGCCAGCCTTCCACCCAATTTCTGGCGTTTTAATGCCAGAATTATTTTTTTCTGGGCTCTTACTGTCCTCAGATGGATTTTAGGTGGTTTGAAAGAGATTCATTATCTCCTTGTTTAAAGCTTTGGATGTCCAGCCTTAGCTGTGTCATCCGTTTTGGAGGAAAGTATTGATTCAGGAATTTTTCTGTCAGCTGTTTCCATGTCCTTATGCTAGCCGAAATAAATTAAAATAAAATAAATAAAAATGGGTGAAGATTTTCGAAAAAAATGAGGAGAGAGAAAGTGGTTAGGAAGTTTTGAAAAGGATATGATGATTTTTGAAAAAGGTTTTAAATTTTGAAATAAAAATCTGAATTTTAAAGGTAAATTTCGAAAATTTGCTTTAAAATAGAGAGAAAAGATATTTTTGAATTTAAAGAGGAGAGAGAAAAACAATAAGATAGCATAAGATTTAAAATTTTTAGATCTAATGCCCCTTGTTTTCGAAAATTTTGGAGGGAAAACACCAAGGAATACCAAACTTAAAAATTTTAAGATCAAGATACAAGGAAAACTCAAGAACACTTTGAAGATTCACAAGAACATGAAGAAAGAACACCAAACTTAAAATTTTTAGAAAACAAAAATAAGATTTTTCGAAAACCAAAGAAAAATCAACAAGAAAACACCAAACTTAAAGTTTGGCACAAGATTTAATGTAAAAATTATTTTTGAAAAAGGATTTTTAAAAAGAAGGTACCCAATTTACCAAGAACACAGACCAACGCTCTAGCCAAATGGGCAGTAAATGTAACACTTGTTTTGAAAAATATTTTTAATAACTAAGAAAAAATATTATTTTTATTTTTATTTTATTATTTTTTTTGAAAAGAATATAAAAGACTCTGACCCAAAAGACAAAATTTTCCAAATCTAAGCAACAGGATTCACCGTCAGTTGTTCAAACTCAAACAATCCCCGGAAACGGCGCCAAAAACTTGGTGCACGAAATTGTTACATATTACTCTCTTACAATTTCGCACAACTAACCAGCAAGTGCACTGGGTCGTCCAAGTAATACCTTACGTGAGTAAGGGTCGAATCCCACGGAGATTGTTGGTTTGAAGCAATCTATGGTTATCTTATAACTCTTACTAGCTTATACCACGAAGATTCTGATTAAGAGATCCAAGAGATATTCATTCATTATACGATGAATGGAAGTGGTTGTCAGGCACGCGTTCGTGGGGGAATGATGATGATTGTCACCTTCATCACATTCATGTTGAAGTGCGAATGGATATCTTAGATAGGAACACGCATGTTTGAATGGAAAACAGAAATACTTGCATTAATTCATCGAGACACAGCAGAGCTCCTCACCCCCAACAATGGAGTTTAGAGACTCATGCTGTCAAAGAGTAAAAAATTTAGATCTAAAATGTCATGAGATACAAAATAAGTCTCTAAAAGTTGTTTAAATACTAAACTAGTAACGTAGGTTTACAGAAAATGAGTAAACTATGATAGATAGTGCAGAAATCCACTTCTGGGGCCCACTTGGTGTGTGCTGGGTTTGAGACTCAAGCTTCTCACGTGCCTGGGCTGTTTTGGGTGTTCAACGCCAGGCTGTAACCTATTTTTGGCGTTGAACTCCAACTTGTAACGTGTTTCTGGCGCTGGACGCCAGACTGCAACATGGAACTGGCGTTGAATGCCAGTTTACATCGTCTATCCTTGAGCAAAGTATGGACTATTATATATTGCTGGAAAGCCCTGGATGTCTACTTTCCAACGCAATTGAAAGCGCGTCAATTGGGCTTCTGTAGCTCCAGAAATTTTATTCCGAGTGCAGAGAGGTCAGGATCCAACAACATCAGCAGTCCTTTTTCAGCCTGAATCAGATTTTTGCTCAACTCTCTCAATTTCAGCCAGAAAATACCTGAAATTACAGAAAAACACACAAACTCATAGTAAAGTCCAGAAATATGAATTTTGCCTAGAAACTAATGAAAATAAACTAAAAACTAACTAAAACATACTAAAAACTATATGAAATTAACCCCAAAAAGCGTATAAAATATCCGCTCATCATCTACCTAAAGAAAACATAACATGGAAATGGAAAACAAATGTCTATACAAATAAATATAATTAAATAACATTGGACTGCCTCCCAACAAGCGCTTCTTTAATGTCAATAGCTTGACAGTGAGCTCTGATAAACCCCGATTTTGTGGTTTATCTTGTGCTTATTTTGGGGGATTTTATCAATATTTCTCACACTTATTCGCAAGAAATGCATGGTTTTGTGTTCACTTCCCAATATTGTTCCATGATGGAAAACATGCTTATTTTGCCTTAAAATTGCCATATTTTAATCCTCTTCTATTGCCATTCGATGCCGTGATGTATTTGTTGAGTAATTTCAGGAATTATAGGGTAGGAATGACTTAGAAGAGAGGGAGAAAGCATATACAAAGAGGGAGGAACATGAAGAATTGAAATCTTGAGAAAAGCAGCATCGGCGCGCCCGCGCACTCCACGCGGATGCATGAATGGGATTGGCTGGAAGCGGCGCGCAAGGATGGACGCATCCACGCGGATCAGAAGATTCCTATCGACGCGCACGCGCACTTGGCGCGCACACATGGATCGCAAAAGCAATCGGCGCGCACGCACGCATGGCGCGCACGCGTGGGATGCTGCACGTGACCTCATTAAAGGAAATCGTGCCTGGCGATTTCTGAGGCTCATCAGGCCCAATTTCAAGCTGTTTCTGCATGGAAAAGACCCAAGGATGCTAGGGAGAAAGGGGGGATTAATCATTTTTACACTAAGACATAATTTTAGCTAGTTTTTGGTTCTTTTGGTTATTCTAGAGAGAGAAACCCTTGTTCCTCTCTAGATCTAGTTTTAATTTGATCTTCCCTTGTTGATTTATGAATTGGATCTTGTTAATTACTAGTTTTAATTGTTCAATTTGAATTCCTTGTTACAATTTTGCTTATATCTAGTGATAGTTTTATGAATTCTTGTCAATTGTCATTTTATACCCATTTCATGAATGTTGTGAATCTTGACTTGTTGATGTTACATTGATGATTTCTATGTTTAATCTTGTTGTTTAGATGATTGTATGTTGATAATTGTTAGTGGGTACTTGTAGATTTCAATTTAATTGCTATTTTGAACATGTTTTTTGTTAATGCTTACCAAGTATTCGATGAATTGTTTACTTTGATTATGGAGTAGTCTTCTTTACTCTTGGCCTAGGTCAAGGGAATTGGGTAAACTTGAGTCATTGGGTCTAATGGATTTGATGATTTGGGAGCCCTTGGTGGTCAATTTGATACTCATTGACGCCAACCCACTACTAATCCAATTAGTAGGTAGGTTGGGACTTATGGGTTGATGTGATCAAAGCCATTTGACGTACTTCAAGTCTAGGAGTAGATATCACGTACTTAAGACTTTGAGGGTAGACTTAATGAGCTTGGTTCCTCATAATTATCAAGATACGGTTGTTAGACAAGGATCGTGACCTCAATTCCCATGCCTAGCCAAGAGTTGCTTTTATTATTCATATTTGAAAACCAATTTTCCCAAATTATTTGCTTTAGTTACAGTTACTTGCTTGGTTTATAATAGAATTAAGTGGAATGTTGCTTGTTCATTGGAATTGCTCATGTTTTGCTTAGATAGTTGAATTAGTTTGTTGCAATTTAAGATTACTTGCTTGTTAAGATTCCCATTTATTTTCATGCTCATAACTCACAACCCCGGATTTCTAACCAATGTTGAAGCACATGTTTGCCCATTTCTTGTGAGACGACCCGAGGTTTGAATACTTCGGTTATTTCTATTGGGGTTGAACTTGTGACAACCAAATCCCTCTCTAAATTTGACCCCCGAGGATTGTTGTTGGTAGAGCTATACTTGCAAAGTGGTTTTATTAGAGAAAATCTTTACCAATACACCCTTGGGAGCCTGTCAAATTGTTGGCGCCGTTGCCAGGGAATGGTTGCAACATATGCCTTGATATTGGTTATGTGAATATGTGAATATTGTAGATATTTTACTTCTCTCAATACTTAGCTATAGTTTAGATTTCTTTTGCATTTGTGCTATGACTTTCAAGTTTGATGACTCGGTCTCAACCGAATTCTAGCTTAGCCAATTTTGATCTCGAGATCGAAAGAACTTTGTTACACACTCGGCAAGCTAGACGGCGGTTGGACTATACGCCTGATGAGAGGAACTTTTGCGTGGTCTAGAAATTTGCGGATAAATCCTCGTTGCAAGTATAGTTTCTAAACCTTCAAAAATCCTTTCATACAAACGTTTTGGTTGTCACAAGTAACAAACCCCTTTAAAATTGATAACCGAGTATTTAAACCTCGGGTCGTCTTCTCAAGGAATTGCAGGGAGGTATGTTCTTATTATTGGTTATGAGTCTTGTAAATTAGGGGTTTTAGAAAGTAAGGAAACAGTATGTTGAATGATAAGAAAAATAAAATAATAATAATAATAAAATAAATTCTTGGCAAGGTATTATAGCTGGAAGTCCTATCCTGGTTATCCTTATCAATTGTAATAAGAATTGGATTTTTCTCCCACTTTGTTAACCTCTAACTATGAAGATAAGTTAAGTGGATGAATTAATTTTTATTCCTCAGGTCCTAGTCTTTCCTTGGGAAAGGCTAGAGTTATTGGAACTCGAATTAATTCTTGAAGAATTCCAATTTTCAGTCAACAATGAGTTTGATAACTCAAGTGTCTCCAATGACTCAATCAAAGCCAAAAGGAAAAAATTTAAATTATTTATATAATAATAGAAACAAATCATAAATTTGAAAATACCTCAATTAGCACTAATAAAGATATCAAATGTAACATGGAAGAGTTCATAAATTAAATTAGGAAAATAAATAAAAAGAACATTGAACCTGGGATTGAGAGTCACTTCTAAAACTAAGAGAAATCCTAAATCCTAATCCTAAGAGAGAGGAGAGAACCTCTCTCTCTAAAAACTACATCTACTCCTAAAGTTGTGAATAATGAAAGCCTCATCATGAATGGATGCATTCTCCTACTTTATAGCTTCTAATCTGTGTTTTCTGGGCCGCAAACCGGGTCGAAAACAGCCCAGAATTCGGTGGTTGTGAATTCAAACACGCTGATTTTTCGTCACTGCAACGCGTCCGCGTGGATCACGCGACCACATCATCTAGCTTCAGGGCAACTATGACATATTATATATCAAATCGAAGCCCCGGACGTTAGCTTTCCAACGAAACTAAAATCGCATTGTTTGGACCTCTGTAGCTAAAGTTATAGCCGTTTGAGTGCAAAGAGGTCAGGCTGGACAGCTTAGCAATTTCTCCAACTCCTTGTATTCCTTCCACTTTTGCATGCTTCCTTTCTATCCTCTGAGCCATTCCTGCCCTGTAATCTCTGAAATCACTTTACACACATATCAAGGCATCTAATGGTAATAAGAGAAGATTAATAATTATCAATTTAAAGGCCAAAGAAGCATGTTTTCAATCATAGCACATAATTAGGAAGGCAAATGTAAAACCATGCAAATAGTATGAATAAGTGGGTAAAGAGTTGATAAAAACCACTCAATTGAGCACAAGATAAACCATAAAATAGTGGTTTATCAACCTCCCCACACTTAAACATTAGCATGTCCTCATGCTAAACTCAAGAGAAGCTATAAAGATGAAGAGGAATGGTAGAATATATGAAATGCAACCTATCTGTATGAATGCAACTACATGCAGAATGTTTCTACCTACTTGGTTAAAAGTAAATAAGCTCTTCAAGACAGACATAAATCAGATTTCACTAATTCAAATTATACAATAAAAGACAAGTAAACTTGTAAGAAGATAGCTGATGAAAGCAGGGAACATGGAATTAAGCACTGAACCCTTATTGGTAGTGTATATCACTCTAACTCTCAAGT
>NC_029794.2:39920398-39935683 GCF_000816755.2 Arachis ipaensis
GACGTTTTTTTATTTTTTTATTTTTTTTATTTTTTTTAGAGAGACATAAAAACTAGAATAACGTATCAATGCATATGAAATTTTTAATTTTCTGTTTTACATGAGTAGGTACCCAAATTTTTTAATATTCAAAATTAGAAACATGATACATTCCCTTATTAACCTAAGTTCCCACAGTTTTCCCACACTTAATTGTTGCACAATCCCTATCTTAAGCTAACCAAAGATTCAATTGGGATATTTAATTGTTTTTCTGCTTAAGGCTGGTGATATGGTAAAATACATAACAAATGGGAATTAAAAGACTCAAAGTGGCTGACAAGGGTGATTTAAAGGGTAGGTTTATTTGGGATAAGTGAGCTAAAATCAAACAATGGCCTCAATCATATGCAAGCATGTAAATACACTAAATAATGGACATATAGATTGGAACAAAATATAGATTACAATCATAGAGAAGGAAACACACAGGAATAAAATATTTATGGTTAAATAATGTAACCATATAAATAAGCTCAAATCTCACAGGTTGTGTGTTCTTTAGCTCAAAAATCATGTTCCAAATACAACTTCAAACAAATTTAACACAAAAATTTTTATTTAAATTAGTGAAATACTATAAAATTTCTTGAAAAAGAAAATATTACTTCAACCAAGTAGTAACTAAATGCATAAAATCAAACAAATATGCAATCAAATATGCGGATGCAACAATAAACAAATAAAGAAAATAAAACAATGGTGTTGAAAAGAAGAATATGGCTAACCCATGGAGATCGGTATCGACCTCCCCACACTTAAAGATTGCACCGTTCTCGGTGCATGCTGAGATGTGCAGGTGGACGGGTTGTTCCAACTGATGCTTTTCTCCAAAGATTGTGCAGATGGACTTGTTTGTCTCCCCTTTTAGAATTTTCTCCCTTTTTCCGTCTTTGGTGGCCAGCCTGAAAGTAGAGAAAAAGAAGAAAAGTAACCCAAAAGATAGAAAATAAATAAAATATAGGTGTTAATGCCAAATGATAAGGGTCTCATTTACATGGAAGCTTCAACATGTACGTGAGAAAATAATAGAAGCCATGACATACCAGTGGTGCAAAATTTGCAACAATGGGGAAGAAAGTGGGTAATGAAAGACAATGTAAGTTCATGTCAATGCAAAAGGAATATCAGTAATATAAAAATTAGCATTGATTTAAATAATATTACCCAATCAGAATAAAATAAGTCATGAAGCACCAAAATAATACCAGAAAAGATATAACAGTTGAATAAGAACATTTGAACACCAATGGTAAAATAATAAATTTAGAAAAGAAAAATAAAAATATGCAATGAATGAAAGTATGCAAATAAATAAAATAAAATAAAAGATAAGAAGAATGAGAAGGGAAATAAATAAAGTAAGAAAGAAAGAAGAAAGAAATAAGAAAAGATAAAAAAATAAGGATTTGTAAAAGAAAAATATAAGATATTTTGGCAGAGTTGGATGAGCTGTGCGGCGCAAGCGACGCGGTCGCGTGGGGCACGCGGTCGCGCGACTTGCGCTTAAACTGATTGACACGGTCGCGTCGGTCACGCGGTCACGTGACTCGTTTTATGCTGCAGGCGCGAGGGCAGCCTCGCGCTCGCACAACTCTCTGTTCAAAATCATTTGAATGCCAAATATTGGGCGACGCGATCGCGTGGGGTATGCGATCGCGCGAGTGGTCAGATGAAGGATATGCGCGGTCGCGTCGGTCACGCGGCCGCGTGGGAAGAATTTGTGCGTTAGCACCAATCCAGCACCACTCTAGCACAACTTTCGGTCGTGCACCCTTTTTACGTCGAAGTCCAGGTCACGTGGCCGCGTGGGGCACGCGGTCACGTGGGAGGCCAATGTTCCCACTCGACGCGGACGCGTCAACGACGCTGCCGCGTCGCGTGCGTGCTTTTTTTTTATAAATCTGAAAAAGTGCAGAATGCAGTGTTAATATGAATGTGATGCAAAACTCCAGGTTCAATATAATAAAATAAAATAAAACTCGAAAACAAATAAAACCAAATAAAAGTGAAAAAGGAACGATCATACCATGGTGGGTTGTCTCCCACCTAGCACTTTTAGTTAGAGTCCTTAAGTTGGACATTTGGTGAGCTCCCTGTTATGGTGGCTTATGCTTGAACTCATCCAGGAATCTCCACCAATGTTTGTGATTCCAATGGCCTCCGGGGTCCCAAATTAGGCGTAGAAAGCCTTCAAGCAAGTTAAAACAAGTGACAAGGCCCCAAGAGTGCTGATTTCTAGATTGAATTCCGGGGTCCCAGACCTTGCCTTTGCACCCATCTTCTTGTTGATCATCATTTTTCCACTTGGGTGGTGAACAGTCGAAATTCTCACTGAGACATCCAAACAGCTTCCTAGACCCATTCAGTTGAGCTTTATACCAACCTTTGTGTTTAAACTTAAAGCTTCCAACCATAATGAACCTTGCAGGAAAATTCTTACCACTGACCATCTTCCTCTTACTCTTAAGGCCACAAAGAGCTCTAAGTTGACCATCCGTCTCCAGTAGCCCATATTCAAGTGGAATTAGAAAGCTAATTCAATTTCAACCTCTTCCTCTTGGTAGCTTTCTTCTAATTCAATCTTCTCTTTACTGCTTTCCATGGGAATGGGAGGTTGTGCTTCTTCTTCTTTAATCTCCATCTCTTGATCAACCTCTTCCAAATCTTCAACTATGATATTCCTTGGAGGTTGTACACCCTCCTCAGTATCAATTTCAATCACCTTGGAAGGAGGTTCTATGTCTTGACTTTCCCATGGAGGTTCAGCATCTCCTAAGTCTTCAACCACTTCTTTCTCTGCAACTATTATGGCTTCCTCCACTTGTTCCAATACAAAGCCACGTTCCTCATTGTCCACCGAAGTTTCTAGTGTCTCCTTCATGCTTTGCTATTCTTTTGATTCTCCACATGTAGTCATGGGAGTTCTTTGAGTGCTCAGATATTGGGAAGCTATTATATTTACGAACTCGCTTAAGGCGACCGCGAAATTTAGCACACTCTTATTCATCCTTTCTTGCCTTTGAAGAATAACACGAAGTCTGTCATCCATTGGAGGTCGGGGTGGATATGAGGATTCATTGGTTGGGAGAGAGGGTTCATAATAGGAAGGTGGTTCATCTTGATAATGATATGGAGATGGTGAATATTGAGGTGGTGGTTCATGAGAGTAGTTGTGTTGGAAAGGTGGTGGTTCTGTGTATGGTTCATTTGGCTCATAAGGTGGTTAGTATGGTGGATGAGGGTTAGGGTCATATGGAGGTGATTGGCGGAAAGGGGCTTGTGAGTATGGTAGTCCAAAGTCATGTTGAGGAGAGGGTTTATAGGCATATGGTGGTGGTTGTTGATAGTCCATTGGAGGTGGTTGTTGCCATGAGGGTTGATCAAATCCTTGTGGCTCCTCCCATCTTTGATTGTTCCAACCTTGATGCATGTTCTCATTGTAATTTTCTCTTCCTGCAACATAATTGTAACCAGACTCATAGCCTAAGGGGTGAGAGTTCATAGTAACAAATAAAAGTTAAAAACAAAAATAAAAATAATTTTAAATTAAAAGGTTATTTAAATTTTGAATTTGAAAATTAAATTTTGAAATTTGAAATTTTGAATTTTGAATTTTGAATTTTTGAATTTTAAATTTTTAAAATTTGAATTTTTGAAATTTTGAAATTTAAATATTGAATTTTGAAATTTAAATATTGAAATAAGATAAGATAAGATTTTGAAAAATATTTGAATTTTGAAATTTAAAACTAAGATAAGATAAGATAAAAATTTTAAAATCAAATTTTTTTTTTGGAAAATTCAAAAATTTAATAAAAATAAAGAGAAAAGATATTTTTGAATTAAATGAGGAAAGAGAAAAATAATAAAATGACACCAAACTTAAAATTTTTAGATCAAAACGAAGAAAACAACTAAGAACAACTTGAAGGTCAAGATGAACACGAAGAACAAATTTTTGAAAAGAATTTTTTTTAATAACTAAATAAAAACCAATAACCTCTTAATTTATGAAAAAGCAAAAATAAAAACAAATAAACAGGTAAAAGAAAATATTTACAATAACCAATAATAAGGCACACGTTTGCAATTCCCCAACAATGGCGCCATTTTGATGAGAGGAACTTTTGCGTGGTCTAGAAATTTGCGGATAAATCCTCGTTGCAAGTATAGTTTTTAAACCTTCAAAAGTCCTTTCATACAAATGTTTTGGTTGTCACAAGTAACAAACCCCTTTAAAATTGATAACCGAGTATTTAAACCTCGGGTCGTCTTCTCAAGGAATTGCAGGGAGGTATGTTCTTATTATTGGTTATGAGTCTTGTAAATTAGGGGTTTTAGAAAGTAAGGAAGCAGTATGTTGAATGATAAGAAAAATAAAATAATAATAATAAAATAAATTCTTGGCAAGGTATTATAACTGGAAGTCCTATCCTGGTTATCCTTATCAATTGTAATGAGAATTGGATTTTTCTCCCACTTTGTTAACCTCTAACTATGAAGATAAGTTAAGTGGATGAATTAATTTTTATTCCTCAGGTCCTAGTCTTTCCTTGGGAAAGGCTAGAGTTATTGGAACTCGAATTAATTCTTGAAGAATTCCAATTTTCAGTCAACAATGAGTTTGATAACTCAAGTGTCTCCAATGACTCAACCAAAGCCAAAAGGGAAAAATTCAAATTATTTATATAATAAAAGAAACAAATCATAAATCTGAAAATACCTCAATTAGCACTAATAAAGATATCAAATGTAACATGGAAGAGTTCATAAATTAAATTAGGAAAATAAATAAAAAGAACATTGAACCTGCGATTAAGAGTCACTCCTAAAACTAAGAGAAATCCTAAATCCTAATCCTAAGAGAGAGGAGAGAAACTCTCTCTCTAAAAACTACATCTACTCCTAAAGTTATAAATAATGAAAGCCTCATCATAAATGGATGCATTCTCCCACTTTATAGCCTCTAATTTGTGTTTTCTGGGCCGCAAACTGGGTCGAAAACAACCCAGAATTCGCTGGTTGCGAATTCAAACACGTTGATTTTTTGTCACTGCGACGCGTCCGCGTGAATCATGCGACCACGTCACCTAGTGTCAGGGCAACTATGGTATATTATATATCAAATCGAAGCCCCAGACGTTAGCTTTCCAACACAATTAAAACCGCGTCGTTTGGATCTCTGTAGCTAAAGTTATAGCCGTTTGAGTGAGAAGAGGTCAGGCTGGACAGCTTAGCAATTTCTCCAACTCCTTGTATTCCTTCCACTTTTGTATGCTTCCTTTCTATCCTCTGAGCCATTCCTGCCCTGTAATCTCTGAAATCACTTAACACACATATCAAGGCATCTAATGGTAATAAGAGAGGATTAATAATTAGCAATTTAAAGGCCAAAGAAGCATGTTTTCAATCATAGCACATAATTAGGAAGGCAAATGTAAAAACATGCAAATAGTATGAATAAGTGGGTAAAGAGTTGATAAAAACCACTCAATTGAGCACAAGATAAACCATAAAATAGTGGTTTATCAACGCCTAGTACTTCGGCCTCTCTTGAGGAAAATACCGAATCACTAGACGTCATCGAGAGTGACTTGGAGTCCGCTACTTCCTATTCTTCTGTTGACACTACTAATACATCTTTGCATCCTACAGGTGAGCCACACATGGCGGAGCCACGCCGGATCACTTTGCATGAGCAAGGAGCTCCGGATATCATACTTCAACCGTTGCAAGCAAGGTATCCTAACCTTGATCCAAACTTTGAGTTGAAGAGTAGTTTGATAAATCTACTTCCTAAGTATCATGGGTTGCCGGGTCAAGACCCCATCTGACATTTGAAGGATTTTCAAGTTGCTTGTTCTACGGCTCGAAGGCATGGAGCCGATGAGGTAGCTATCATGGTTTTTGCCTTCCCTTTCTCTCTTGAAGCACAAGCAAAAACATGGTTTTACTCGCTACCGGATGAGATTGTGACTAATTGGGATTTCTTGGGAAGAGAGTTTCTTGATAAGTTCTTCCCACCGGAGAAGACCGACTACATCCGGAAAGAGATTTTGGGTATAATGCAAAGAGACCAAGAGAGTTTGTACGAGTATTGGTCTCGGTTCAAGAGGCTATTGGACTCATGTCCACACCACGGAATGACCACTCACTTGCTCATTAGCTACTTTACCTGAGGTCTTTGTGCGGAAGATAGAAGATTGCTCACCGCTTCTAGTGGCGGTTCCCTTTCGAAAAACAAGACGGAGGGAGAAGCTTGGAATTTGATAAAGGATGTTGCCGAAGCTACACAACACACAAGGGTGAGAAGTAATCCTCTCAAGGGTGTGGTAGAACCATCCCCCTCCGAAGCAAGTCTAACCAAGGCACTTGGAGATATGACCACCATCCTTACACAAATCCAAAGGGATCAAAAGGAGTACTACTCCATCCAAGCCGTCCAAGCCCCACCTCCGGTTGCTCAACTTGAAGGCCCTCCTAGAATTTGTGGTTTGTGCTCTAGCACCACACATTACACCGACCAATGCCATCAAATTCAAGAGGAAGATGCCCTTGTGGTAGCCAATGTGAATTACAACAACCGTCCACCCTACCCTTCTCAAGGTCAAAACAACTACCCTCAAGGTGGTAATCAACATCAAGGGTGGAGAGATAATGCACAAGGAAGCAATCAAAACCAAAGGTGGAACAACTTTTCTTCTCATCACAACAACAACCAATCTTCATCCCAATACCACCATAACAACACCAACTACCAAGCCAACCAAGGCCACTCCAACCAAAACCAAAACAACTACACCAAGTACCAAGCACCACACCATAGACAACAAAATCAAAACCAAACTCCTCCATCTTCCAACAATCAAGTTGATGAGCTTAGAGCCGCTATGAAAAAATGAGATGAGAGCAACAAGGCTCAATTCGAGGCCTTGAATACTCAATTGGCCAACCTCACCAACATGCTTTCAAAGATGAACATGTCAAACCAATTACCAACCCCCAATAACAACACCAATCAACCCTCAAGTTCCTCTAACCTTCCATCCCAAACCCAACCAAACCCAATAGGCGGTCTCAACGCCATCACTCTACGGTCGGGGACTACATTAGAGAAGATACCTCCAAGGGTCATGGGAGAAATTCATGAGGAAGAGGTAGTTGTTGAAGCTCCACATGAAGAAGAGGTGGTAGACAAAAGGCATGAGGAAGAAGGAGTAAACCTCAAGGAATCCAAGAGGAAAGCTATAGTGGATGAGTCAATTCCTATTCCATTTCCTTCCATGGTGAAGAAGGCGAAGAAGACACCGGAGTTTGATTTTAACATGCTTCAAGTGTTCAAAAAGGTTGAGGTAACCATACCACTCCTTGATGCTATTCAAAAAATTCCAAAGTATGTAAAATTTTTGAAAGACTTGTGTACACACAAGGATAGGATAGGAGAATTGGAGACATTATCCTTGGGTAGTTCAATTTCTTCCTTGATGGAACCTATTCCAAGAAAATGTGGTGACCCTGGACCGTGTTTAGTGTCTTGTTGTATTGGTGGATACACTTTTCATGATTGTATGTGTGACTTGGGAGCTTGTGTAAGCATCATGCCACTTTCTATCTATGTGCGGTTGAATTTAGCTCCATTAAAGAAGTCGGCGGCGAGGTTTGCTTTAGCCGATAAGAGTGTGATCACAGTGATGGGGATAGCGGAAGATGTACTCATGGCAATTAAGGATTTGGTTTTTCTGGTTGACTTTTACATCCTTGAAATGCCTCCAACAGAAAATAGAAGCTCCTCCTCCATTCTACTTGGTAGACCCTTCCTCAAAACCTCCAAATTCAAGTTAGATGCCTTCACCGGTATATATTCCTTTGGGGTTGGAGACAAGACCATCAAGTTCAATTTAGAGGAAGCCATGAAACATCCTCCCGAAGAACATTCCGTGCTCCGATGTGATGTGATTGATGAAGTGGTAGCGGAAGTACAAGAAGAAGACCATAACAAGTTGTGCTACCCTATTGTTAAGGAAACGGATGACCAAGAAGATGAACATGAAGAAGTTGTCGAGAATGAATCCCATGAGATTGATGAAAAGGAACCTCAACTTGAGATAAAAAGTGAATTGAAGCCCCTTCCATCTCATTTGAAGTATGCTTTCTTAGAGGATAACCAAAGGTTTCCGGTCATTATTGCTAGTGAGCTCTCAAGTGAAGAAGAGGGAAAGCTCCTAGATGTTCTCAGAAAGTACAAGAAAGCAATAGGATGGAGTCTAGCGGATATTGTGGGAATTGACCCCCGCAAGTGCATGCATAGGATATTTCTCCAAGATGGAGCTAAGCCGGTTATGCAACCGCAAAGGAGGCTCAACCCAACCATCCTCAATGTAGTGAAGAAAGAGGTCACCCGATTACTGGATGCGGATATCATATACCCAATTTCCGACAGTGAGTGGGTGAGCCTAGTTCAAGTTGTCCCCAAGAAGTCGGGCATCACAACGGTCGAGAAGGACGACGGTGAAATGGTCACTAAAAGAGTACAAAATGCGTGGCGAGTATGTATTGACTACAGAAGATTGAACGCCGCCACACGGAAGGACCATTACCCCTTACCCTTCATCGATCAGATGCTAGACCACTTGGCAGGTAAATCTCACTACTGCTTTCTTGATGGATTTACTAGCTACTTTCAGATACATATTGCTCTTGAAGATCAGGAGAAGACCACGTTTACTTGTCCGTTTGGCACCTTTGCCTATAAAAGGATGCCATTTGGACTATGTAACGCACCCGCTACTTTTCAGCGGTGCATGACGAGTGCCTTCTCCGATCTAATGGAGAATTGCCTTGAAGTCTTTATGGATGACTTCAGCGTTTATGGTACTTCATTCGATTTTTGTTTAGAGAGCTTGGCCAAGGTCCTAGCTAGATGTGTTGACACTAACCTTGTCTTAAATTTTGAAAAATTTCACTTTATGGTACAACAAGGTATAGTGTTAGGACATGTAGTATCTCATGAAGGCATTTCTGTAGATCCGGCCAAGGTCGATGTTATCACCACTTTGCCTCACCCCTCATCCGTGAGGGAGGTCCGCTCGTTTTTGGGACATGCAGGATTTTATAGGCGCTTTATCAAGGACTTCAGCAAGATTGCTTTGCCATTGTCGCGCCTACTCCAAAAAGATGTGGATTTTGAGTTTGATGGTGAATGTGTAAAAGCTTTTGAAGAGCTAAGGAGAGTTCTTACCACGGCACCAATTGTGCGAGGCCCCAACTGGACGTTGCCATTTGAGATAATGTGCGATGCATCAAACCATGTTGTGGGTGCCGCGCTTGCACAGCGCGATGGTAAACTCCCTTATGTCATTGCTTACTCTTCTAAGACACTAGATGCGGCACAATCCAACTATACCACTACTAAAAAAGAACTCCTAGCTATTGTTCATGCTTAAGATAAATTCAGATCTTATTTGCTAGGTTCAAAGATAGTGGTATGCACGGATCATGCAGCTTTAAAGTACTTATTGACAAAGAATGAGTCAAAGCCTAGACTCATACGTTGGATCTTGCTTTTGCAAGAATTCGACATTGAGATTAGGGACCGGAGTGGATCTCAAAACCTGGTTGCGGATCATTTAAGCCGCATTGAGAATTTAAAAATTGATCCATTTCTGATCAATGACTCATTCCCATTGGATAGTTTGCATGCTGTGTCGGATAGCTTTCCTTGGTTTTCCCCAATGGCAAACTACTTGGTTGCAAGAATCTTCCCTCCCAACTTTTTGAAAAACCAAAGGGACAAGTTGAGGAGTGATTCCAAAAACTATATTTGGGATGACCCTCACTTGTGGAAGAGGGGCGTAGACCAAGTAATTTGAAGATGTGTCCCGGAGTCTGAATTCCAACCAATTCTTGAAGCTTGTCATTTGTCTGAATGTGGTGGCCACTTTGGCCCACAAAGGACCGTTAAAAAAGTGTTGGATTGTGGATTCTGGTGGCCAACCTTATTCAAGGATGCTAACCGGTTATGTGTGTCTTGCCATCAGTGTCAGAAGTTAGGAAACGCATCCCAAAGGGATGAAATGCCTCAGCAACCTATGTTGTTCTGTGAGATATTTGATTTATGGGACATTGACTTTATGGAACCGTTTCCCAACTCTAGTGGGTATCTGTATATTCTGTTAGCGGTTGACTACGTGTCAAAGTGGGTAGAGGCCGTACCTACCCGCCTTGACGACGCCAATGCCGTTGTTTCTTTCATTAGGAATCACATTGTATGCCGTTATGGGTCGCCACGAGCAATCGTGAGCGACCAAGGATCCCACTTTTGTAACAGGAAGGTAGAAGCATTGCTCAAGCACTATGGAGTGTCGCATAAGGTTGCTACTGCTTATCATCCGCAAACAAATGGACAAGCGGAAGTGTCCAACCAGGAAATCAAGAGAATCTTGGAGAAAGTGGTCAATCCACAAAGAAAGGATTGGAGCCTCCGGTTAGGAGATGCACTATGGGCGTATAGAACGGCCTACAAGACTCCGATAGGGATGAGTCCTTTCCGGATCGTCTACGGTAAGGCGTGCCACCTTCTGGTGGAGATTGAGCATCGAGCCTATTGGGCAGTAAAGCAGTGCAACATGGATTTAGCCAAGGCGGGTGAAGCTAGGAAGTTACAACTAGAAGAGCTTGAGTGTTTGAGGAACGAGTCATATGAGAATGCCCGAATTTACAAGGAAAAGACTAAGGCATTTCATGACCATCATATCCGGAAGAAGGACTTTCAAGAAGGTGATGAGGTCCTCCTCTACAACTCAAGGCTCTGATTTATGCCTGGCAAGCTCCGTTCTAGATGGGAAGGACCTTTCAAGGTGAAGGAGATGAAGCCCTACGGAGTGGTGGAATTGTTTGATCCCAAGAGTGAAGCAACTTTCAAAGTGAATGGACATAGAGTGAAGAAGTATCATGGTTGCAAGCCCCCAAGAGAGCTAGAGGTGTACATATTGGAGGATGCACCAAGGAGAGAGGAAGCTTAAGAAAAAGACCGTCCAACTTAAGGACATTAAAGAAAAGTGCTTGGTGGGAGGCACCCCATCGTGGTAAGATCTTCCTTGTTTATACCATCTTGTTTGTATCTTTAGTTTCTTGTGAATTTTGTGATCTTTTGATGATTGAGTGAGTGCATAGGAATGCTAGCTTTGTTGATTTTGTTGGATAGGTAGAATGTTCATATAGATAGGATGTGAAAAAGATAAAGAAAACAAAAATATTTCTTTGAAGAAGGGCACCGACGCGCCCGCGCACAGTGCGCGCACGCGCCAGTAGCGAAATTCTACTCCTGGGCCAAATACCCGAGAATCATGCCCACTTTGTGCCCAACTCGCGCCAGGCACCAACGCGTTCGCGTACATGCCGCCTGTGCGCACCCTTGCGAATTAACCATCGACGCGCCAGCGCACGGTGCGCGCGCGCGCCGATGGAGATATGTGGACTCTCTGGTACAAAAACCAGAGAGTTGTGCCACAATTGGGCCAACCTTGTGCCAAAACTGACGCGTTCGCGCGTTGTGCGCGTCCGTGCCAGTTGTGGAATACCTCAAGCATGCGTCCGCGCAAGGTGCGCGTCCGCGCGCCTGCCTCACTGATTCACTCTGGTACAAAAACCAGAGACTTGAGCCAACTTTGTGCCACTTCTGTGCCTGAGGCACAACTCCCCTCGCGCGCACGCGTCCCCTGCTAGCATCCTCACCGACGCGCCAGCGCACCTTGTGTGCGCGCGCCGGTTGCGCGAGTCAGTTTTATACATCGCGCCTTGCCCTATTTTTCTTTCTCTCAAACCCTTTTCTTTCTTAGTTTCTTTTCCTTCTCCCTCCATCATCTCCCTTCTCCTCTTCTTCTTCCCTACCCTACCACCACTGTCTCCGGCCACTCACCGACGACAACCAACTTTTTTCGGTGGCACTACACCTCTCCCATTTTCTTTCTCATCTTCACAAAAGAAGATTCAACCTTGTTTCTTCATACTTTTCAAGGTTTCACTTCTTCTACCTCTCTTCTTTATTTTCTCTTGCATTATTTCCTCTAGTTAGATGCTTCTTATTGCTTTACTTAGTTTCCCTTTTACTTGCATGATGATGTTTCTTGCTTTTTGTTTGCTTACCTTTCCTTTTTCCTTATTTCTCCATGGATGTTGAATTTGAGCTTAATTTGCATTAATAGATCTTTTGTCATTCTTTTTCTTATCTTTCCCATTGTGTGATATTTATGTGATGATTGATGTTCCATTTTGGGCTTTGAATTGGTTTAGTATCTCATAATTGCTCATTGCTTGATTATTGCACACCAAGTGTTCGAGGAAATGCACATATACCATTTTGGTTTATTTTAGTCATATATTTTTCAAATTGGTGCTCCCTCCTCATTCACTTACTTTCTCTTAAATGCATTGAGTCTAATTTGTGTGCTTAAAGTTTATACTTGCCAATTAGATATTAATTGAACATGACTTGCTCTTTATTATGGATGCTTGAGACTACTCTTCTCATGCCATTGCATGCTTTACTTCCTCTTGCATCCCATGCCAAGTGTTATGACCTTGCTTTTACATTCATCATGGGCACCACAAGTCACTTGCATGTTTTTTGTCAAATTGATTCTTGGGTTTAATATTTTCCTTCCTTCTCTTCCTTTTCAGAATGGCCACCAAGAAAGGCAAGGAGATAGCTTCGAGGAAACCGGCCACAAAAAGGGCACCCCAAAAGTCAAATTCTAAGGCGCGCTCTTCATTAGGAGCCAAACCCCTATCTAAGAAAGGGAAGACACCCGCTCCTTTTGATGAGAATGACAAGGGCAAACCGGCAAAAGATTTCTCAAGGTTCCCCAACCGCTTTTGTGAACTTATGTTCCCCTCCATAGCTGTAAGGAACTATCATCCTGAGCATCTACTTGCTCCGCCGGACAAGGTCGCTCCTTATATTTTGCCCCGTATTGAACAGCGAGGATGGGAGTTTCTTTTGAGGAAACCAAGGGAAATCAACCTCTCTTGGGTGGAAGAATTCTACACTAACTACCATCTTCCCTCTCTTCAATCGGTATACATGCGCCGAAAGCAAGCCTCAGTTTCAGAAGAGGCTATTGAGTAAGTGCTTAATGTCCTATCAGTGCCAAGTGACATGGATGGCTACCAAGAAGTCTTACGTCAGCGAGAGAAGTATGGATTCAATTGGGACTCGATTCTCCGAGTCATTGCTGAGCCAGGGACATTTTAGACCCAAGGTCGACTCCGGATGAGGCCCAAGAGCATTGACGTTCGCTTCCTCACTGTGGAAGCTAGAGCTTGGGCCCAGATCCTATCCCACTATGTGCTACCTAGTACCCACAAGTCGTCCCTCACGGCAGACCTCGCCTTGCTTATTTGGTGTGTTCTCACGGAGAAGCCAGTGAATATTCCGCTTCTTGTCAAGCAAGCGATGAGTCAAGTTCACGACCGGGGTAATTTGCTATTTCCAGCATTGGTGTATGACTTAGTTTCTACTGCGGGTGTTTCTTGGGAAGCCAAGGACAAAAAGATCATAGTTCTGGCTAAGGGCGATGTGGTCCCAAGCGGGAAATACCTACACCTTCCCATGAGCAAACCAAGCCTCGACATGGCCCCGCCACTTCTTTTTCCTTCTAGCTCATCATCACCACCACTGAGATCCACACATCAAAGGATAGAAGATCTTCACCGGAAGCTTGATAGATATGAGCGGCGCAACCACCGCCAGTACACTTACATCAAGAAGCTTCTGCGTTGTGTTACCCCTAGCATGGAGGAACCCGAAATGTTCACATCCACCTCAAACCCAAGTGACGGGAGCTCTGATGATGGGGATAGTGAAGGTTCCGGTCCTGACCATCCCTTGTGTATTATTCGTAGCACGGAGGACCGTGCTAATTTCTAAAGTGTGGGAGGTCGTTCGACCGATCTCCATGGGTAACATTCTTTTCCCCTCAATACCCATGGATTTATCTTTTGCTTAGAAGTTAGTATATTGCATGTGTAGTTAGTTTTGCTTGTAAATACCCTTGCATGATAGTTAGTTTCTATAGAGTTACTTGGTCAAAACAATAACTTCCTTTTCAAGAAACTGTGTCCTGGGTGACCTACCAAAATTCTGAAAAAAAAATTTTTGCAGTAAACTTGCTTTAAGAATGTATTTTGGAACATAGTGATTGAGCTAAGAACACAAGCATGAAAGTTTTGAGCCTATTGCATGGTTACATCTTTTAACCATTATTTCCATTCTTGTGTGCATATCTCTCTCTCTATGATTGTGATCCTTGCTTTGTCTGATTCTATATGTCCATTGCTTGGTGTATGAATGTATTTACATGATTGAGGCCATCATTTCAATAGTCATTTTTTCCAAATGGACTTAACCCTTTTATCTACCGTTGCTAACCAATTTTGAGCCCATGATAAACCCTTTTGTTCTTAAATAGAGCACATAAACAATCCTAAGTGAAAAACCATGAATGTCCCTAAATTTGAATTCTTGATTAGCTTAGATAAGTTAGGATGTGTGTCATTCAAATAGGAAGGTATACTTGGAAATTCCGGTAGATATATAGGTGTGTAATTGTAGTGTAATTGAAAAATTCTAGGATTTGAGAACATACTCATGTGTTGAATGACAAAACTGTATGCAGTGAAACTTTTGTTCACAAAGAAACCCCAAGAAAAAGGGGATAATAATAAAAAAAATAATAATAATAATAAAAGAGAAAAAGCAATGAAAGGTGACAAAGATACCCCAAGATAAAGTAACAAAAACAATGCATATGGGTGTGAATTGAAAAGAATACATGAGTATGCAAAAAGAGTAAAACTCAAGGGTGGCTAGGTAATATATTGTAGTTGTATAGGTTGTTCTATGTGTCTAGTGGATCCTAGGTTGATCAAGGACTCAACTTTTAAGCCCACGTGGCCATATACATCCTTACCTTCACCCTAGCCCCGTTACAACCCATGAATAAGACCTCATGATACTTGTAAGCATGCATTAAGTAATTGTCGATTGTTAGATGAAAGACAAATCTTGGAAAGCATTATTAGGAGAAGATTGAGTGACGAACCCTATACACTTGAGCGAATAGAGCGGATACACTTTCGGTGAGGGTTCGATGCTCAATGCTTGTTCCCGGCTTTCACAAGCATTCGTTTAGCAAGTCATATGCATTCCATGGCGATGTTCAATTTGGTAGGATTCATGAATCA
>NC_029794.2:39937288-39938558 GCF_000816755.2 Arachis ipaensis
TAGATGATTTTACATTAGTTGCATGCATCCATTTAGGTAGTTTGCATTTCATAAACCCTTTCCCATCATGATCTTTGGTCTTTTTATTTTAAGCATGAGGACATGCTTGGTTTAAGTGTGGGGAGATTTGATAAACTCCAATTTTGTGGTTTATCTTGTGCTTATTTTGGGGGATTTTATCAATATTTCTCACACTTATTCGCAAGAAATGCATGGTTTTGTGTTCACTTTCCAATATTGCTCCATGATGGAAAACATGCTTATTTTGCCTTAAATTTGCCATATTTTAATCCTCTTCTATTGCCATTCGATGCCGTGATATATTTGTTGAGTAATTTTAGGAATTATAGGGTAGGAATGACTTAGAAGAGAGGGAGAAAGCATGTACAAAGAAAGAGAAACATGAAGAATTGAAATCTTGGGAAAAGCAGCATCGGCGCGCCCGCGCACTCCACGCGGACGCGTGGATGGGATTGGCTGGAAGCGGCGCGCAAGAATGGATGCATCCGCGCGGATCAGAAGATTCCTATCGACGCGCACGCGCACTAGACGCGCACGCGTGGATCGCAAAAGCAATCGGCGCGCACGCACGCATGGCGCACACGCGTGGGAAGCTGCACGTGACCTCATTAAAGAAAATCGTGCCTGGCGATTTCTGAGGCTCATCAGGCCCAATTTCAAGCTGTTTCTGCATGGAAAAGACCCAAGGATGCTAGGTAAAAGGGGTGATCAATCATTTTTACACTAAGACATAATTTTAGCTAGTTTTTGGTTCTTTGGTTATTCTAGAGAGAGAAACCCTTGTTCCTCTCTAGATCTAGTTTTAATTTGATCTTCCCTTGTTGATTTATGAATTGGATCTTGTTAATTACTAGTTTTAATTGTTCAATTTGAATTCCTTGCTACAATTTTGCTTATATCTAGTGATAGTTTTATGAATTCTTGTCAATTGTCATTTTATACGCATTTCATGAATGTTGTGAATCTTGACTTATTGATGTTACATTGATGATTTCTATGTTTAATCTTGTTGTTTGGATGATTGTATGTTGATAATTGTTAGTGGGTACTTGTAGATTTCAATTTAATTGCTATTTTGAACATGTCTTTTGTTAATGCTTACCAAGTGTTCGATGAATTGTTTACTTTGATTATGGAGTAGTCTTCTTTACTCTTGGCCTAGGTAAAGGGAATTGGGTAAACTTGAGTCATTGGGTCTAATGGATTTGATGATTTGGGAGCCCTTGGTGGTCAATTTGATACTCATTGA
>NC_029794.2:39939463-39941272 GCF_000816755.2 Arachis ipaensis
GTGGGTACTTGTAGATTTCAATTTAATTGCTATTTTGAACATGTCTTTTGTTAATGCTTACCAAGTGTTCGATGAATTGTTTACTTTGATTATGGAGTAGTCTTCTTTACTCTTGGCCTAGGTCAAGGGAATTAGGTAAACTTGAGTCATTAGGTCTAATGGATTTGATGATTTGGGAGCCCTTGGTGGTCAATTTGATACTCATTGACGCCAACCCACTACTAATCCAATTAGTAGGTAGGTTGGGACTTATGGGTTGATGTGATCAAAGCCATTTAATATACTTCAAGTCTAGGAGTAGATATCACGTACTTAAGACTTTGAGGGTAGACTTAATGAGCTTGGTTCCTCATAATTGTCAAGATACGGTTGTTAGACAAGGATCGTAACCCCAATTCCCATGCCTAGCCAAGAGTTGCTTTTATTATTCATATTTGAAAACCAAATTTCCCAAATTATTTGCTTTAGTTACAGTTACTTGCTTGGTTTATAATAGAATTAAGTGGAATGTTGCTTGTTCATTGGAATTGCTCATGTTTTGCTTATATAGTTGAATTAGTTTGTTGCAATTTAAGATTACTTGCTTGTTAAGATTCCCATTTATTTTCATGCTCATAACTCACAACCCCGGATTTCTAACCAAATGTTGAAGCACATGTTTGCCCATTCCTTGTGAGACGACCCGAGGTTTGAATACTTCGGTTATTTCTATTAGGGTTGAACTTGTGACAACCAAATCCCTCTCTAAATTTGACCCCCGAGGATTGTTGTTGGTAGAGCTATACTTGCAACGTGGTTTTATTGGAGAAAATCTTTACCAATACACCCTTGGGAGCCTGTCAAGCTCTTAGAGAGCTTCACTGAGACTCAGAGCTTAATGGTGGCCTCCCAACACCAAACTTAGAAGTTGAGTGTGGAGGCTCTGTTTGACTCTGTATTGAGGGAAGCTTTTTGGTACACGAAATTGTGATCTCCAGGCTCGAACAAATCCTGGTAATGGCTCCAGAGCTTGGTGCTCTGATCTTAATTCATAATTGTCACAACTTTGGTACAACTAACCAGCAAGTGCACTGGGTCGTCCAAGTAATACCTTACGTGAGTAAGGGTCGAATCCCACGGAGATTGTTGGTATGAAGCAAGCTATGGTCACCTTGTAAATCTCAGTCAGGCAGATATAAAGTGATAATGGTGTTTTCGAATATTAATTAAGAATGGATATCTTAGAAGCGAAATAAGATGAATTGAATAGAAAACAGTAGTACTTTGCATTAATCTTTGAGGAACAGCAGAGCTCCACACCTTAGTCTATGGAGTGTAGAAACTCTACCGTATGAAAATGCATAAGTGAAGGTTCAGGCATGGCCGAGATGGCCAGCCCCCCAAAACGTGATCACAGGATCAAAATACAATCCAGGATGCCTAATACAATAGTAAGAGGTCCTATTTATAATAAACTAGCTACTAGGGTTTACATGAGTAAGTATTTGATGTATAAATCCACTTCCGGGGCCCACTTGGTGTGTGTTTGGGCTGAGCTTAAGTGTTGCACGTGCAGAGGCCATTTGTGGAGTTGAATGCCAGTTTTTGTGCCAGTTTGGGCGTTCAACTCTGGTTTTGGATCCTTTTCTGGCGCTGGACGCCAGATTTGGGTAGAAAGCTGGCGTTGAACGCCAGTTTACGACGTCAATTCTTGACCAAAGTATGGACTATTATATATTGCTGGAAAGCCCGGGATGTCTACTTTCCAAAACAATTGGAAGCGCGCCATTTAGAGTTCTGTAGCTCCAGAAAATCCACTTTGAGTGAAGG
>NC_029794.2:39941520-39957122 GCF_000816755.2 Arachis ipaensis
AACTCAGATTTTAGATAGTGTTATTGATTCTCCTATTTTAGTGTGATGATTCTTGAACACAACTTCTTTATGAGTCTTGGCCGTGGCCCTAAGCATTTTGTTTTCCAGTATTACCACCGGATACATAAATGCCACAGACACATAATTGGGTGAACCTTTTTAGATTGTGAATCAGCTTTGCTAAAGTCCCCAATTAGAGGTGTCCAGGGTTCTTAAGCACACTCTTTTTTTTTGCTTTGGACCTTGACTTTAACCGCTCAGTCTCAAGTTTTCACTTGACACCTACACGCCACAAGCACATGGTTAGGGACAGCTTGGTTTAGCCGCTTAGACCAGGATTTTATTCCTTTAGGCCCTCCTATCCACTGATGCTCAAAGCCTTGGGATCCTTTTTATTTGCCCTTGCCTTTTGGTTTTAAGGGTTATTGGCTTTTTGCTCTTGCCTCTTGGTTTTAAGAGCTTTTGGCTTTTTCTGCTTGCTTTTTCTTTTTCTTTCTATTTTTTTTCGCCTATTTATTTATTTATTTATTTATTTATTTATTTATTTATTTATTTTTTTGCAAGCTTTGTTCTTTGCTGCTTTTTCTTGCTTCAAGAATCATTTTTATGATTTTTCAGATTATCAAATAACATGTCTCCTAGTCATCATTCTTTCAAGAGCCAACATATTTAACATTCTTAAACAACAACTTCAAAAGACATATGCACTGTTCAAGCATACATTCAAAAAAAACAAGAAGCATTATCACCACATCAATATAATTGAACTAAGTTCAAGGATAAATTCAGAACTCATGTACTTCTTATTCTTTTGAATTAAAAACAGTAGTACTTTGCATTAATCTTTGAGGAACAGCAGAGCTCCACACCTTAGTCTATGGAGTGTAGAAACTCTACCGTATGAAAATACATAAGTGAAGGTTCAGGCATGGCCGAGATGGCCAGCCCCCCAAAACGTGATCACAGGATCAAAATACAATCCAGGATACCTAATACAATAGTAAGAGGTCCTATTTATAATAAACTAGCTACTAGGGTTTACATGAGTAAGTATTTGATGTATAAATCCACTTTCGGAGCCCACTTGGTGTGTGTTTGGGCTGAGCTTAAGTGTTGCATGTGCAGAGGCCATTTGTGGAGTTGAACGCCAATTTTTGTGCCAGTTTGGGCGTTCAACTCTGGTTTTGGATCCTTTTCTGGCGCTGGACGCCAGATTTGGGCAGAAGGCTGGCTTTGAACGCCAGTTTACGTCGTCAATTCTTGGCCAAAGTATGGACTATTATATATTGCTGGAAAGCCCTGGATGTGTACTTTCCAACGCAATTGGAAGCGCGTCATTTCGAGTTCTGTAGCTCTAGAAAATCCACTTTGAGTGCAGGGAGGTCAGAATCCAACAGCATCAGCAGTCCTTTTTCAACCTCTGAATCTGATTTTTGCTCAAGTCCCTCAATTTCAGTCAGAAAATACCTGAAATCACAGAAAAACACACAAACTCATAGTAAAGTCCAGAAATGTGAATTTAACATAAAATCTATTAAAAACATCCCTAAAAGTAACTAGATCCTACTAAAAACATACTAAAAACAATGTCAAAAAGCGTATAAATTATCCGCTCATCACTTTTCATGCTTCCTCTCCATGGTTACAGAAGAAGATCCTTGAGCCTTAAACACAAGGTAGTCCTCATTCAATTGAAGGACTAACTCTCCTCTGTCCACATCAATCACAGCTCTTGCTGTGTCTAGGAAGGGTCTTCCAAGGTTAATGGATTCATCCTCATCCTTCCCAGTGTCTAGGATTATGAAATCAGCAAGGATGTACAGGTCTTCAACCCTCACTAAGACATCATCTACAAGTCCATAAGCCTATTTCCTTGATTTGTCTGCCATCTCTAGTGATATTCTTGCAGCTTGTACCTCAAAGATCCTTAGTTTCTCCATTACAGAGAGTGGCATGAGGTTTATTCTTGATCCCAGGTCACACAGAGCCTTCTCAAAGGTCATGGTGCCTATGGTACAAGGTATTAAGAACTTTCTAGGATCAGGTTTCTTCTGAGGTAATTTCTGTTGAACCAAGGCATTCAGTTCATTAATGAGCAATGGAGGTTCATCCTCCCAAGTCTCATTACCAAATAACTTAGCATTCAGCTTCATGATTGCTCCTAGATACGGAGCAACTTGCTCTTCAACACTATCTTCATCCTCTTCAGAGGAGAAATACTCATCAGAGCTCATGAATGGCAACAGTAAGTTCAATGGAATCTCTATGGTCTCTGTATGAGCCTCAGATTCCTTTGGTTCCTCAATGGGGAACTCCTTATTGGTTAGTGGACATCCATTGAGGTCTTCCTTACTTGAAATCACTGCCTCTTCCTCCTCTATAGGTTCGGCCACTTTGGAAATATTGATGGCCTTGCACTCTCTCTTTGGATTCTCTTCTGTATTGCTTAGGAGGGTACTAGGAGGGATTTCAGTAACTCTTTTACTTAGCTGACCCACTTGTGCCACCAAATTTCTGATGGAGGACCTTATTTTAGTCATGAAACTGAGAGTGGTCTTAGATAGATCAGAGACTATGGTTGCTAAGTCAGAGAGGCTCTGCTTAGAATTCTCTGTCTGTTGCTGAGAAGATGATGGAAAAGGCTTGCTATTGCCAAACTTATTTCTCCCACCATTATTATTATTGAAGCCTTGATTAGGCTTCTGCTGATCCTTCCATGAGAAATTAGGATGATTCCTCCATGAAGGAGTGTAAGTGTTTCCATAGGATTCTCCCATGTAATTCACCTCTTCCATTGCAGAATTTTCAGGGTCATAAGCTTCTCCTTCAGAGGAGGCTTCTTTAGTACTGCCAGATGCAGCTTGCATTCTAGTCAGATTTTGAGAAATCATATTGACTTGCTGAGTTAATATTTTATTCTGAGCCAATATGGCATTCAGAGTATCAATCTCAAGAACTCCTTTCTTCTGAGTCATCCCATTATTCACATGATTTCTTTCAGAAGTATACATGAACTAGTTATTTGCAACCATCTCATTGAGTTCCTGGGCTTCTACAGGGGTTTCCTTCAGATGAAGAGATCCACCAGCAGAGTGGTCCAATGACATCTTGGACAATTCAGACAGACCATCATAGAATATACATAAGATGCTCCATTCTGAAAGCATGTTAGAAGGACACCTTCTGATCAGTTGCTTGTATCTTTCCCAAGCTTCATAGAGGGATTCACCTTCCTTCTGTTTGAAGGTTTGGACTTCTACTCTAAGCTTGCTCATCTTTTGAGGTGGAAATAATTTGGCCAAAAAGGCATTGACCAACTTTTCTCAAGAGTTCATGCTTTCTTTAGGTTGTGAGTCCAACCATATCCTAGCTCTGTCTCTCACAGCAAAGGGGAAAAGCATAAGCCTGTAGACCTCGGGATTAACCCCATTGGTCTTAACAGTGTCACAGATTTGCAAGAATTCAACTAAGAATTGATGAGGATCTTCCAATGGAAGTCCATGAAACTTGCAATTCTGCTGCATTAGAGAAACTAATTGAGGTTTAAGCTCAAAGTTGTTTGCTTCAATTGCAGGAATTGAGATGCTTCTTCGATAGAAGTCGGAAGTTGGTGTAGTAAAATCACCAAGCATCTTCCTTGCATCTCCACCATTGTTGTTGGGTTCGGCTGCCATGTCTGCTTCTTTTTCGAAAATTTTTGTAAGGTCCTCTCTGGAGTGTTGTGCTTTAGCTTCTCTTAGCTTCCTCTTCAGAGTCCTTTCAGGTTCAGGATCAGCTTCAACAAGAATGTCTTTATCCTTGTTCCTGCTCATATGAAAAAGAAGAGAACAAAGGGAGAATGGGATCCTCTATGTCACAGTATAGAGATTCCTTTATGTGAGTATAAGAATGCAAGAATAGAAGAATGAGGTAGAGAGAGAATAAGAGGAATTCGAACACAGAGAGAGGGAGATGGTTCGAATTATGAGTAGAAGAGAAGTGTTAGTAAATAAATAAAATAAATAGAAAGAGATGAGAGAGAGAGAGAGTATTCGAATATTAATTAAAAGAAAAAAATATTTTAGTTTTTATTTAATTAATTAAGTTAGAATTCAAAATTTAAGAAAGGAAATAAAACAAATTGAAAACTAAATAAATTAATTAATTAAAAATATTTTTGAAAATTTTTTTATTTAGTTTTCGAAATTAATGAGAGAGAAAAAGTGGTTAGTTGTTTTCGAAAATTAGAAGTGGAATAGTAGTTAGGTGGTTTTGAAAAAGATAAGAAATAGTAAACTTTTTAAAATTAAAACAAACAAGTCAAGTGGTTAATTGAAAAAGATTTGAAAATAAATTTTGAAAAGATAAGAAGTTAGAAAAAGATTTTGAAATTAAAATTTTAAAAAGATATGATTTGAAATTTATTTTAAAAAATATTTGAAAAAGAAATTTAAAAAGATTTGATTTTTAAAATTAAAGTTGATGACTTGACTAACAAGAAACTAAAAGATATGATTCTAGAATTTAAAGATTGAACCTTTTTTAACAGGAAAGTAACAAACTTGAAATTTTTTAATCAAAACATTAATTGTTAGTAAAGTTTTCGAAAATTTGAGATAAAATTAAGAAAAAGATTTTGAAAATTTATTTAAGAAATTCGAAAATATTAAGAAGAAAAATGAAAAAGATTTGATTTTTGAAAAAGATTTGAAAAGATAAAGTTTTTAAATTGAAATTTTGACTTGACTAACAAGAAACAATTAAATTTAAAAATTTTTTTACTAAGTCAACCCAAAATTTTGAAATTTATGAGTAAATAAGGGAAATATATTATTTTTTATTTTTTTGAATTGATGAAGAAAGAGAAAAACAACAAAATGACACAAGACATAAGAATTTAAGATCAAAACAAATAATGCATGCAAGAACACTTTGAATGTCAAGATGAACACGAAGAATACTTTGAAGATCATGATGAACATCAAGAACATATTTTTGAAAATTTTTAAGAAAAGAAAGACTTGCAAGACACCAAACTTAGAAATTTTTATACTAGGGACACTAACAGTTCGAAAATGCACAAGAAAAATAAGACACAAAACAAGAAAAATTAAAGATCAAACAAGGAAAATCATCAAGAACAACCTGAAGATCAAAGAAGAACACAATGCATGAATTTTCGAAAATTTTAAGAAAATAAAAAAAAATACAATTGACACCAAACTTAAAATTTGACACTAGACTCAAACAAGAAACATAAAATTTTTTTGGTTTTTATGGTTTTATTAAATTTTTTTTATTTTTTGAAATTATTTTGGCAAAAGAAAATAAAGAAATTCAAAAAATTTTTAATAAGAATTCCATGATTCATGTAATGTTAGTCTAAAGTTTCGGTCCAAAAGAATTAGACATGGCCAAATGGCCAGCCAAGCTTTAGCATAACAAATACAGACATGTCCTTTCTACAATGAAAAGTGGAAACCTCGGTCCAAAAGATTAGACATGGCTTAACAGCCAGCCAGACTTCAACATATCTCAAGAAGCTCTAGAATTCATTCTTAAAATTTTTTTTTGTTATGAATTTTTCAAAAACACATTTTTTTTGTATTTTTTTTCGAAAATAAAAATAAAAAGCTTAAACATAAAATAAAATTACCCAATCTAAGCAACAAGATGAATCGTCAGTTGTCCAAACTCGAACAATCCCCGGCAACGGTGCCAAAAACTTGGTGCACGAAATTGTGATCACACTTTTCACAACTCCGCACAACTAACCAGCAAGTGCACTGGGTCGTCCAAGTAATACCTTACGTGAGTAAGGGTCGATCCCACAGAGATTGTCGGCTTGAAGCAAGCTATGGTCATCTTGTAAATCTTAGTCAGGCGAATTCAAATGGTTATGAGGTTTTGATAATTAAAAGATAAATAAAACATAAAATAAAATAAAGATACTTATGTAATTCATTGGTAGGAATTTCAGATAAGCGTTTTGAGATGCTTTGTTGCTTCTGAACCTCAGCTTTCCTATTGTCTTCTTCCAATCATGCGTGCTCCCTTCCATGGTAAGTTGTATGATCCTCTTGGATGAAAAATACCAGGTACGGTTTCTGCACGGCTAATCAGCTGTCAGATTTCTCGTTTCGGATGAAAAATACCAGGTACAGCTACCGCACGGCTAATGATATATCGGTTCTCACTAGAGTCGGAATAGGATCTCTCTATCCTTTTGCACACTGTCACTGCGCCCAACATTCACAAGTTTGAAGCTCGTCACAGTCATCCCTTCCCAGATCCTACTCGGAATACCACAGACAAGGTTTAGACTTTCCAGATCTTAGGAATGCTGCCAATTAGTTCTAGCCTCTACCACGAAGGTTCTAACCTCACAGACTCGGTCCATGGAGTAGAGACCTAATAGAATATACTCCGGCTGTCGTCCAATGACAATGTTGAACATCATGTAGACCGTTTGTGGTTGTCAGGCACGCGGATCTTGGCTAAGCAGGTAACGAAGATAATGGGTGATTATCACGGGTTACCCCTTCATTCTAACTTAACTGAATTAAGTACGAGAGTATATCTTGGAGATGAAGTAAGCGTGAATTGAAAGAGAAACAATAGTACTTGCATTAATTCATAAAGAACAGCAGAGCTCCGCACCTTAATCTATGAGGTGTAGAAACTCCACCATAGAAAATACATAAGAGAAAAACGTCTAGGAATGGCCGTGTGGCCAGCTTCCCAAATATAACATAGGATGATAAAGTCTGAGGACTAGACGTCCAGAGATGCGAATACAATAGTAAAAAGTGCTATTTATACTAAACTAGTTACTAGGGATTACAGAAAATAAGTAACTAAGTGCAGATAGTGCAGAAATCCACTTCTGGGGCCCACTTGGTGTGTGCTTGGGCTGAGCATTGAGCTTTACACGTGCATAGGCCATTTCTAGAGTTAAACACCAGCTTGGATGCCAGTTTGGGCGTTTATCTCCAGTTTTGGTGCCAGTTCTGGTGTTTTACGCTAGAAAAAGGGTCTCTGGCTGGCGTTTAGACGCCAGTTTTGGCCATCAAATCTCGGAAAAAGTATGGACTATTAGACATTGCTGGAAAGCCCAAGATGTCTAATTTCCAACGCAATTGAGAACGTGCCAATTGGGCTTCAGTAGCTCCAGAAAATCCATTTCGAGTGCAGGAGGGTCAGAATCCAACAGCATCTGCAGTCCTTTCTCAGCCTCTGAATCAGACTTTTGCTCAGGTCCCTCAATTTCAGCCAGAAAATACCTGAATTACAGAAAAACACACAAACTCATAGTAAAGTCTAGAAATGTGATTTTTGCATAAAAACTAATAAAAATATAATGAAAAGTAACTAAAATATACTAAAAACTATGTAAAAATAATGCCAAAAAGGGTATAAATTATCCACTCATCATCCTTCACTAAGCCATATGGCTTCTTCATGGTCTTGTTTGCCATCTCTAATGAGATTTTTGCAGCTTGTACCTCAAGGATTCCCAACTTCTCCATTACAAAGAGTGGCATGAGGTTAATGGTTGACCCTAGGTCACACAGAGCCTCATCAGAGGTCATAGTGCCTATGGTGCAAGGAATCAGAAAGCGTCTAGGATCTGGAAGCTTCTGAGGTAGCTCTTGCTGAACCAAAGCATGGAGTTCTTTGGTAACTAGTGGAGGTTCTTCCTCCAGAGGCTTTATACCAAATAGCTTGGTATTCAGTCTCATAAGGGCTCCTAGGTACCGAGCAACTTGCTCTTCCCTATTGTCTTCATCCTCACTTGAAGATGAGTAGTCATCAGAACTCATACACTTTAGAAGTGTATTCAAAGGAACCTCAATGGTCTTTAGGGTTTCTTTTGGTTCTGAGATAGAGGATTCTTGAGTGGGCTTCAAGCACTCAAGGGGTGTGCTTGGGCTGGCGTTCAACGCCAACTCTGTGAGCTTATTGGGCGTTGAACGCCCTTGCTGTCCACCCTGACTGGCGTTCAATGCCCAGCAGTGATGTCCTTGCTGGAGTTCAATGCCAGCTTCCCTAGGTGAGTGGGCGTTGAACGCCCAGTGAGGGGTTCCTCATTGGCGTTGTTGGGCATTGAACGCCCAGCCAGTGCTCCCTGGCTGGCGTTCAACGCCAGCTTTTCTATCAGGATGGGCGTTAAACGCCAAGTGAAGGGTTCCTCACTGGCGTTTAACACCAGGCTTGCTGCCATTGTGGGCATTGAACGCCCAGTGAAGGCTTCTTCACTGGCGTTCAACACCTTCCCATTCTCATCCAATTCGGCCTCTACCTCCATGGTTATGAACTTGCACTCTTCTCTAGGATTAACATCAGTATTACTAGGAAGAGTGTTAGGAGGGATCTCAAGGATCCTCTTGCTCAGTTGACCAACTTGTACTTCCAAGTTTCTAGTGGAGGACCTTGTTTAATTAATGAAACTATGAGTGGTCTTGGTGAGGCTGGAGACCAAAATGGCTAAGTCAGAAAAGCTCTGCTTAGAGGTCTCCATATTCCTTTGAGAAGATGGGACTGGTGGTCTGTTGTTGAACCTATTCTGGTTCCTACCACCTTGATTGAAACCTTGCTGAGGTTTCTGTTGATCCTTCTATGAAAGGTTAGAATGATTCATCCATGAAGGGTTGTAGGTGTTTCCATAGGACTCTCCCATGTAATTCACCTCCTCCTTGGTGGGTTGATCAGGATCATAAGCTTCTTCTTCAAGAGAAGCTTCCTGATTACTGCCAACTGCAGTTTGCATCCCAGTCAGATGTTGAGAGATCACGTTAACCTGTTAGGTCAAGATCTTATTCTGAGCCAGGATGGCATTCAGAGTCTCAACTTCATAAACTCCTTTCTTTTGAGAGGTACCATGGTTACAGAATTCCTCTCAGAGGTGTACATGAATTGGTTGTTTGCAACCATCTAAATGAGCACTCTTGCTTTTGCAGGTGTTTTCTTTAAGTGGAGAGATCCACCTGCAGAGCTATCCAATGAAATCTTGGATAATTCAGATAAGCCATCATAGAACACGCCTATGATGGACCACTCTGAGAGCATGTCAGGAGGACATCTCCTAATTAGTTGCTTGTATCTTTTCCAAGCTTCATAGAGGGATTCACCTTCTCTTTATCTGAAGGTTTGAATATCCACTCTAATTTTGCTCATCCTTTGAGGAGGAAAGAATTTAGCAAGAATAGCATTAACCAGCTTTTTCCAAGAGTCAATACTCTCTCTAGGTTGGGCTTTCAACCACAGCTTAGCTTTGTCTCTTAAAGCAAGGGGAAAGAGCATAAGCTTGTAGACTTTAGGATTAACTCCATTAGTCTTTATAGTATCACAGATCTGTAAGAACTCGGCTAAAAATTGATGTGGATCTTCCATTGGAAATCCTTGGAATTTGTAGTTCTGCTGCAAAAGAGAGACTAACTGAGGCTTAAGCTCAAAATTGTTAGCTCCAATGGCAGGTACAGCAATGCTTCCACCATAAAAGTCAGAGGTTGGCATGGTGTATTCACCAAGAACCTTTTTGGCATCTCCTTCAGGTTCGGCCATGCCTCCTACTTCTTGTTCAAAACTTTCTGAAAGGTCTCTTTCGGAGTGTTGTGATTTAACTTGTTGTAAACGCCTCCTCACAGTCTTCTCAGGCTCAGGATCAGGAGTCAAGAGGGGTTTTTTATCCCTGTTCCTGGTCATAAACAAGAAAAAAAGAAAAAGGAGAAAAGAAGAAGACTCTCCATGCCAATAGGCAAGAAGCTCCTCTTTGGAGTGAGATGTGAAGAAAGAAGAAGAAAGAAAAAAAGAAAGCTTTTTGTGCCACTTGGATCAAAGAGCTTCTAGTTAAATGTGAAAAAGAAAAGAAATAAGATAAAAAAAAGTTGAGGTAGAGGAAGAAGAGGAAGTAGAGTTTGAATAAACCGAGATGAGAAGAAAAGAAATATAAATAGAAAAATCAAATAAGAATTAAAATATTTTTGTTTTTATTTATTTATTAAATTAATTTTTGAAAATAAATTATTTTTCAATTAATTAATTAATTAATTTTCAAAAATTAGATTAAATTAATTTTAAAAAGGTTTGAATTTTAATTATTAAATTTTTGAAAATAGAGGAGGGAAGAGAAGAGTAGAAGTTTTCGAAAATTAAGAGAGAAGAGAGTTAGTTAGGTAGTTTTGAAAAAGAAGAGAGAAAGAGAAGATATTATTTTTGAAAATTAAGGTAGCTAGGAGTTAGTTAGGAGGTTTTGAAAAAGAAGAGAGAGAAGAAGAGAAGTAGTTTTGGAAAATTAAGAAGAGAAAGTTAGTTAGGTGGTTTTGAAAAAGATGAGCGAAAAGATAAGATATTAATTAAGAAAAGATTTAAATTTAAAATAAAATAGAAGATAAGATAAGAAAAGATATGATTTTAAAATTTGAATTTTAAAAAAGATAAGATAAGATTTTTGAATTTTGAAAAAGATATGATTTTTATTTTTAAAAAGATTTGATTTTTGAAAACTTGACAACTAAGATATGATAAGATAAAATTTTAAAATTAAAATCTGAATTTTTAAGGTTGATTTTCGAAAATAATGGTTAGAATTAAGTTAGAAAAGATATTTTTTTGATTTTTTTGAATTTAATGATGAAAGAGAAAAACACATAAAAGACACAAGACTTAAAATTTTTAGATCTAGCATCCCTTATTTTTCAAAAATTTTGGAGGGAAACACAAGGGGACACCAAACTTAAAAATTTTAAGATCAAAACACACACAAGACTGAAGAACACTTTGAAGACTTACAAGAACACAAAGAACAAAATTTAAAAACTCAAAGAACTCAAGAACATAAAAAGAACACTAAACTTAAAATTTTTAGAAAACCAAAAAAAAATTTTCGAAAATCAAAGAAAATAAACAAGAAAACACCAAACTTAAAAATTGAAACAAGATTTAAACAAAAAAAAAATTATTTTTGAAAAGAAAAAAATTTAAAAGAAAGACTCAAAAGAACACAAATTACCAAGAATATAAGCCAACGCTCTAACCAATTGAACAAACAAAATATTTTTGAAAAGCTTTTTGATTTTTTTTTCGAAAATTTGAGGAAGAAGAAAATAAAATTAAAAGACTTAAAGACTCAAACCAAGAACACATTAAACAAAGAAAAGAAAAATGTTTTTGAAAAAGTTTTTTAGAAATTTTCGAAAATTGAGGAAGAAGAAAAAAATAAAAGACTCAAACAAAATACAAATAAAATAAATTACCTGATCTAGGGAGCAAGACAATCCGGCAGTTTGTCCAAACTCAACAATCCCCGGCAACAGCACCAAAAACTTGGTGAGCGCGTACACAAACCCCACACTTTCGTACGGCAGTGTACCAGTAAGTACACTAGGTCGTCCAAGTAATACCTGACCGAGTCAGGGTCGATCTCACGAGAATTGTGGTTTGAAGCAAGCTTATGGTTTGTCTTGCAGGTCTTAGTCAGGCAGAATCAGAAGGAGTTGGATTATATTATGTAAACCTTAAATGATTATATGTCATAAATGCTAAAAGGGGTAAAACCAATTGGATTGAATGATAGGAATAGGGTTGAGAGTCAGAGTTGCTTTATCTTTCTAAATGAACTCTGGTACTACTGTCTTCTTTGCTTGTGAATGATCTTCTTCTATGGCAGGCTGTAAGTGGTCAATGCCATGGGCCGTGGTCATTGATCTCCTCTGCTACAGATTGAACACCATTGGCCGTGGTCATCCAATCTGACGAAGGGTGAAGCGCTTAGCAAGTCGTTCTCCTGGCAATCCTACTCAAAACACCACATACAAGGTTGAATCTTCCGGATTAGAGAACGCTGCTTCTTTGGATTCTAACCTATAACACAGAAACCCTAATCTCCCCGAAAATTGGCTGAACTGGTGTCTCGAGAAGTCCCCAACAAAGTTGTGGATTAACCGTCTGAGAGATGTATAAACATAGCTGTTGGCTCGTGCTTTTCTTCCAGGTACTCACACAAACCTAAGTAGACGCGGGTGTTTGTCAGGCACGTTCGTCTTAATGTGATTAACAGAGCTAATTGGTTAGATCATCTTATTCACCACGATGAAGATCGGATATACATCTTAGAGATAAATCAAACACAGATCGAAGAAGAAATAGTAGTACTTTTATTAATTCATAGGACTCAGCAGGGCTCCTCCCCTCAACCTAGGAGGTTTAGAAACTCATACCGAAGTAAAATAACAATGATAAACAAAAATATGGCAGACCTCCTAATTATGTTTGAATGATTATGTAAAATACACTTTAAATACTAAACAGATAACTAGTAAGGGTAAAATAGTCTATGTAGTGCTAAAATCCACTTCTGGGGCCCACTTGGTGAGTGTTTGGGCTGAGATTTGATGAGATCCACATGCTATGAGGCTCCTTGGGCGTGGAACACCAGCTAGGGGATCCTCTCTGGGTGTTTGTACATTGGTCTCTGCTCTTTGGGCTGGATGCCTAGAAGGGGGCAGGAAGCTGGCGTTGGACGCCAGTTTTGAGCCTTCTAATCTGAAGCAAAGTATGGACTATTATACATTGCTGGAAATCTCTGGAAGTCAGCTTTTCATAGCCATTGAGAGCGTTCCATTTGAACTTTTGTAGCTCCAAAAAAGCTCTTCTGAATGCAGGTAGGTCAGATCCAGACAGCATCTGCAATGCTTTCTCTGTCTCTGAATCATACTTCTGCTCCAGCTCCTCAATTTCAGCTAAAAAATACCTAAAATTGTCCAAAAATACAAAAACTCATGGTAGAATCTAAAAAATGTGAATTTAACACTAAAACCTATAAAAGCTTAAAAAAACTAAATAAAAACTAATAAAAACTATATAAAAATGATGTCAAAAAGCGTATAAAATATCTGCTCATCAGTTAGCTTGAATTCCACTAAAGCTAATCTTTGATTAGGACTTGTGGACTAGAGTTGATTTTGCTCACTTGAATTTCCTTCAATTGTTAGAGGACAATTAAGTGAGAGCAAAAGACAACTGCCATCACAATTGAGGATGATAATGAGGATATGAATTTCAATTCTCACTCCTTACCGAGACCTTTCTTAGTTGATAGCTAATTTTCTTATTATTTACATTTCTTGCCTATCATTAAAAATCCCAAAAATATTTTCCCATAACCAATAATATGCACACTTCCCTGCAATTCCTTGAGAGACGACCCGAGATTTCTCTCGGTTTTTATTAGGTTTGACTTAAGTGACAAACAAATTAATCTTTGATTGAGGGTTAATTGTTGGTTTGGATCTATACTTCGATAGAATTATTTTGTGAAAATTCCTAACCGACGATTTTTCTCACATCATGGACTGAAGTTGATGTTGGGGAAAGTGGGTGGCTGTCGATTTTCCAAAGCAGTTGCCACAAGGATTTTAAGTTCTTTCTTCCTTGAGGATTTGGACTTCTCGCATGATCTTCCAGTCGCAACATTAACGATTATCATGGGTTCAATGTCATTTTTCCCTTGGTGCTTCCTTGATTGCTTTGGGATTTTACTGTTCTCCTGCTTTGCGCAAACATTCACGGGTGAACCTTCTAAGTTTGCAAATGATTTTCGTAAACTTGGATAGTTTTTCATATCAGATGGCTTGTTCGAGGGCATCCTTCAGGTCCATGCAATCTTGGATTTTGTGTCCGTAGCCTCGGTGATAGTTGCAGTACAAGGACTTATTTTTGCCAATCCTCTCTTCCATTTGCCAGGCCCTCGATATCATGCCCCAGTCGCACTATTATCTGGCTTACTTCTTCGTCATTAATATACTCCCTAGCCACATTTTGAATCTCATGCATGGTTCATACGAGTTTGGTAGTGAGGTACTTTCGAAAGTCATTGTTCATCAGCCCGTTGGTTAGGCATAGGTTGGCAACCGAGTCCATGAGGCCGACTATTTCAAAGCATTGTTGTTGAATTGACCCATATACTTTCTTATTGACTCGTTGTTTCTCTAAGTTATTCCTAGTAGGTTGATGGGGGTGTTTTGCCTTGGTGATCCATGTTGTGAATTGAGCCAAGAACTTTTGGGATATGACTGAGAAGTATATGCGATAGATCCTTGTAGCAAGAAGTTGAACCACTTGATCGCTGGGCCTGCGAGGGTTACCAAGAATGCTCGACAACGTACCACATCAGGAACCCCTTCCAGATTCATCCATGCCTCGAAGGCAATCAGACGCTCTTGGGGGCCTTGATTCTGTCATAACACATATCCGTTGGCTTATCTAAATGTTTCAGCAAAGGAACTCAGAGGACCCTTTCGTCAAAAGGTGTAGCTCCCACGACAACGGGTTCATTATGTCACCTTATTTTCCCTGTGGGGGATCAACCATTCCCCTTATGGTGATGTTTGCGCCCTTCATGACTTGGAGATCTTGTTTCTTCATTGTGGGGGTGGTATTGAGTGATCCATCGTCAACGTCTACTAGTTTCCCATTCTAGCAATTTGGAGTGATGCCTCCCTAAAAGCTGTGTCCTCGAGTGCACTTCTGAGCTTGATATCGGTTGGTAGTGATCTTCGGCAGTAACTTCTCTTTTCAAATTCTGCAGTCTATGTCACAACTCTTGAATGATTCGGGCACTATTGGTTCTTGTCTCTCCAAAGGGACATGATCCAGTTTCGGGTGTGAATTTTGGCTGTTTTGTGGCTGATGATTGGGGGTCAATGCCATGTGGACCACGCTCAGGATTCTTGCCCCGTTTAGCGCTTGATGGTTCTCAGGGGGATTGTATTTTCCGTTATGTTCAAGTGAATGTTATCCATCAGTACGGAAGCCATTAAGCTATCTTACTATGGATCCTCATATATAACACCAATATTTGTGAGTACCTAGAATAGTGGGATCTACAGTTTTTGGGGTTGACGAGCTTTACAGTCTTCGGTCCAATCGGGTGAATGGTGGAGGTTGATCTGCAAAGACACTAGTCCAATGCTCAAGTAAAAATGGATCTCAGAGATAGAGTTTTAGAGGTATGTCTATATAAAAGGTACCTGGGGAAGTCTGCAACTCCCCTTTATATAAGTTTGGTCATCTTATCTTCTAGTCAATTGGGATATAACCAATATTTGAATTTGAATATTAATTAGTGGTCTGCTAATCTGGTAGGCGCTGGGGTCTTTCGGCCTGAGAGGGATGATCTAGCTTCTAGGCGAGTCATTGTTGGGCCGTATGGGCCGGAACTCGAGTCCGTAACATGTAGCAATAACAACAACAATACAAAAAGAAGGAAGAGGAAACACACACAAAAAAACGCATAATTCACACATATGATTGTGTAAATAATTTTTGTTAAATTTAAACTAATTTAATTAAATTTAATTATCAAAAATATTTAAACGTGTAGTGGAATCAAAAATAAAATATCTCTTAATCTATATAAGGGAGGTATAAGTATATAAGTTATACACTTACTCCACCACAAACATATCATTTATTAGAATGATAAATATTTGAGGAAAAAAAGTCAATCTTAGAGAATCACAATATTTTGTATAAGATCTCTGATATTAATAAAAATACATCTGATAAAAAAACAAAGGAAGTAAATTAAAAGAGTTTTAATCTTTTTGTTTAATAAATATTAT
>NC_029794.2:39957158-39962920 GCF_000816755.2 Arachis ipaensis
TTGTTATTTTCAAAGGTTATTTATCAAAAATTGATTATTATTTTAAGACTGAAAAAGTGAAAATAGTACTTTAATCTTTGTTAAAATATATCAGAATCTTCTGGCTTGCTTTTCGAGGATTTTTTATTTTATAATTGGGGAGGAGATGGTGTTTTTCATTAAAATGGAAGAAAACGGAGTTATACAGGAGACTGGGGGTGCTGTCCTGATGGATCTGCAATACGCCCCGTTCGTAAGTACCTGCAATCCACCCCCTTGTATTGACTGCATGCATGACACATGTCTATAGCCCCCCTTTAACCTGTGAATCTCATAATCCCCTTGGTCCCTCTTCATACTCACATTCTCTCTCTTCCTCTCACTTTTAATTCTCGTCCTTTCTCTCCTGAGCACCCCACACTTAACAATTCTTTCTTCTGTAATTTAAACAACCCCTTCCTCCATACTAGAGCTTCATATTCAGATTTATTATTTTACTATATCTCCATCAACATAACCAAGTAAGTACATTTTTTAGTAATAATATTTTTAGTGAGTTAAATTATTTTAATTACTGTAAATAAAAAATAAATTAGATTAGTTTTCAGAAATGAATTTGGGTTAATTAATTCATTGTTAGTAAGAATAGTAGTGAAACAAGTATTAGTTAGGGTCACAATTTTAGTTACACTAAGATAGTACTAAAATATATTTTTAACTTGTAAACAAAAACAGTACTTAATATATTATTAAGATACTTTAAACTTTAAACATACTTCATATATTATATATTTTTGTAGAAGAATTTAAATACTTAAATATATACTGCAATACATACGAACATATGTTAAAATTTAAATATATATTTTTTGTATTTAACAATAAGTTAAACATATTTAATATAAAATATAAGATTTGATGCCATACATTGTTAAAATGTTCAGAATATATTTTATTTATTGTATTATTAAATTTATGTTGAATAAATGTTAACGTGGGGTATGTTGTTTATTTCAAACAGAACCGAAAATATTATATAATATTATTTAAATATGCTTTTATTTATTTATTTAATGTTAGAGAAATATTGGATATATGTTAGATATAATTTATATAATATAATAGTTTTTTGTTTCGGAAAGAATACAAATAGAAGATGGTTCGTGACATTACGCCTCCTAAAGATCACATTTTTGAATACCTTGAACGTCCACCATATGTAATTATTTTTATGTTTGTATATTTGTTATTATTGTTGTTGTTATTATCATAGTTAGTATTATTGTTAATATTGTCGTCGTCATTATTATTATTATTATTATTATTATTATTATTATTATTATTATTATTATTATTATTATTATTATTATTATTATTATTATTATTATTATTATTATTATTATTATTATTATTATTTATGTTTGTTTTTTTTTTTGTTGTTGTTGCTATTGTTAATTATAATTTGTTATTTGTTTAAGAGTTCAAAAAATTTAGAATCAAGACATTTGAACCAAGATTCATATGATCCCTGAGTTGAGATCGAGTTACGAAATAGTGGATTTTATCACATATCTCAAATTGGGAAACTTGTTTTGCACAATGCACTTATAAATTCCTTAATCGAGCGATGGCGTCCAGAGACTCATACGTTTCATCTTCCACATGGTGAATGCACGATAACCTTAGAGGATGTTGCAATGATATTTGGACTCCTGATAGATGGTATGCCAATGTCAGGATTTACGGATAGCAGCACTAATGGCCTCGAAAATGTTCATGACACAATTTGGTATTGTACCTACTGCCGCTGATCATAAAAGAAGCGGTGTCAAGCTTGCATGGCTTCGCACCCTAAAGCGGCACATGCAGTTGGACACCGCACTTGGTAGACAAATGTATGTCAAGATACACTTATTATTGTTGTTTGGCACAAATTTGTTTTGCGACAAGTCAGGAATGACAATCCACCGGAAGTTCTTGCCTTTGCTCCGAAATTTTTCTGACATTAGAGGCTTTAGCTGGGGATCCGCTTGCCTGGCACATTTGTACAGGACATTATGTCGAGCATCACGTTACGATTGCAAGGAGGTGGATGGCCCATTGGCACTGCTTTGTATATAGGCTTGGGAACGGTTACCGTTCCTAGCACCGGTGCAATCGCATCCTAGTTTTCCGCTTGCGTGCAAGTAAAATTATTTCATATGTTAACATATTATCGCTTATGTATTGTTTAATTATATTATATAACATATATTGGTTCTGAGTGTTAGAGATTTATTTTATTTCAATTGGATGTTTTGGCGCTTGCAGTTTCACAGAAACCAAAAGTGGACCATTTCTCACATCAGGCGTTTACTAGATGATATTCCTGCAGATGGGGTTCGTTGTTTTGTTGTATTTAACAATATTGTTATTAATATTATCATTATATTTGTGTTTATATTTATGCAGTCATTTTGGAATGTTTTTATAGTTTGTGTGGAACCCATACAGTCCTGATCATATAGAAAATATTGTAGTTCCAAATGACATTTTGCAGCATCGATTGATGTGGAGTGTAGTTGTGCCACTAATATCATTTGAATGCATTGAATGGCATGCATCCGACCGGGTGATGAGGCAATTCGGTCTGGTGCAGGAAGTTCCTGGAGAAGCTACTCATCTTGCAGAATCTCACAACGTGGTTCTCACTGGACCAAAGAACAAAGATTGGACAGTTGAACATTCTGGATATATTATGAGATGGACAAACCATTTGAGTTCTGTTCTAGTTGGTGATCCTGCACTACACTATCAAGCATCTGATCAGGTATATGCAATGGTATACAGAAGCATATGGGGCTCACCTGCGATTGACTGGTTATATTCCACAGCCATAGCCACAACCATAGCCCATCATACACCCATACCAACTGCCAACTTCCTTTCCACACCAGTACCTGTACACACAGCCAAACCCTGAGCCTGGACCATCATTCTTTAGTCAGTTGTTCCCTGACTCACACTCATTACACATGCCGCCCTACCAGGGATATTATCGATCTTTTATGTCACAGCATGTAGACACAGCTGCACAATCATCAAACCACCAGCTATATCAGTGGGTGGCTGAAACAGAGACATCTCAATGGATAAATGACTTGTTCTTTGACCCTCAGCTACAAGTGCAGCAATCCCAACCTCAACCTCCTACAGTTAACGAGCAGGCACCACAGCATAGCCAACAATCGCCTCAAATTGCGCTGGGTCGGTCATTTGTGGATTCGAGACTAAGACGTCGCAGTCCCTCTCCATGCTCGGGGTCTAGAAGGTCTGTTGACTCGATCCAGAGTGTCGCTAGAGGGATTAGTCATAGTAATGCTGTTAATTTTCCTCAAGTGCAAGCACCAATGACTGTGGCTGATAGTGATGGTGAGGACGACAGTGAAGATGATAGTGATGGTAATAGTGTATTTAATATTGGTGTATTTAATGTTAGTGTATTTAATATTAGTGTATTTATTATTGTTAATGAATCCTAATAATTGATTAGTGTATTTATTCTTTTGGTTGTTCATGTCATGCAGCTGCGGCGAAAGATATAGATGGGGTGGAAGGTGCGAGAAGTTTCCACACTACCGATGTACAAAGTAAGGGGTATAACTTGAAGATTGACCAAACATGTAGGAGCGCAAGTAGATATACCCCTTCCACAATAAAAAAGGCAGTAAAAAAATGTACTAAATTTGTGAAAAAGACATTTAGCAAGTAATCTTTATATTTGTTGTTCACCTATTGTTGTAAGACTGCTATTGTGGTAAGATTGCTAGAGTAGTTTTTTTTTAATTTAATTCACAATGTAGTACATAATCCAATACAAGAAGTAAATAAATGCCGAAAACCCTAAGAATTATGATCACCACCGCTAGCACTTGACCCTGCACGATGAGGGCATCTACTTCGACTGTGACCCTGGCCTCCACAAAGCCTGCAACGCCTAGGACCACGCATATCATGCATATCCATTTTATTCAAGAAGCGAGTTATTTTGGGACATCCTTTGGATACTCGCTTTAAGTGCGGATTAGGTATGTTCCTTGGTCCTTGATACACAGGCCATGTTGCTAGGTTCCCTAATGGCTTAAACCTTGCTCTATACACCTTTTTTATCTCCTCCATCCTATATACGTCATGAACATATTGTTGCCAATCACGTCATTGGTTCGCACAACACGCAAAGACATGACGACAAGGAATTCGATATGTCTGAAACTCACCACAATCACAATGCCGTTGATGGAGATTCACCACATACTCTAAACCGTTTGGTATCTCGTATACCTCAAAGACCTTGTTCTGCCTATCAAACAAGTTAACTTGGATGTTTCCCGCTGCCTGCTGATTTAATTGAAGTTTGTTGATTGCATATTCAGAGAATACATGTCCCGTATTCAGTCGAGCCTCAGCCTCATCCTTCTTCCTAGTTCCTAGTGAACAACTCATTTAGCCTGTAAAAAGTTGCCTTGACAAGTGATGTAACTGGAAGATTTCGTGCCCCCTTTAATACCCATTGATGCACAGACTAGATTTGTGGTCATATAACCCTAGCGATATCCATTGTCGAACGCCAAAGCATATTGCTGACGTGGGATCCGATCGAGCCACTGAGTGTAAGCCTGACCACGCTCACATAATCTTGCATACTGCACATTAAATTCACGCATGGTCCTACAATAACCTGTAAAAAAATAAGAAAAAAAATAAGTGTGACCACATAACACTAACATCAGTATTTCACTATAATTTATGTACCCATATTTACAATCAACTTCTGTAAATACGGTGCCTTGAAATTCCTTAAGAAGTTGGATGCTATGTGCCAAACACAAAACATGCGGATAGCTCTAGGAGGATCCCATGATCCGTTACTACGTGCTATTGCTGAGGTAATAGAGTCGTGTCGATCAGAGATAAGCCCAATACCATCCCGCGTCACCACATATGTGTGCAAATTAGTAAGAAAGAAGTGCCATGCATCAGAAGTCTCACCCTCAACAACGGCAAATGCAAGAGGCACAATATTGCCATTGCCATCCTGAGAAACTGCAACTAAGAGAGCTCCTTTGTATTTGCCATACAGATGTGTGCCATCTATTTGGATGATTGCTTTCCAGCTCCTAAATGCTCTAATGCAAGGGTAAAAGCTCCAAAATACCCGTGTCAGTATCCTAATATCCTGGACCACCTCATCCCCTTGGTAAGCTGGTGCAGTTTCGATCTCGATTGCAGTTGATGGATCTTTTTGTACCATTGCTTCAAACCACGAGGGCAAAGCTTCATAAGAAGCTTCCCAACCACCAAAAATATTTGCAATTGCCTTTTGCGTAGCCAGCCATGCTTTGCGGTAACTTATCATATAATTGAATTTCGATTGCACTTCAGCAATCACAGATTTCACCATTAAAGATGGATCAACTTCAACCACTGGCTTTATAACCTCTACAATCATGTCTGAGTTTATCTTGGCATGATCTTGAGAGATTGTTGTTCTGGAGCATATGTGACTACCATTGTACCGCCTTATAACCCAACAAAATTTTCTCTTAATAAGACTAGCCCTGATAAGCCAATCGCAATTTGTTCCATATTGTACACACTTAGCATAAAATGTGATTGGCTCAGATTCACACACTTGATAATTCACACCCCGACGAATGATATAATCTTTAATTGCTACAATCACAGTTTCTCTAGAACTAAACTCCATGCCGATAACAAATTCACCATCTGTAACAACAACAAGG
>NC_029794.2:39963088-39980724 GCF_000816755.2 Arachis ipaensis
CAGCCATAACAAAAAATAATTTTTACTATTACTAATAATAATAACAATAGTGATAAATTAATAATAATAATAACAACAACAAATAATCGTAATAACAAATAATAACAATAATAGTAATGCGTATTATAATAAAGGCTAAGCTAATAATAATTATTATTATAATACTAATCACAATAAAAATAGAAGACTACTTACCTGCATTGAAAAATTCAGGAAATTCTGGTGCATTCATAGCGTCTAGATCCAAAGCATGCATAAAAGAAGGCTCTCTAGATAGATGTTGGCTCGTTAGTGCATTTGTCACATCTGCAACGCAGGCTCAACTATGATATCATCTTCATCGACATCTTCAGCTGGACCAACAATATGATAAGTTCCCTCAAATTCCTCTTCACTTTCAGTGTTATAAACCGTCCAGTTAATGTTAGATTCGGGTAAATTAACCTCAACTAATTCTTCAAACTCAACATATAACTCGATAACTGACACTTGTTCCCGTGTTTGTTGGTAGATCGGAAACATCCCTTGCATACTTGCATCGTCAACCACATACATTATTTGAAATTGAATAACACCACCAAATACTAACACAGGCTATCTATAAAAAATATTTGTGACTCTCTTTAATATTTGATTATCAACACTTCGACAAAGTATACTCTTAAACTCCTCATATGTTATTCCAAAAGGAATAACAAGATCATATGGATTTTCACATATAAAACTCACACCTTCAGATGTTTGTGGAAAGATTTTACCATTGTAATATATTTTCAAACTAACACTTTCCTCCATTTTTCCTCTCTTACTCTCTCAACGAAATAAACCACACTCACACTCAACAAATTCGTTCTTCTTTTTATAATACTCGAGGTATTTTTTTAATCTAAAAAATACAGTACCCCTGCGTAATGTCATTCCGCCCCCTGCGTTCTGGCAATACGCTGTTCCTATATTGTCAATATGCCCTCCTTGTATAATGTTTTTAATATTAAAGTAATACAATACGCCCCTCTTGTATTGTATGTTTAATATTAAACTAATACAATCTGCCCCTCTTGTATTGCTTTTAAAAATTTTTAGAAAAGCAATACGCCCCCCTTGTATTGTCTTTTTTATTTTCAAAAAATATTTCGGTAAAGCAATCCACCTCCTGCGAAATGTTAGCCCCCAGAAACATGCAAAGCACCACCAAATCCAATATCGAAGCATTACACCAAATCCTAACCAATATTAAAAAAAATGAGCCATTTTTCGATACTAAAATCTTACTGAAATGATTAATGTTTTTTTTAATAATTTTTTAATGCTTAATAAATTGTTTTAATTTATGTTTCAAGGTACACTGACAGACAAATTAAAAATGGCGACTGTATGAAAGCGGGTTCAACGGATCGGACCTTGTTTGAATATGATGTTTACTAACTAAGAAGGTAAGTGACACAATTATATAAGCAATAATATATATAATTTTTCTGGTTTAAATAAACATATGAGAATTATGTTTTTAGCAGCTAGTGACGTACTCAATTTTAATTTTTTGGAGATCATTAATTTTTTTTAAAATGTTTTGAATACAATAAAAAAATTAGTTTAAATATATAATGATTTTTTAATTGATGATTTCATTTGCAAAATTATTTCATTTTTCAATTCTCAAAGAAGGATTAAAGACTATTTTAATATTAAAAAAAATTATACCCATATAAAATACAGTTTGTTCGACAAAAATAACTAAACTTTAAATTTGTATTTATAATTCAATAAATATCCTTCTTCTTTCCATAACCACCACCACTTCTGCTACTTCACAAGTCTTAATTTCTCCTTTCATCAATTAGAATGCCAATCTCAATCTAAGTAACAGCTCAAGTTTTAGAAAGGATAATAAAACCAACAAAAATAGAAACATAAGCTTGGAGCTTAATTATGAGAAAATAATAATAAGAAGAAAGCAAAAAAGCCAAAAAAGTGAGTACTATAACAATACTTGACGCTGCAACGACAAAGCAAAAACCGTGGTAGATTTGAGCATTAATGAAGAGAGGAAAAAGAATGAATCTGCTTTTGCTTGTTTGACAGCAACAACGGCGCTGATCCCTTTCGTCGTCACCTTCTCCATCTCCCCTTCTCCTTCTTTTTTCCTTTCCTTTCGTTTTTTTTCTGTTCATTCTTTGCTGTATGTATATCTCTCAAACTCACATTTCTTTCTTTTTCTTCTTTGCTGCTATAGAGACGATGGTGTCCAACCTTTCCAACACCACCCGTCGTCTCCAACGAGGGAGTGCTGCCCCAGGTCTAGGTGCCTCAGGTGGTGGTTTGCAGTAGTGAAGATCGCAACGACACCAGCATTAGCAACACCGATTCTCCGATGGAGTGAAACCGCAGACAAGAGACGGCATCAAAAAGCAAGGGAGGAAATGGCGGGAGAGGTGGCGGAAGGTGCAGCGGTGGAAGAAGGAGGGATGAAATGAGAGGTTGAGAGTTTTGAGGTTGCATTGAGGAATGTTTTTGAGATGAAAAGGAGGCTATTGTCGGAGGGAGGGATGGAGCAATGGAAGTGGATGAGATTTGGAACTTCGGGAGAAGAGAATGGAGGTGACCGGAATGGAGAAGATGGTAGTGGTGAAAGGGGATTGTGACGGCAGCGAAGGTTGGAGGGTAGAAGCAGAGGAGGAGGGAGCGTGGTTAAATTGTTAGGATTAGGGATTGAGTTTAGAGATAAATGAAGATGAAAGGTTAGGAATATTTATGAAATTATGAACAAAAATTTAATAAGAGAAAGTGTTGCCTTTGACCAACAAAAAGAAACGCTTTTTGGGGGGTTGGTTATACAGCCGTTACCTTTGGTCTAAGGCAACGCTTTTCTGTATTAAAGGGAACCCTTTTTATGGCAACTTTCAAAAAACGTTGCCTTTTCTGCAAATAAAGCAACTCCGCAAAAAGGTTGCCTTAGAGCACCCAAACACAGCGCTTTATATTTGACGTTATGGCAACACTTTTTACGAGTTGTATTTTCTAATACATAAAGCAACACTTGTCTAGAGTTTTTTAAGTTGCCTTTTCATATACCTAAAGCAACACTTGTGCAAGTTTTTTCTAGTTGCTTTTTCACATACCTAAAGCAACATTTGTCGAGGTTTTTTTAAGTTGCCTTTTTCATATACCAAAAGCAACACTTGTGCAAGTTTTTTCTAGTTATTTTTTCACATACCTAAACCAACACTTGTCCAGGTTTTTTTAAGTTGCCTTTTTTCATATACCAAAAGCAACACTTGTCCACATTTTTTTAAGTTACCTTTTTTATAGACCTAATGCAACACTTATTTAGGTTTATTTGCAATTGTCTTTTTTTAATACCTAAAGCAACACCTTGTTGAGTTTTTCTTAGGTTCTCTTTTTTAATATCTAAAATAATATTTTTTTTACCTTTATTATATTTATATGACATTTGAAGAATATATAACACCCACATTTGAATAAGCTAATAATATATATTGCATATATATAGAAACGTCTTTCAAGTGCCAATTAACATACTTGCTAAGTTACCAAGTCAAATAAATAATAAACATAAGTAAGCAAAATACATGTTTTTCTAATGATGAACTTTAACAAAAAAGAAACTAAGTTGTCCACTTGAAACCTAAAAGACTTTGTGATTCACCATTGTGCCAAGAATTGCCTTTATGTCTTCAGAAAATTTCATCCAATAATAAGAAAGCTACAATCAAATTTAAATGAACAAAAAAGTTATAGTCAAAACATCAGCTATACAATAACATGTATACTCAAGTGTTACAACAATTTAATAAGTTTCACAATATCTTCCAATCCTTGCAGTCGTTGCTTATGGTCGTCTAATTCAGTTTTTAAAGCTGTTACCTTCTCTTCACTTTGTTTTTTGATTTCATCTATTTCTTTATTTTTCTTAAGAGAAGTTTTTGTAACAGTTCTTCCATAACATCGAACTCTTCCTGGATTCTCTTTACCAAAAACTTTTTGAAATGCATTAGTAGGAGTTTCTCCAGCTTCTTGGAGATCATTAAGTTTATCCTATACACACAAATATATGATATGTCTAATTTTAGGGATAAAAATTCAATGAAAGAATCCAAAAACCTATTGATAACTAATAGGGGCAGCAATCCAAACCATAAAATAGCAGTCCATGATAGCCATAAAACAGGCATAAAATAGCCATAGAACAGCAATTAAATTAGCCATAAAACAGTCATGAAACAACCATAAAATAGCAGTCCATGATAGCCATAAAATAGGCATAAAATAGCCATAGAACAAGGATTAAATCAGCCATAAAACAACCATGAAACAGCCATAAAACAGCAACCATGACAGCCATAAAATAGCCATAAAGTAGATAATAAAACAACAACCACAATAGCCATAAAACAGCCATAAAAAAGCAATTAAAATAACAATCCACGACAGCCATATATAAAAAGTAGCCATAAAATAGCTTCCATGACAGCCATAAAATAGGCTTAAAATAGCCATAAAACAGCAACTAAATCAGCCATAAAAGACCCATGAAATAGCCATAAAATAGCCGCAAAGTAGATACTATAACAACAATCACGATAGCCATAAAACAGCAAAGAAAATAGCATCCATGACAGCCATAAAACAGCAACTAAAACAAGAAAATTATAGAGTAACTTACAATAACAGCTTGTGTTTCTACATCAAGTGTTTTCCCTTTTAGTCCATTCCGATTTGCAACAAACATTTAAGCTTGATTTGGTTCCTCTTTGTTCTCTTTTTTCTCACGCTACAGACCAAGATAGCAATTACAAAGTTATAATATACTAAAATTAGGGGGAAGTAACGAGTATAGAATTTTAACTCAAACGTGAGCTTACCAAATCAACACGCACTCTTGCAAAATTGATTGGACCCATTTTATGCCTCCATTGTTGCTTCTTGCGATTTTCAAAATTTATAAGACACATGGCCTATGTTTAAAATAAACAATGATGAAAAAAATATAAAAATTGAAAGAATTATACTTGATCATATCAAATAATAATAATTTAAATCCTCTAACTCACTTTGATAGTTGGAATACTCCAATATGCAATTAGTTTCCGAAATTGTATTTCTGGAATTTCCAAAGGACGATTTGCCAACATATCCTCAATATTTCCAGAATATAGTTCAAAATGCTTTTTCTTGATTCTTGTTTTGTAACGCTTCCATGCTCCTTGAACACCAGTCATCACCCATAACTTTGAAGATTTTGGAAGAATGTACTTTGACTACAAACACATCGATTTCAGCATATCATATGAATAAAAAAATTATTAACATATGGCATAAACATAAAGAAAAATGGAGCTTACATTAATATACTTCCAAATGCGCTTTTTGATTTGCTTAGGCATAGCTTTCCAATTAGTGTACATCAAGGTAATAATATCACTATTCCTTCCCATTGTTCCAATAAAATTGGTTAAATCCTTCACTCTTTGAGCAGTTGGCCCCACGGATGCTCCCTAATCAAAAGTCACTTCCTCCCTTTCTTCCCAAGTTCTTGCATAAATCTTTAGGCATCTTGTTTTTCCACGAGTCTTTTTAACCTTTGAAGTATCTAAATTAAAAATTGAGAATTAGTACAAATTAAAACCAAAGATAGTTATGAATCATATATGGAGAGGGATACTCTTCACATGTATATGCATGTTACCAAAGACAGCTGTGAATCATATATTGAACAAGTATATGCATGTTACTATTCACATGGAAAGTGAACCCGAATCAGCCATATGGAAAGGGAAATTAAACAAGTATATGGAATTGTATAATAGATAATGATAAGAAGAAAATGTAAAACAAATAGCAACAAACAAAAATACATCACCTTCTACATGAGCCTCTTCCATAACTTGATCTCCTTCTACATCAAAATTGTCACTTTCATGTTCACCAACATAATCTTTCGCATAGGGGATATGAACATTTTCTCCATTATTCGGGGATGGCCTAGATCTAGCAACCTCAGTAGTTGGAACTTCAATATGTTCCTCTTCTCTTTCCACATGAATTCCTTGGTCACCCAAAACAGCATCAAGAGTCATTGCTGGACGCTTTAAGTTATTTTTTAAGTTTGTCAAGTTAGCTGGTTCTTTTTTAGTAGCTCTAGCATCCTCACCAATTGACTCAAAGTCATCTTCCTCTTCTCTTTCCACTTCTACTCCTTCTGTATGCAAAAAGGCATCAAGAGCCATTGCTGGACACTTTGCCTTGCTCTTCATCTTCTTAGGAATTGGTTATTCTTCTAGTTGAACATTACTCCTCACTTGGTTATGGGAAGACCTCAAAGACCGGTTCATAACATTGTCTACAAGTGTTTTATTTCTCCCTTTCAATGAATTCTCTCTACTTTGTTTGTCTCCAATTTCTGAAATTTTTCTCTTAGGCTGTTGTGCTATTTTGCCTTGATTACTTCCTTTGTCACCTTTGGTTATAAAATTTTGAACTAATTTTGCAGCAGAAGATACTTCCTTCATTTCAAATTCTTTCACTTTTGTATGAGCTTGATACTTTTTTACCAGCCATTTTCTCTTTGAAGTTGCTCCGTTTTCCATTAAGTTGCTGTATAAAAATATTAAACAGCCATAAAAAAGAGGTTACAAGAGAACCACAAATATGCAAAACAAAATGAGGAGCAAATCAAGTAGTGTACCGTAACAAATAATTACCAAATTCTATATCACAAAATATTCAGCAAATCAAGTTCAAAACTGCTAATATAAAGCGATAAATCTGACTTATATACCATAAAAGAGGGAAACAAGTCACTCAAAAGTCTTCGGAATCATATTCTTCATCCGATCCTGTGTTATACTCTTGGGAAAAATAGACTTCTTTTGCGACATCGACGAGAACGTCATTCAAATCATTCCTTACCAAGTCTACTTCACCATCATCATTAGGTATAGAAGGAACCGTTGAATTATCAAATGGCTCATTTTCATAAGTATCTTTAGCATCAATGTCAACTTGATCACTTATGCTAAATAGGTCCCTTGGAACAGTCTTCATTACATAATGTTTATTTTTATCAAATGCATCTTGCACATAGAAGCATTGGTGCACTTGACATGCCAATACAAAAGGCTCTTCCTGATAGCACTTTTTGTTAAAATGCACATATGTCGAGCCATAAGCATCCTCCCTAGCCTCATACCAATCACATTTGAACAACGTAACCTTAACATTTCCATAGTAGTCCAACTCAATGATATCAATCACTCTACCATAGTAAGAAACATTTTCATGAATTGGATTTGCATCCTTTGTGCTTGCAAAGCTTGTCGTTAATGCAACTAAAGTAACACCACTATTTTGTGTCTTGCGTCTTACCTCACGTTGCCTAGTGTGAAATCTATATCCGTTGATAAAATAACCAGAATATCTTTTTGCACATTGGGTTGGTCCTCTAGAGAGCTCTTTTATCCAATTTGGAATATCATGCTGCAAAGCATGTGTTTTAAACTATGTAGGAAAGTTTTTGCTATGGTTTTTAGCTCTCATCCATCTTGTTCCTTGTTGATAAGTCTCATGCTCACTAAAACCCAAAAATATAATATTTGTAAGTATAAATAGACCTATCAAAATTTCTAATTAAAATACCAAAATATAGTAGAATTAGTATGATTTACCTAACATAGTCATCTATTTTGTGACAATTCAATAATATGTAGCCATGAACTTGCTCTCGAGACTTGTCGTCAAGGAGAAAAGGTTCACCTTTCTTTGCACCCAAAGGAATGCCTCTTTTTGGAAATAGATTCGAAAATGCATCTGTAGTTTCCATCATAGAATTACTAGGTTCATCATTATTTCTGGGTTGTCTATTCAATTTTGTTTGAACACCAGAATGTAAGTAACGCGAGCAAAATGTCAAACATTCTTCAACCAATATGCCTCTGCAATAGATCCTTCAGGACAACTTCTGTTTCGAACATAGGACTTCAAAGTACACATGTATCTTTCTAGAGGATACATCCATCGAAATTGAACTGGGCCTCCCAATCTCACTTCATTAGCCAAATGAATAGGCAAATGAATCATTATGTCGAAGAAAGAAAGAGGAAAGATCCTCTCTAATTGGCATAATGTTGTGACAATATCCTCTTCTAATTGATCTATCTCTTGTAATGTGATAGACTTTTGACACAATTGACGGAAAAATGAGCCAAGTCAAATCAAAGGAACTGCAACTTGATCTGGAAGTATTCCTTTGATAGGAATTTGTAACAAATAGTGAAGAATGAAATGAGCATCATGAGTCTTATAACCAGATATTCTTCTCTCCAAAAGGTTCACACACCGAGAAATATTTGAAGCAGAGCCATCTGGCAACTTTGCTGTCTTCAAGACGTCATAAAAAATCGACTTTTCAGCATTAGTCATTGAGTAGCATGCCTTTGCCAGCTTCACCTTTTTCCTACCATTTGTTTTCTTGGGGTGAAGGTTCTTTCGAATGCCCATTTCTTGCAAGTCATATCGAGCATTTGTGTGATCTTTTGTCTTACCAGAAATATCCAAGAGAGTTCCAAGAATACTATCAACTATGTTCTTTTTTATGTGCATCACATCTAAATTGTGTCATGATGTGTTATACTGCCAATAAGGTAAATCAAAGATTATTGACCTCTTCTTCCATGGACCATCTTTCTTTAGTTTTAGTTTCCCAAACGAATTATCCACATACTCCAACTGACTTAAAGCTTCAGTACCCGACAATAATGGTGGAGCTTGCCTATGTTCTACTTTTCCATTGAAAGATCTCTTGTTAGCTCTCCATGGATGATCCTCAAGCAAAAAGGCACGATGACCCATGTAGCATGTCTTGCGACTATATTTAAGATAGTTAGAACAAGTCCCATGGTTACAACAAGGGCAAGCTAGCTTCCCTTTTGTACTCCAACCAGATAGCATTGCGTAAGCCAAAAAATCACTTATTGTCCACATGAGAGCTGCATACATTTTGAAGGTTTCATTTTGAGATGCATCATATGTTTCCACCCCGACCTCCCACAACTCCTTTAACTCCTCGATCAAAGGTTGCAAGTAAATGTCTATATCATTTCCTGGTGACTTTGGTCCAGGGATTAGCAACGACAACATAAAGTATTCCTGTTTTATAGACATCCATGGCGGCAAATTATAAGCCATTAAAACAACAGGCCACGTGCTATGAGATATGCTCATGGTTCGATATAGATTGAATCTGTCACTTGACAAGCCAAGTCTTACATTACGGGTATCGAGAACAAAATTTGTATGACAATTGTCAAAGTCCTTCCATGACTGGCCGTCAGTGGGATGCCTTAACTTGTCATCTTTTCTGCGTTCTTCGTCATGCCACCTCATGCTTTTAGCTGTTGCTGAGCACATGAATAGTCTTTGAAGCCTAGGAATTAGAGGAAAGTGTCGCAATGTCTTCACAGGAATATTGTGAGATTTTTTTGAAAGCAAAACATCAGCTTCAACTACAGGATGTACAATCCAACGAGAAGCGCCACATTCATGACAAGATGTGTCCTTCTCGTACTCTTTCCAATATAGCATGAAATCGCTCGGGCATGCGTCAATCTTCTTATAGTCAAGACCTAAGTCTCTCACCATAGTCTTGGCTTTATTGAAAGAAGTAGGAATATTTAAGTTAGGAACAGCCTCTTTTAACAACTCCAAGAGAGAAGTAAAAGAGGCATTACTCCACCCATGTTGACACTTTAACAAGTATAGTCGGATGGTGAAAGACAACGTAGAAAATTCCTTGCAATCGGGATACAGTTCTTGCTAGCCTCTTCAACCAAGTCATAAAATTTCTTTGCATCTTCATTTATACCTTCTTTTATCCCTTCTGCTTGTACCACATCCCTAAATCTATCATTCAACAAGGTGTCCATGTCGTCATACAAGTTAGTCTCACTCTCACTATCAATCTCACTATCGTTATCACCATCAACATCCATGCCGACTATGCTTTCCCCATGATGAATCCATCTCGTATAACCATTAACAAATCCAAAGGCAATCAAATGGATATAAATTGTTTGTCTTTTGTGCCACAAGAAATTACAACACTTTGCACAAGGGCATAAGATTTCCTCTCCTTGCGGGCTTCCGATAGAGTAAGCAAAGTCTAAGAAGTCATTGACACCGCTACTAAACTCAACTTTATCTCTCGGTAAACTCATCCAATCTTTTTCTAAGTCTTGGGAAAACCTAATTATTAATATATTGTTATTACTATTTAACCAAGCATGCAAATAATAATGTTCATGCATATTAAGTACATAAATCCATCAAAAAGGCACACAACAATATTATTATTAAAATTAAGAAACAATTATATTGCTTATCTAAAAGTAGACTAAATATCAAAAGACATTTAACATGAAAAACAAAAAACTGCACAAAGGTCATAATATACATATGAAAACCTACAAGTATATGCAAGAGAAAAAAAAACTTACAGAATCATGGCTCAACAAATTGCAATCTTCACATTCTAGAATGTCCACCAATGTTCTTTAAACTCCTCTGAAGCAATCTTTCTCTATAACAGAGTAAAGTATCAAATTTACATTATTCTTTATAAACAATTTAACTCAATCAAAGTGGCAAACAGAACAATCAATTGAAAAATAATAATCGATTCTATATGAACTAGTTAACTCAGCTAATTACAAAAATTAATCTTTTTTTTGTGAAGACATAAATTTCTAAGCAAAAGTAAGTACTTACAAGGCTTTGACCACTGAAAAAAGAGTGACATAAGTCGTTCTATTGACTAATAGAAGTATCCATGTGTTTCAACAAAAAACTATGAGTATTTAATTTTGGTAAAAATTATGTGTCCATTCAGTGAATGGTTGACCTTTTTATCCCTTTAATGGTTAGACCTTAAAGGCCTTCTTACTGTACAAGGACTGATTTCAACATTAATGATATATAAAATAGCTAGATTTATATTTTAGCTATAAAAAAATTATTTCAAAAGGGACACCATGAATATAAATAGAAAAAAATTGCAGGCTCGCAGAAATATTAGTTCGAAAAGGCAAGATGCAGGTTAAAAGGAACACCATGATAAATTGCAGGCTCGTAGAAAAATTGCAGGTTCGCAGAAATATTAGTTCGTAAAGGAACACCATGAATAGAGATGTTAAAAAAGCAATATGTTTTAACTTTCAGCATGATAAAAAAATATTATTATTCAGTGTTTTCTCCTTTCTCAATTTAAGGTGGAGGAAAACAATCAAATTCATAGAGACTAAGAGCAACTTTGCTTAATAATGCATCACTAAATGCTACTATAAAGTATTGACAAGCTAAAGTGCATGAATTCAATTCTTACTGAAAACCCTAGCATGGATTAAGCAGATAACAACAACCAAAATATCATCAAATGGATTCAGTATAACTCAACTAACACTACCACAAATATGGCCTTTAGCAACGCCAAATTTTGTAACGCCTTTAAACCGTTCTTTTAGATAGTTTTAGACAACGATTTTTTGTAGTGTTACTGTTGAATTCAATTTTTGATTATTTTATAGCAACAAATTAAAACCGTTCCCTTTGACTATTTTAAAGAACGGTTTTATAATCGTTACAATGATTTATTTTTAGCCAACGGTTTTTTTTTTCGTTATTTAAAGTATTGTACAAAAGAAATGCATTAAAACCGTTTCCGAAATGCTACACTTTAAAACCGTTCTATTAGATGGTCTCAGATAACGGTTTTTACAGTGTTCCTGTTGAAGTTCATTTTTTCATTACACTATAGTAACAAAATAAAACCGTTCTCTTTGACTATTTTAAAGAACGGTTTTACAACCATTACAGCAGTTGTTTATGAAACAACCATTATCTAATATTATTTAAATAATTATACAAATTAAATAATACCAATAAAAATAATTTCAGATAATTATATAAATTTAAACTATTTTTTCTATAAATACTGAATTTATAAAATACTCAAAACCTGATACGCGCGCTTTTCCTCTTTTCTTCGAAACCAAAGGGCGAAGAATAGCGCTCTTCCTCCCTCCACCGTACCATCAACCCTAACCCACGCCTTCAGAATCCGAGATCGAACCGCAGCTCACTAGGAAGCCCGAAATCGCACTATCATCACAAGTCACCAGGAAGCCCTAAATCGCAACTCACTATCGTCGCACATCATCGTCGCTGCGTCCTTCCTAAAATCGTTGCGACCTCCTCCTTCCCGGTGTCGCTGAGTATCTCCTCTCTGCGGCGTCGCTGCTTATCCCCTCTCCGCGGCTTCAGTGCTTCTCCGTTCTCCGCGGCGTCCTTGCGTCTTTTGCGTCGCTGCTTCTTCCCTGTTCTGCTTCACCACTTCTGCTTCACTGGGTTGTGCTTCGCCACTTCTGCTTTTCTGCTGCTGCTTCACTACATCGGCGGTTTGTGGGTTGTCATCTGTGGTAAGTGTTTTTCTTATCTGATTTGTTGTTGCTTAGTTAGGGCTTGATTGGCTGTTGGGACTTGGGTATTTTTGTTGGATTTAAGAAGAAGAAAGGAAAGTGGTAATATTTGTGAACTGTGAACTACATAATTTGGACTGCATAATTGTGAACTGTGAACTGCATAATTTGGACTGCATAATGTTCTAGTATATCCCATTTATTAAAGTTGCAGCTATTCCTTGTGCATAGTTTAGTTAAAACTCAACAAGCTAGCACTGTGTAAGCACTTATTTTACATTAGCTTTTAAAAATTCATATGCAGGTGTGAGGATAACCTTCATTTAAAAAAAGGTACACAAATAAATAGCAGACCTATTTTTTTATCACACTTGATGATTTTCATAATAATTCAAATAAGTTAATAAGTTAATTCAACGAAACTAGCAATCTCCTATTCCCTTTGGAATATTCTAAATTTGTCTTATACACATGTATGATATAATAATAATAATAATAATAATAATAATAATAATAATAATAATAATAATAATAATAATAATAATAATAATAATAATAATAATTCATTAATAATTTATAAGTGAAGAATATAGTATGAAAATAAAGTCCTTTTCTTTGTTGGGGAAATGTAAACAAAGACTGAACAATGGGGCATAAGTTTCTGGAAACAGTGGGTTCTTATAAGAGGAATTATAAATATAAATGTGAAGGAAGCGAAGAAGAAAATGCAATGGGTGATGAATGTGTTGTTTTGCACAGTTGAGCAATAAAACAGGGTTTGCAACATAGCAATGTATAAAGCTGAATATGCTATTGCTGAGTCGTTTTCCTCTATTGAGTCTTTCATTAGAACTGTCTTCTCTTGATTTGGTAATTATCCTTTTGCCCGCTTTTGTAAAATATTTTATTTCTTCCTTTAACTTACTCACTTTTTAATTCTTCCTCTTGTCTCAAAAATCGGTGGAAGAATCTATTAAACAAACTGCCTAAATTCACATACATTTATGAGATAAATTTTGAAGCTTTTACAACATGTGTTAATCAATTAATTCAGTCAATAGCAAATTTTTAATATAAGAGGATATTTTTTTAGAACACAACTAGATTACTGGTCCCACATTTAAAGCAGTTTGGCCTTTGGTACAAATCCACTATTGTTGTGTTAGGAGCTTAGCTATGGTTTTTGTTTTAATTTTTTAACCCAATTTTGGCTAGTTGGGTACTGTTTGGTTTATCAGTTATATATCACTTTTGAAAATAAGATTTCTAAAAACTGGTTTTAAAAGTGAATTTTTTGTTAAAAAATCTGGTTATGAATTACTTATATTTTTTAAAAGTGAAATAGTACTAAAGATGTGTAGTTTTATATTTGATTTTTTTTTATATTTACAGGAAAACTATGTTGAAGGGAAAATCGAACTTGATTAAGGTCAAATTTTTAAAAGCAAATGTTACAGAGTAAAAGTCATGAACTTGTGGACATGATGACTATTTGCTACTTAGCTATTTCAACCCTCTTTTGTTATTATATTTTTTGCAAACTTAGATGATATTGTGGATCTTACAACAATTTTTATAAAATAAATTTGATGGGAAATGTTCAATTATTTTTCTTTAGTGACTTAATTCAAATAGTTTAGATTATTTATTGACACTAAATAATTAAAAAAAACTAAAAATAATTTCATTCACGAGAAAACTATTGTAAATAAAAAATTATATATCACAAAAAAATCGTTGTCAATAGTTACAAAAGACAATGGTGTTAAAACCGTTGTCAAAGATGACTACATAATAAAACCGTTGCCAAAACACGACTCCAAAGGTAACGCTTTAAAACCGTTGTCTTAGATGACTATAAAATGGCAATGGTATTAAAACTGTTGCCGAAAAACGACATCAACGGTAACGCTTTAAAACCGTTGTCCTAGATGGCTATAAACTGGCAACGGTTTTAAAACCGTTGCCGAAACCTGGCACCAACGGTAACGGTTTAAAACCGTTGGCTATGTGAATAATAAAACCACAATAGTTTAAAATCGTTGCCTATCAAGTTACGGTTCTAAACCGTTGTCATGTTAATAGGAACGGTTCGAAACCGTTGCTTATTGAGTAACGGATCAAAATCGTTGTTTAAAATTTTCCGTCAAAACTGTTGTCTATGCCACTAACTGTGGCAACGGTTTTTCTGTTACCGTTGTCTTAGATAAAAAACCGTTGCCTTTGAGCATTGGTAATGGCCGCATATACCACATGTCAAAAACCGTTGCCAAAGCGTTGCCTAAAGTTTTGGGAACGATTTTTCAATCTACGGCAACGATTTTTGACCGTTGCAAAAAGCCTTATTTGTTGTAGTGTAAACAACTGTACCTGAAAGTGAGAACTGTTAATGCAGCATCCAAAGCGAAAATAAGAAGCACCTGTCCAGTGTTTGCTTCCTGCTCTCCAACAACCAAGATGCTCTTCTACTATGCTAGCTGAGCCTCTGGCACCTGCATCATGGCATAACTTTCAATTAAGATATTTATTTGGCTAAGAGATTAGTCAAAACAAAGTCAAAAATTAAATAGAAGTAAAAGTTTACTTTTCATTTAATACGTTTATTAGCCTCTAATTAAAAATTCAGAACATATAGATGTATTTGCAAGATTAAAGAAGTGTAAACATACTACACAAAGATACCAACAACATTAAATACACCCAGCTTAACTCATGCTTTTAAAGGAATTTTAGGTTTCCACTTCTATTTAATTTCAGGTTTCCACTATATTCACCATCGCCATCAACTTTAATTTTGAGTTGAGGATGCATTTAAAGGAACTATCTTGGTATAATAAGCACCCAGTTTCCACTTAAGGCAAAATAAAACAAAAGAATGTCGAGCACAAACTTCAGAATGTCCAAGTTAGAAAATGCTGTGTTAATGAATGGTAACAATTGAATAATTTAATAGCATAATCGTAAAACATGAACAAGAAAGGATGCATATCTTGTTTAATAAAACTAACCAAACACAATATCACTCCATGCTAATAAAGACATAAAACTACTACACATCCTCAAAGTCATTTCACACAGATTTTTCGATGACATTTTTTATTTTGTTTCCTGCTAATTGCTAAATAACACCATCCATAGGGCATGAACGTGAATTTCTTAGGATCAGAGGCACAGCCAAGAAATAGCTAGATGTCTAGGGCCAGGAAGGAAAATGTTTACCTATGATGGGTTCACATATAGCTTTGGCAACTGGAATTCCAAGAACTGGTGCCGCTCTTCAATTGGGGGTTTACTGCAAGAATCAATGTAAAATCAGCATCAACATGAAACCCATGATATAATAGCTTTATGTATTACTAAAATTCAATACATTCAGAACATTCCCATGGCAAAAATTTAGAATAAATGCATTCAAAAATTTCCATTTTCATAATAAAATTCAGAACATTCCCAATCTTCATTCAAAATCAAAGTATTCAGAAAGTTCATTCCATAGTAAAAATCAGAAGCTTCTTACCAAGCAATACGCAGAGGAGGCGGAAGGGGGTTACCGCTGCATGTAATGTTGTCTGAGCTTGCGAAGAGGAGGAGGCGAGATAGGGGAAGAGGAGGAAGAAGGAGAGGGGTTTCTCGAAGGTGACTACGACGTGGAGCTGAGACAGGAGGAGGAGAGCAACGCGCCGACGCCTGTGGAGGAGAGCAATGCGCCGATGCCTATGAAAAGGAGCACCGCGCCGTTGCCGACCGAGACCTGATCTCGTACGCGAACGAGACCTGCTGCCGTTCGTGTCGCGCCGTCTGGGTCGAGACCTGTTGCCGTTCGTGTCGCGCCGTCTGGGTTGATTTCGAGAGTTAGGGCTTTTCCCTTTTTTTCGAATCGTGGGTAGCAGTGATGAACTGAAGCAATGGAAATGAACCAACCTTTTCTTTTTTTTTTTTTAAAGTCATTTGATTGGGAAATAATTATTTGGAGGGAATATGATTAAAAGTTTCCCTCTAAAATTTTTAGCTATGAATGATTTTAGGCAAGTTTTTATAAAAGTTATTTATTCAATTTTTTTTTATAACCCTTATAAAATGTTGTCTTTAATGTTTTATATTGTAATATTTTTTAAGTGTTGCTTTAGATATCAAAGACAACAATTTTTGTGGGCGGCTAAAAAATTTGTTATCTTTACCTTACTCAAAGACAACTCTTAAAAAAAGTTGTATTTTTCTATCTAAGGCAACTTTTATTAAATGTTGTTTCGAATAAAGGTTACCTTAGGTAAAAAATATTGTAGTGTTAACTTTAGTTTTAATTTTTTATAGTCAATTTTATCAGCATTCGAATCTTTTATGAAAAAAAAATAATTATTTAATATATATATGGTTAAATGCATAGACAGAGTCCGATGAGATTAGGTAATTTAAAGTGACGACTATATTCAATTGAAAGAGAGAGAAATAAACAAACAGATAACAGAAATTAATTTAGAAATGAATCAAATAATAATGATAATCATCAATATGAATGCATGGTATGTTGTCCATAAATGTGAACATGCATTTAGCTCAAATCTTTGAAATTTGAATAAGAGAAACTGAAATAATTTGAAAGTATTTGATAAATTGAACTAAAAATTTTAAGATGTGTTTGGTTTGTATTTTTATTTTTATTTTTAATATTTTATTTTAAATTTTATGAAAGAAAAATAATAAAAAAATTTATTTTTTATTTATAAAATTTTAAAAATAAAAAATGATAAAAATAAAAATAAAAGCACAAATCAAATACATCTCTAGTTTATTTTATTCTTTCAACCTTTATGATTCATGCATGGTTATAATGAATTTCAACTAGCTATAAAATTATTTGATGCCCCAAGGCAAACTCCAATCAAATTTTTCGTTAAGTAACTGTGCAACCATATATGTCCAGCTAGTTAGTCTCTACCATCAGCCTAAAAATATAAATTTAACTTAAATTGCTTTCAAAATTAATGTTATTGTTTGATTACATTGGTAAATTTAAAAATCAATTTTTTTAAGGTTAATTACTCTCTAAATTATTACAATTTTACTTAATTTTTAACTAGATCACTTTTTTTATAAAAAAAAGAAATAATAAAATTTCTATTTGTATAAAAAACAAATCAATATAGATTA
>NC_029794.2:39980959-40001790 GCF_000816755.2 Arachis ipaensis
ATTATAAATTTTTATCCTAAAACAAATACATACATACTCAGAAGACAAAGATTGTACCTAAAACACAACTATAAAAATGAGAGAGATTAAAAAATTAGACTTAATATATTTAATATTGGTGCATGAAATGGTGAAAGGATACTTGTAGATATTCCTACCTGAGTAAGAATGTACTTGAGATATGAGATGAAAGTCTATTGGGGAGAAGGGGAGGGGAGGGAGATTGTACATACTTGGGAGTAGGGATGGTAATGCAATCTGTACTCGTAGGTACTTGTTATGTTTCGCCCCTATCTAATTAGGACAAATAACAATAATAACCTTTGCCTCAGCGAAGACGGGCCAATCTGATAGGTTCAATCCGTTTTGATACTCCTAGCAAATCTCCTACCTCAAATAAGATGATTTAATTTGGTCATTGATTGATAGGATTCTCTTTCTTTTGGTCAAATTCTCTTCTCTTTATGATTAGGAGGTTCTAGACCTTGGAATGGGCAATTCATGGCATGTTATCTACGTCGTTTAGGGCTCATTACCAAGAATATATGTATGTATGCATGTATGTATGTATGCATGTATGTGTTTAGTTGAAGAAAAGTCTAATAGAAACACAGTTAGATTTTATGATCTCTTACAAATTGTGGCAAAACCATTGTAAGAAGGTTGCATTTATTTTGGATTATCTTGCACTATATGTTAGAATGTTATTAAGGTTAAGGCAAGTGAAATTCTTTTAAGCAGTGAGCTACACTAATATAAATGAACTAGATTTTAGAATAGACAAAATTCTTAAAAAATGTTATAATGTTAAGAAGTTAGGGTTAAGTACTGTTAGAATATAATTAGGATCAATTATGATCAATTAGAATTATTTAGTATATCTGAATATTTATTATAAAATATTACGTCTTTATTATTACGATTCTCTTAGTCCCTATAAATACCCTTCTATATTGTATTATTCTAGACAACTTGAATAGATTCAATAATACACAAATTCTTTCTCCAGTTTAGTCTCTTGTTTCTAACATGGTATCAGAGCCATAGTATCCTCCTTAAAGAGGATTGGTTATTTTTCTTGCTATGAAATCGTCGTAGTTTTTGCATTTTTTTCTATGCCATTCTTCTTTCCCTTTTGTCACTCTTTCGATGGTTTTTCACCTCACCGACTAGCCTATTTTCTCTGTCTTGTTTTTTTTTTTCGAGTCGTATGATCAAACACCATTGTCATCCACTGCTTACCTATTCCCATGAAGAAATCATATAGTTTTCGCTCTCCTTCGGCAGTTCTGTCTACATTTTCTCGTGGCAGTTCCGTCTGCGTTCTCTCGTGGCAGTTTCATCTGCGTTCTCTCGTGGCAATTAAATTTGTGTTCTCTCGTGGCAGTTCCGTCTGCATTTTCTCGTGGCAGTTCGTCTGTGTTTCTTCTATGTTTCCTTGTGGCTGTTCCATCTGCATTTCTTTCTGGCAGTTTCGTCTGCACTTCTTTCAGATAGCAGCAGTTCCGTCTGTGCTTCCTTCAGACAAGCGGCAGTTCCGTCTGCGCTTCCTTCAGACTAGCGACAGTTCTATCTGCGCTTCCTTCAGACTAGCGGCAGTTTCGTCTGTGCTTCCTTCAGACAAGTCGCAGTTTTATCTGCGCTTCCATCAGACAAGCGGCAGTTCCATCTGCGCTTCCTTCCGGCAGTTCCGTCTGCACCCGTTTTATCAGTTTATGCAGTTTTTTTTCTCTTTATTTAGTTGTTTTAAATAAGTTTCAAAAAATTTTAGAATATAATTAGGATCAATTAGGATTAATTAGAATTATTTAGTATATCTAAATATTTGTTATAGAATATTACGTCTTTATTATTACGATTCTCTTAGTCCTTATAAATACCCTTCTATATTGTATCATTCCAGACAACTTGAATAGACACACAAATCCTTTCTCCAGTTTAGTCTCTTGTTTCTAACAAGTACGATTTTGGTTTCTAAGGTATCTGAAATTTTTTTTTCGTTCCTAACCTTTTTTTGCATACAAAATCGTCTCTAAGGTCCAACTTGATTTTAAAATCGTCCTTTGGAAAATTATACCCTTACCTCACCCTATCATCATCTCACTCACCTATCCCTTTTGATCCTGCTCTGCTTCTTGGCTTCTCTTCTCCCTCGCCCCCTCCCTTATTTCTTTTTCTCTTTTCAAAGATATCATAAAGAAAACAAAGACAAACAACAAATTTTAACCTCAACCTCAATATTTCTAACAACCAGTTCAGTAGCCACCTCCATTAGAACTACTCTCCAACAATGGAAGTTTCAAAATAGAACCCAAAAATAAGAAAATAGCAAACAATAATAGAAGTTTTAAATCAACAAGTAGAAATAAAGTAGAAATGAACAAAAAATTTGTATTTCAAAGAATAACAAAATTAACAAATCAACAAGCAAAAATGAAGAAAACGTGTAATTCACAACATCAATAAGAAGTAGAAAACAGAAGCAACATTAGAAGCAGAAGAAACAGAAGCATAAATAGAATTAAAAATAGAAGCAAAAGCATAATTGAAAACAAAAATAACAACACAAACATAAGCAGAATCTGAAGCATCAAAAACAGAAGTAGAAAAAACAGAAATAGAAGAACAATGTATGGATTAACAAAATCAAAAAGAGAATCAGAATTGGAAATAATGTGATTTACAATGGATTAACAGAATTAGAATTGGAAACAATAGATTAACAAAATCAAAATCAATGTGATTAACAATGTAAATCAGAAACAGAAGTAGAATTGGAACCTTAAGCAGCGGCGTGGAGCAGTCATCGTCGAGCACCGTGAGGGAGACGAGAGCGCGGAGCGAAAAAGGGCAGACAGGGAGAACAAATCGGAGAAGGAGAAGCAAGGGGGCTGCTGCGCCATCATCGAGCTTGTAACGCAGTTACCAAACCACTGCCATTGAGTTCAGCAAGAAGAAGGACAAGAAAGACAACGAGTCTAGGAGAGAGCAACCAAGGGAAAAGACCACACCGGAGTGGGATCTGCCCCTTCTTCTTCCCTTCCCTTTCTCCTTCTTCTTCTTCTTCCCCGCCTTCTTCCCTTCTGCATTCTTTCGTCGTCCATTTTCTTTTTTTTTATTTTATAATTTTTTTAGTTAGGGGTAATTTTGGAATAGAATTTAAAATTTTGGTAAATAAGACGATTTTAAAACTAAGTTAAATCTTAGGGACGATTTTGTATGCAAAAAAAGGTTGGGGGCGAAAAAAATTTTCAGCCTATACCTCAGGGACCAAAATCGTACTTAACCCAAGAAGTTATCTTCCAAATTACGACAAAAATAAAAAATTTTGATTATTTCTCAAATGGTTGGATGTTATATTACAAAGAACATGAAAATCTTATAGTTTGCAAATTTTGCAAAATAACAAAGTTTGAGGCAAAGAAAGAGATTGAAAGTTAAAAAATGAAGGACACGAAAATTTCATTGACATAAAAGATTTCATGCCTCCATCAGTTTAGCCCCGCATGTGATAACATCGTAAAAATAGGAGAGATAATATATTATGACTTATCTATTGGACGGTGAGACATGCTTACACTTTGATCAAATGTATTCGAATTTTAATATGGATTCTAATAAATTCTAACTTTGAAAATCCATATTCTTGTTGATCCATTGTTCTTAATTACTCCATAAAATTTGCCTCTAAAAAAGTGAATAAAAGATATCTACATGTTTTTAATTTACATCATATTCAGTCTAAGTAACTTCAAAGCCAAAATTGATGTATATTTAAAATTTTTAGGCAGTGTTTATTTTTAAAAACTAAAATTGGGACTGAAGATTGGAACTCAATATTGTATTTGGTGGCTAAAGAATAGAATTAAAATTTTAGTTCTGGAATACAAAATTTTTGTCTCTTCAATACTTTCAGAAAATGAGGACACAGGAGATTAAATTTTTTGGAGATAGAGATTAAAAATTCAATAATATTTATTTTTAAAGATATCCTCATCAAATTTTCAAATTCCAAATCTAATCACACATTCCCTTTTCCTTACAATCCATGCTTTCCTCTCCTACGACTTCCATTTCCACCACCACCACCATTGTGACAGGATGATCTCTCCGACTACCTCCACCACACTCATAGCCTCAACCTTTGCTCGCATCCTTCTCCCTCCAACAAAGCCCCATGCTTCTTCCTCTGATACCTACTAGAAAAAGTCATTCTATACCTCGAACAAGAGCTTGGCAAGCGCTACAAGCTCTTCTACGGTATCGATCAATCACCAAGGGCCGCTGTCCTCCACAACCATGCCACTTCCATACACGCCATTGTAGCGAGCTCCAGTGAAAAACCCAATGGGATGCTCATCGAGGCACTGACGAAGCTAGAGATTGTCTTAAGCTTCAATTTTAGTGGCATAGAAAGGATCAATCTCGAGAAGTGGTTACTAACACTGAACAATGTGCTTTATTTCTCTTTTTGTGCATTTAACATTATGAAATGTGATTGTTCTTTTGTATTTAACTTGAGATCAAATAGACCTCTGCAGTAACAAGCACGGGTGAACTGGTTTTCTCTCTCTCTCCCGTTGAGGTAAACCCTAAAACTTTCTTTGAGGGCCGCCGCCGCCTCAATCTAGGCCGCAGTGGCTCTCCGATGCTCCTATCTCCCTTTACCTCTTCTCCTTTGCTCCTGTCTTCTTAATCTTTCTCCTTTTCGTCTCCTCTGCCTCCCCTTCTTTTTCCTCTTTTCTTCTTTTTCTCTGTTTTCTGTTCTCCTCCACCTCCGTCCATTCTGTTCCGTCACCTCTTTAACTTCTCCTCTCTTTTCTCTTTGCTTCCTTTTTCTTGTTTTGTTTCTATTTTTTGCTTTTCTTTTAGAGATTTAGATTTGAGATCCAGATCTAGATCTAAAATAACTTTCCTTCAGACCTGAGCTTAACTCTGTGTTCCTGTTTGTATAACCCATCTGTGGTTTTCTCCCCTTGTTTGTGGTGGCGCTTTGGTTCCCGTTATGGTTGCTGGTGGTGTTCTGATGATACAGATCTTTTCAGATCTTGAAGGAAAATTCTATGAAGAAATAGTTTTGGTTACAGGAAAACTTTCAGATTCAGAAAATATTCTAATCTATATGGAGAAGAAGAAGATGTATCTTATTGGCTTGCAGCACATATGTGTAGATTTAGAAACAAAAGAGATTCTGTTTAGTCTTTGTTTCTTCTTGTTAAGATTTTTAGTAATCGAATGTTGGGCTTGCTATCAGATTTTAGTTCAATACATGTGATATTTATCTTCCTGTTATCTATGTAGAATTTATATTTCTTTGATATTTATAAGTGCCGTTTGGCTTTCCTATAATTAAAAAACGTTTTTTCTATCCAAAAAAAAAAACTTGAGATCTGAGAAAGGCAACGACGCAAAAGAAAAAGGGAAAAAGAGGGAACTGGAAGGAGAAAATTAGAGGGGATAGTTAAGTAATTTTGTTTATTTCAATTTTTTTATTTATTTTAAATCAAACAAGATATTGAGATATAATTCAATCCTGTAAATTTTATATCAAACAAAATATAAAAGTTTAATTTTACTTTTGTTTCTCAATCTTTATCTCTTAGTTTTATTTTTTTTTTCAAATGCATTTTTTAGTAAATGATTTGAAAAAGTTATAAAATGTTGATATAAAAACCTATGATATTTCAACAGAAACAAACTTTCAAATACATGATATTAATGTGGACCATCAATGATACTAAGTTATTTTGGTTGAATTTTTTCTTGGGGGGAGGGGGGAGAATAATGTTGTCATCGAAGGTTCTTTGATAATGAATGATCATCTTTTTCTATGGAACAATGATTCTTGAATAAACTACGGAGAGACTTCTATTAGATTGAGCAGCTTAAAAATTTGGCATTGATTACGTAATATTCTGAAGATTTCAAATAATAAAAAACTTGCAAGTATATATTATTTCGGGTTAAAACGAGACATATAATTAGACTAAGTAAAGCATATTTTGAGAATTGCGGCCTTATTGCTAGAAAGATAATTTGGTTCGTGAATGTCTTGAAGTGATATATAGTTAAAAAAAACGTGTAATAACATTATGCACACAATGATGAATGACGACTAAGGATAAGGACAAAATAATATTAGATTTGACAAAACTTTGCAAGTGTTCAGATTTAAACTTAAAACATCTTGATAATAGTTATTGGTTTAAATTGAAGTTTGTGGAGTTGAAACTTATTTTGGTCCTTGAAATTTTTGACCGGCCTCAATTTTGATCCCTAAATTTATAGTTACCTAATTAAAACTCTCAAATATTGGATCGTGTCCCATGTTTGCCCCTATAGCTATTTCCGTTAATGAAGATTTGATGTGACACGTTAAGTTGACAGAGTATATATTCACGTGACATTCAGCTTGCCAGAATAGATGTGTGATGAGTGAATGATGTGGCAAAAATCGAATGAACTCAATTTCTCCAGCAAAGTCTCGTACGTATTGGGAAAAGAGAGCTGCAAATTGAGTTCATTCAACTTTTGCCATATCATTCACTAATCACACATCTATTCTGATTAATTGGGTGTCACGTGAATACACACTCTGTCAATTTAACGTGCCACATCAGATCTCTATTAATAGAGATAGCTACAGGAGTAAATGTGAGACACAATCCAATATTTAGGGGTATTAATTGGATAACTATAAATTTGGGGGTCAAAATTAAAGCCGATCAAAAATTTCAGGAGCCAAAATAAATTTCAACTTGAAATTTGTGTTCACTTTAACTTCTATGTCTATGTTGAGACAATATGCGAAATTTAGGAATTAAAATTTTCATATGATTATGCATTTAATGAGGATAGATGTGCAAGTGTGATATAGAAAATGTTTGTGAGAATAAGAATAGAGTTATTATCATCTTTCATAAAGACTTTGTTGTTGATTGTCACTAAAATAAGTCCCCAACAAATCAAGAGAGTTCTTTAGAGAATTGTCTATTAGAAAACTTCAAATTATTGACATGTTAGTCATGCAAAAGGACATTCCCAGCCATCATTTCATTAGAGAATATCTTCTCTTTTATTTGTTTCATTGACCAAATTTTCTAACTCATTGACCAAAATTTCTAAAATTGTCGGTACACTCATACATATTGCGGTATATATTGAGGATCTTTTCGTCATTATGATTGCCATTCGCACTTTACTAGGTAGATAATAATTTTTGTGAATAATATAAATAATGGACTTTAGAATTAGCTTAATAAAATAAAAATACACTACATTTTTAAATTATTCACCTAAATTTTAATATTAAGATAACTATTCGCACATCTAGTAAATTGAATATTCAATATATCAATTATTCACATTGTTTAATATTTTCATTGTCTATCTATATTTTTTCTTATCATTATTATCAGGTTACTGCTGAGCATCGTATGATCTTTTAATTTTTTTAGGTTATTTATTTATTTTAAAAAAGGAAAAGGAAAATGTAAATAAAGTATAATTAAGCATATATATTTTGGTGTATATGTTATTTGAGTGGTGAAAAAGAGATGCGCAATTAGAAGACAATAAAAATACTATATAAACCAAAATGTTATTATCTCATTTAAATATAAATACAAAAGTCAAATAACAAGAAAAAAACAACAACAAAATATAAAATACCAACATCCAAGTTTGACATCAAAATCCGCCAAAACTTGCTGCAGATTTGCTTCGTGGAGGTCATCACCATCATTTCCACTACTTGGACAAAAAAAAGTAAGTGGTGCAACATAAAATGTACTACTACCACCACAACCACCACTACCACTTTGATCAAAATCAGCATTAATATCATCTAACGAAATATATATCATATTATCAATAAATTAAAGATTAAAGTTATTTAATAAATAATCAAAAAATAAATTATAATACTCACGAAGTAAGTCTTCAATATTACTAGGAAGATCAGACTTTTTTTTAACAACTTCGATCTTTCATCACCCAAAAGTCAACCAAACTGATACTTTCAAAATCAATTGAATCATATTGCACCTTTTGCTTTTTTTTTTGTCTTTCTTTTCTAACAAATTAAATACAATGTATGAAAAATAGTATAACATATTAACTACACAAAATCTAATGATATGAAATGAAAGTATGAAACATATATTACTTGAATTTAAAACACAAATTATATATGTAACATACACAATATCATTTAGCCTATCATGCTCCAATTTATTCTGTCTTGTTGTATGAATCTGATTAAAAAGACTCCAATTCCTTTCACACTGCGAAAAAGCAGATGCTTTAAGAATGCGAACTGCCATTTTTTGTAAATATAGAGTAGAACCACCAAACAACCTCCACCATTCATCTACAAGTTACAATCCCATAATCCAACTATTAGTTATCAAATTAAGAAAATAAAAACAAAAAATAAGTTACAATGAAACAAATATTCTTAGTAGGTTGAAGTTTTTTTTGCAGCTCGAAAAACTTTAGGCCTATCAAAGCTTTTCTTTCGACCTTTATATAAGTGTATTTCTTTCATTGCCTCAACTGAATCTAAATTATTAACCTTGCAATGCAATGTAAAAAGATCAAGTAAACCTCGCATGACAAGACATCAGGTGCTTCTTTATAATTTCCATGGAAAAAGAAAACAGGATTCAAGAAATAAGCCGCTGCATGAAGATTTTTTTTTCAAATGTTTGTCCCATCTTGAGTTGATAATCTCTATGTAAGGCTGATATGCAGTCTTGTTATGCTTGGACATTTCTTTGATTGCATTTTCTGCCATCATCATACCTTCATAGACATATCCCAATGATAGTTTATCATCAGCATCTACCATCCTCAACAATTTAATCAATGAACTCACAAGTTTAGTTTGCATGCAGTGAAACAATCATCCCAAAATTTATTGTCTAGGATAATTGCACTAACAACTCTACCATTAGTACTCCTTCATAATTTGTGTTTGGTAAAGTGTAACACCTTAACTTTTAGCACCTCGTGATCGTACTAAAAGCCCAGGCATCACTTACCTCTAAACCTTTTTATTTTACAGTATCTTTATTTAATATTGAGCCTTCGTGAATACGAACCAAAATTTTAATCAAGAAAATGAAAGAAAACTTTATTTTAAACCATTTAACCACAAAGGTATATATATATATTCACATAGCATTAAATACATAGACTTATTCCAAGATTCTCAAAAACAAATCCTACCCCTCTAAAAACTGAAAGCAATAAACAACGAGGGAAAAATAAATTCTAGGAACTCAACTCATAAACATAATCTTCTGTACTCCTGTTGCTCCGCACAAATTTTTGGTTATCGACAAAACTACTGATGGATTTTTTTCCACTGTAAAAGGCTTGTCGAAAATTATTTACCAACAGATTTTTTTCTGTCAGTAATTTATCGACAAATTTTTTCCCATTACTGACAAATTTCCCTCGGTAATGGTTCCCCTTTTGCTAAAAAAAACCGTCAGATTTTCCGATAGATTTTCTGTCGCGTCAGATTTTTTGACAGATTTTTCGTCCATAATTAGAGCCTTGGAAAAGCATTTTCAAACTCTAAATATAGACAAAAAATCCGTCTGTAAATCCAATAATAAGGTAAATAGATTTTTTTTAGATTTTTCCATTACAAAATAAACCTGTTTTCATACAAAATAAATATAAATTTACTGAATACAAATTTTTATCTAACTTGTATTCGAACATTTATAATATTTCAAAAAATAAACAAATTCATCGTATTATCAAACTAAAATAAAATATTAGTATCAATAGAATGTCTATAGTAAAGAGTGTATGCATTAACTGAATTGTTTTACAAGACCCTAATTACCAAAACCCTACCTGAGCTACAACACCAATAATTTGAAGTAATGGTCAGTAACTATTATCCATGATCTTCATTCGGGTCCTTACATGTTACAGAACAACCTTCAAACAGAAAAAAGTTACAGGGCAATTTCTTTTCTAAACACTTTGTTAAATCAGGATATGATGTAAGCAGATCAGTGTAAGCAACAAATAAGACTGGCATGTGATTACCTATATATACCTTTTTCAAAGAATACAAAATTCATATTCTTATGTACATCAAATATTTTTCCACTGTGTTTTAGTGGAAGTGAATATAATGGCCAGCAACATATCAACAGAGTTCCAAAGAAATTGCACATGTATAAGCATTTCGATACTCCAGAGAAAAAAAAGCTACAAATAGGTTCGAATTGGTTCCACCTATATATAATATGAAAGCATAATCAAACAACTGCAATGAACTTCACAATTTAGAAAAAGTAAATAACCACAAGAATGATACCTAATCCAAAGTATGTTGAGCAAAATATGTTGTAGAAACTATAACACCAGCCATAAATGAATCCAACTCAAGACCAAGGCCAAGATTACCACTACACTGGAAAGATATTAAATAAAGTTAACAAAATACATAGAATCATAACTAATTGTTTACTCCAACAAACTGTATGTAAACAGATGTTTGACAAGGCCATTGGGCTTTGAATTTTTTTGGAAAAGTAATATGGAATGACACATAAATAAAGGAAAATTTCGTATATGATTTTCTTACCAATGTAGAGAGTAAGCAAAAAGCAACAGCAGCTAGCTGATAAAGTTCATTTGTCTGGATAGGAAAGGAAGCTCATGAAAATTGCTAACAGAGGCAAGAAAGTGGAAGTAAAACTGTGAAACAACTATGAAATTACCCTTATCTGAGATGAGAGCTGCATCATTAGTTTAAGAAAGCGAGGAACAAATGACCAAGACAAGACAGAAGTAGCAGTGAGATACAAAACTAATAAATTGTCACATTTATTTCTCTACAAAAACAAAAACTCGGTGATCCTTAGTATCTTATGGACAAAACTAGGAGATTCTTACCCATGAATGTATCAAATATTATATCTTTTATCTTGAATCTAGATCTACTAACCTTGAAAAGTTGGGGATAGGCATCCCAATGTCAGAGTTTCAAACTCAACAGAATCAATTTTATATTTCAGAATCTGCTCAGCAATTATGGGCTTCGCAATATTCTTCGCAGTCTTGCAAATTGACTAAACAATAGAACAATTGACACACTAAGACAAACAAACAATCATGGTAAAAAGCAAAAATGAAAAAGGGTCAAAGCTTATCCAAAATGCAAATACCTTATCAAGGTAAGGCTATTCAAGAAACTTGTTCAACCAATCAATCTTTAGAAAAAAGACGGAAACAAAAAATATTGCATCAATAAAAACCTAAACCCCAAAAAATTTAACCAAAATAAAACTAGTCAAAGATAGCTTCTTACCCTATTAAAGTCTGGATTTTTTATCTAAAGTGGAATCTCAAAAAATATTTTCTACAAGGTTTCTATGCTTGCTCCACCAATGGCTTGATTTCACGATCCTGCCACTAACCCACCATAGCATATATCAGTTTGAAATAACAAAACATTCAATGCAACAAGCATACCTGAAGAAGAGACATCATAGTATAAGCAAAGGATTGTGCTAGGCCCTCGACAACCAACATAAAAGTCTGTCGAATCTTCGTGACTATGAATATTACCCAATGTTGATTGCTATATCCATTTTATCAGCATTTAAAACCCATAGCTTAATGCCTGCCTGTGCTAGCTTATCAATGCATTTAGGAACCTAGATTTCACAAACATGTTTATAAGAACACAAAATAAAGAACTGTAACTGTTACAAGTTCTTATCATAGAATAGGAAATAGAATTAGAGTTAGCGATGGAATATTGGATAAATAATTAGAGTTAAGAATGGAATTAAATGAAAGAAAACAGTGATGAAAGAGAAAGGAGATTAGGGTTACCTGCATAGTTGAGGCAACATCGAAGAGAGAAACATAGCAACACATGGAGAAGCGCAAGCACTAGTGGCGAGATCAAAAAGAGAAACGCATATTAGGATTCGAAAGGGAGCGACATGAGTAAGGCCGACAAAAAGGGTGTGACATAGAAGAACCAGGAAGGGGTACAATAGAGCCTCGATGCGATGGAAGTTCAATGCAATGGAGGTTCGGTGCAATGGCGGTGCAAGGCCGAGAGGCGCTGCCGATGGAACATTTAGAGGGGATGAGTGTGGAGGCGTGGAAGTGTGATGTGAAATGAAGAGGACAACGTGATCCCCAAACCTTTATTTTAACATTTTCGACGGAATAATTTAAATTACACACAGATTTTTTATTTAATAATTTAATAAAACGCAACATTTTTATTCATTTAAATACATATAGACTTTCTGTCGGTAACAATTTTTCTAATAAAATTATCGACACATTCTCTTTCCCGTCTGTAATTCATGCTAATGCATTTTTCTTTGTTTCTGATAAAAATTCTCTCGCAAAATCTGTCTGTATTTTTGTGGGATAAAATCTGTCGAAAATATTGGTCTGTAATAAATAGTTTTTTAGTACTAACTAGCTATCATGGATCCTAATATTGATAAATTTTAACAGTAAAAAGTAATGTCTGATAGATTTGGTAAATTTTTTTAAAAATAAATAAAATAAATATTTTATTTACTGAAATATGTAATTTGTAGTATTTTTACCAAAATCCTCTTTTTACTTATCTCGTTTATAGTGTAAACGAGATAAGACACATCTCAAGTTGCATGTATCACGTTTATAAACGTGTTGTATAACGTGCCTTATCTCGTCGAGATATGAACAATCTTATTTCATTTACGCTGTAAACGAGATACGACTTAGATGCGTGATGAGCGGATAATTTATACGCTTTTTGGCATTGTTTTTACATAGTTTTTAGTATGATTTAGTTAGTTTTTAATATAATTTTATTAGTTTTTAAATAAAAATCACATTTCTGGACTTTACTAGGAGTTTGTGTGTTTTCTATGATTTCAGGTAATTTCTGGCTGAAATTGAGAGACTTGAGCAAAAATCTGATTCAGAGGCTGAAGAAGGACTGCAGATGCTGTTGGATTCTGACCTCCTTGCACTCGAAGTGAATTTTATGGAGCTACAGAAACCCAATTGGCGCGCCCTCAATTGTGCTGGAAAGTAGACATCCAGGGCTTTCCAGCAATATATAATAGTCTATACTTTGCCCGAGTTTTGATGACGCAAACTGGCGTATAAAGTCAGCTTTTTGCCCTATTCTGGCGTTAAACACCAGAAACAAGTTACAAACTGGCGTTTAACTCCAAGGAAGACCTCTACACAGGAAAACTTCAATGCTCAGCCCAAGCACACACCAAGTGGGCCCAGAAGTGGATTTCTGCATCATTTACTTATCTCTGTAAACCCTAGTAACTAGTTTAGTATAAATAGGACCTTTTACTATTGTATTTACATCTTTGGATCATTTTTAGATCTTTGGAACGTTTTTCCTTAGACTTGGGGGCTGGCCATTCGGCCATGCCTGGACCATTATCACTTATGTATTTTCAACGGTAGAGTTTCTACACACCATAGATTAAGGTATGGAGCTCTGCTGTTCCTCATGAATTAATGCAAAGTACTATTATTTTTCTGTTCAACTCAAGCCTATTTCTTCTCTAAGATATTCATTAGCACACAAGAACATGATGAATGTGATGATTATGTGACGCTCATCACCATTGTCACTTATGAACGCGTGCCTGATAAACACTTCTTTGCCATGGAAAGGAGTATGAGTGATTGGATGAAAGCAGTAGGAAAGCAGAGGTTCAGAAGGAACAAAAGCATCTCCATACGCTTATCTGAAACTCTCACCAATGAATTGCATAAGTATCTCTATCCCATTTTATATTTTAATTATATTTTAACTATCAATTCACCATAACCATTTGAATCTGCCTGACTGAGATTTGCAAGATGACCATAGCTTGCTTCAAGCCGACAATCTCCGTGGGATCGACCCTTACTCACGTAAGGTTTATTACTTGGACGACCCAGTGCACTTGCGAAGTTTCTGATTATGAACGTGCGTATTAAGTTTTTGGCGTCGTTACCAAGGAGTGAACAATCACGATTTCGTGCACCAAATTTTTGGCGCCGTTGCCGGGGATTGTTCGAGTTTGGACAACTGACGGTTCATCTTGTTGCTCAGATTAGGTAATTTTATTTTAATTTTAAGCTTCTTGTTTTTATTATTTTTATTTTTGAAAAAAATTTCAAAAAAAAAATTTCTTCTATGACTTCAGAATTTTTAAGAAGGAATTCTAGAGTTTCATGATGATCTGTTGAAGTCTGGCTAGCTGTGAAGCCATGTCTAATCTTTTGGACCGAGGTTTCAACTCATCATCACAAGAGCTGTTTTTTATTCTCATCAATTCAGCGGTTGTTTGCCTGATTTGTATTTTAAAGCTTGGCTGGCCATTGGCCATGTCTAGTGTTTTGGACCAGAGCTTTCACTGAAAGCTTGGCTGACTAGTAAGCCATGTCTAATTCCTGGACCGGAGCTTTATACTAACATCGCATGATTCCTGGAATTCTCATTAGAAATTTTGAAATCCTTATTTTTTCTTTTTCAAATTAATTTTTGAAAAAAAAATACAAAAAAAAATATAATAAAATCATAAAAACTAAAAATTTGATGTTTCTTGTTTGAGTCTAGTGTCAATTTTTAAGTTTGGTGTCAATTGCATTCTTTTATTTTTCTAAAAAAATTTTCGAAAAATTCATGCATAATGTCCTTCATGATCTTCAAGTTGTTCTTGATGATCTTCTTTGTTTGATCTTTAATCTTTCATGTTTGGTGTCTTTTCTTGTTAGTGTCTAATTATTGAAAATTTCTAAGTTTGGTGTCTTGCATGTGTTTCTTTTCTTAAAAATTTTCAAAAATAAGTCTTGATGTTCATCTTAATCTTCAAAGTGTTCTTGGTGTTCATCTTGACATTCAAAGTGTTCTTGCATGCATTAATTGTTTTGATTCATAATTTTTATGTTTTGTTCCAATTTGGTGTTTTTCTCTTTCTTCATTAAAAATTCAAAAATAAAAAAAATATTTCTCTTATTCTTCTCATAAAATTCGAATATTTGAGTTGACTTTTTCAAAATTTTTAAAATCTAGTTGTTTCTTATTATTCAAGTCAAATTTTTAATTTAAAAATTCTATCTTTTTCAAACCTTTTCAAAAATCAAATCTTTCTCATTTTTTTTTCATATTTTCGAAAACTTTTTAAAATGATTTTCAAAATCTTTTTTTTAATTTCATTTTATAATTTCAAAATCTTTATTAACAATTAATGTGATTGATTCAAAAATTTTAAAGTTTGTTACTTGCCTATTAAGAAAGGTTCCATCTTTAAATTTTAGAATCATATCTTTTAGTTTCTTGTTAGTCAAGTAATCAATTTTAATTTTCAAAATCAAATCTTTTTAATCTCCTTTTCAAATCTTTTTCAATTTCAATCATGTCTTTTTATAACTAATAATCAAAATAAAAACAAAATTTTTTTGTTTATTTTATTTAATTTTCGAATTCTTCCCCCTCTTATCTCTTTCTATTTATTTATTTATCTACTAACACCCCTCTTCCATTCAAAAATTCGAATCCATTCTTCTTCTCTGTGTTCGAATTCTTATCTTCTCCTTCTTCTATTCTTCTCTTCTTCTATTCACATAAAGGAATCTCTATACTGTGACATAGAGAATTCCTCTTCTTTTCTGTTCTCTTCTTTTTCATATGAGCAGGAACATGGATAAAGACATTCTTATTGAAGCTGATCCTGAACCTGAAAGGACCCTTAAGAGGAAACTAAGAGAAGCTAAAGCACAACCCTCTGGAGAGGACCTAATAACAATGGTGGAGATGCAAGGAAGATGCTTGGTGACTTTATTGCACCTTCTTCTAACTTCTATGGAAGAAGCATCTCAATTCCTGCAATTGGAGCAAACAAATTTGAGCTTAAGCCTCAATTGGTTTCTCTAATGCAGCAGAATTGCAAGTTTCATGGACTTCCAATGGAAGATCCTCATCAGTTTTTAGCTGAATTCTTGCAAATCTGTGACACTGTCAAGACCAATGGAGTTGATCCCGAGGTCTACAGGCTTATGCTTTTTCCTTTTGCTGTAAGAGACAGAGCTAGAACATGGTTGGATTCACAACCTAAGGAAAGCCTGAACTCTTGGGATAAGCTGGTCAGTGCTTTCCTGGCCAAATTCTTTCCACCTCAAAAGATGAGCAAGCTTAGAGTAGAAATCCAAACCTTCAGACAAAAGGAATGAGAATCCCTCTATGAAGCTTGGGAAAGATATAAGCAACTGATCAAAAGGTGTCCTACTGACATGCTTCCAGAATGGAGCATCATAAGTATATTCTATGATGGTCTGTCTGAGTTGTCAAAAATGTTATTGGACCATTCTGCAGGAGGACCATTTTGATGAGAGGACTTTTGCGTGGTCTAGAAATTTGCGGATAAATCCTCGTTGCAAGTATAGCTTCTAAACCAACAAAAGTCCTTTCATACAAACGTGTTGGGTGTCACAAGTAACAAACCCCTTTAAAAATTGTTAACCGAGTATTCAAACCTCGGGTTGTCTTCTCAAGGAACTGCGAGGAAGTATGTTCTTATTATTGGCTATAAAGGTTGTAATAGGGGTTTAGAAGATGAGAAGCAAGTAATTTAAATGACAAGTAAAGTAAATGGTAATTAAAATAAATAAATACTGTAAAGCAGACTTTTGGTAAGGTAAGAGAAGTTGGAGGTCCAACGTAGTTATTTCTCTCAACTATAATGAAAGTTGAATCTAAATTCCACTTGGTCAACCTTTACTAGGGCAAAGGAAAGTCAAGGGACTAATTAAATTGACGTTTGAATCCCTATTTATTTCCTAAGAAAAGGTTGGGATTACTTAAGTTCATCTCAATTAGCAAGATAACGATTATCAGTTATGTTGAGTTTAATGACTGTTGAGTTACTGAATTCTTAACCAGGACTAAAAGGGGAAAAAGTAAAATTGCTGGAATAATGAAAATATCCTTAGATGGGAAGCAATGGTAACTTAAATCAAAGAGAACAATCATAAACTGAAAATACCTCAAATATTATTAATTCAGATAACAATCTATAACATGGAAGAAATTCATAAATTCACTGATCAATTCAAGTGCTGGAATAAATAAAAGTAAAAGGAAGCTAAAACAAAGGAACGTAAAACCTGGATTGAGAGTCACTCTTAAAGCAAGAAGAAATCCTAAATCCTAATCCTAAAAGAGAGAGAGGAGAAGATCTCCCTCTCAACTAAATCTAAATCATTGAAAAATAAAATATGCGAGCTCCCTTTGAATGGATGCATTCCCACACTTTATAACTCTATGCTGTCTGTACTTGGATCTGGGCCAAAAAGAGCTTCAGAAATCGCTATGAGCGTTTTCTGCGAATTCTGATACGTGGCCTCTGTCACGCACGGATCATCACCTTCTTCATAGTAAAGCGCGAATGAACATCTTAGATAGGAACAAGCGTGTTTGAATGGAAAACAGAGATAATTGCATTAATTCATCAAGACGCTGCAGAGCTCCTCACCCCCAACAATGGAGTTTAGAGACTCATGCCGTCAAAGAGTACAAAGTTCAGATCTAAAAATGTCATGAGGTCCAAAATAAATCTCTAAAAGTTGTTTAAATACTAAACTGTTAACCTAGGTTTACAGAAAATGAGTAAACTATGATAGATAGTGCAGAAATCCACTTCTGGGGCCCACTTGGTGTGTGCTGGGGCTGAGACTTAAGCTTCACACGTGCCTGGGCTGTTTTGGACGTTCAACGCCAGGTTGTAACCTGTTTCTGGCGTTGAACTCCAACTTGTAACTTGTTTCTGGCGCTGGACGCCAGACTGCAACATGGAACTGGCGTTGAACGCTAGTTTACGTCGTCTATCCTTGAGCAAAGTATAGACTATGATATATTTCTGGAAAGCCCTGGATGTCTACTTTCCAAAGCAATTGAGAGCGCGCCATTTGGAGTTTTGTAGCTCCAGAAAATCTACTTTGAGTGCAGGGAGGTCAGAATCCAACAGCATCAGCAGTCCTTTTTTAGCCTGAATCAGATTTTTGCTCAGCTCCCTCAATTTTAGCCAGAAAATACCTGAAATTATAGAAAAACACACAAACTCATAGTAAAGTCCAGAAATGTGATTTTTAATTAAAAACTAATAAAAATATACTAAAAACCAACTAAATCATACTAAAAACTAAGTAAAAACAATGCCAAAAAGCGTATAAATTATCCGCTCATCACAACACCAAACTTAAATTGTTGCTTGTCCCCAAGCAACTAAAAATAAAGTAGGATAAAAAGAAGAGAATATACAATGAATTCCAAAAACATCTATGAAGATCAGTCTTAATTAGATGAGCAGGGCTATTAGCTTTTTGCTTCTGAACAGTTTTGGCATCTCACTTTATCCTTTGAAGTTCAGAATGATTGGTATCTATAGGAACTCAGAATTCAAATAGTGTTATTGATTCTCCTAGTTCAGTATGTTGATTCTTGAACACAGCTACTTTATGAGTCTTGGCCGTGGCCCTAAGCACTCTGTTTTCCAGTATTACCACCGGATACATACATGCCACGGACACATAACTGGGTGAACCTTTTCAGATTGTGACTCAGCTTTGCTAAAGTCCCCAATTAGAGGTGTCCAGGGTTCTTAAGCACACTCTGTTTTTTTGCTTTGGACCTCGACTTTAACCGCTCAGTCTCAAGTTTTCACTTGACACCTTCACGCCACAAGCACATGGTTAGGGACAGCTTGGTTTAGCCGCTAAGGCCAGGATTTTATTCCATTAGGCCCTCCTATCCGCTGATGCTCAAAGCCTTGGATCCTTTTTATTACCCTTACCTTTTGATTTTAAGGGCTATTGGCTTTTTGCTTTTGTCTTTTGGTTTAAAGAGCTTTTGGCTTTTTCTGCTTGCTTTTTCTTTTTCTTGCTCTTTTTTTTTCGCATTTTTTTTTCTGCAAGCTTTGTTCTTCACTGCTTTTTCTTGCTTCAAGAATCATTTTCATGATTTTTCAGATTATCAAATAACATTTCTCCTTTTTCATCATTCTTTCAAGAGCCAACAATTTTAACATTCATAAGCAACAAATTCAAAAGACATATGCACTGTTCAAGCATTCATTCAGAAAACGAAAAGTATTGCAACCACATCAAAATAATTAAACTATTTTAAAATTCGAAATTCATGTACTTCTTTTTCTTTTTCAGAAAACAATTTTCATTTAAGAAAGGTGATGGATTCATAGGACATTCATATCTTTAAGACATAGACACTTAGATACTAGCAATCATATAGTAAAGACACAAACATAATTAAACATGAAGCATAGTAAACGAAAAACAGGAAAATAAGAACAAGGAGATTAAGGAATGGGTCCACCTTAATGAGGGTGGCGTCTTCCTCTTCTTGAAGGACCAATGGTGCTTTTGAGCTCCTCTATGTCTCTTCCTTGCCTTTGTTGCTCTTTCCTCATAGCTCTTTGATTTGTAGTCAATTGCTCTACCACTGAATTATGGAAAAACAAAAGCAATGCTTTTACCACACCAAACTTAAAAGGTTTGCTCGTCCTCGAGTAAAAGAAGGAAGAAGTGGAGAAGATGGAGGAGATGGAAGTGTGTGAATGGGTGGGTTTGGGAGGGAAATGGTTTGAATTTGAATGGTGAGGTAGGTGGGGATCCTGTGGGGTCCACAGATCCAGTGGGGTCAAGGATTTAGCATCCCTGCTCCAATTAGGCGTACAAAATGCCCTTACTGTGAAATCCTGGCGTTTAACGCCAGACTGCTGCTTGTTTCTGGCGTTAAACGCCCAAATGTAGCCTGTTTCTGGCGTTTAACGCCAGATTGATGCTTGTTTCTGGCGTTAAACGCCAGCTTGGTGCTTGTTTCTGGCGTTTAAACGCCAGAATGATCTTCCTCCGGGGTGTGCTATTTTTCATGCTGTTTTTCATTCTGTTTTTGATTTTCCATTTGTTTTTGTGACTTCACATAATCATCAACCTAAAGAAAACATAAAATAGCAATGGAAAATAAATAGATATAATTAAATAACATTGGGTTGCCTCTCAACAAGCGCTTCTTTAATGTCAGTAGCTTGACAGTGAGCTCTCATGGAGCCTCACAGATAATCAGAGCAAGGTTGGGACCTCCCAACACCAAACTTAGAGTTTGACTGTGGGGGCTTTGGTTGACTCTACAGTGAGAGAAGCTTTTCATGCTTCCTCTCCATGGTTACAGAAGGAGAACCTTGTGTCTTATAGTTTGCAATGTCTTCAAACCACAAAGCTTCCTGAATATTAAACAATTGCTCATCCGGAAAGGTTTCAGAGATCTCAGTAGGAGGGAGGGATGCTCCTGCTACTGGTTCTATCCGGGACAGGTGATCAGCTACTTGATTCTCTGTCCCTTTTCTGTCTCTTATTTCTATATCAAACTCTTGTAGAAGCAACACCCATCTTATGAGCCTGGGCTTTGAATCCTGCTTTGTGAGTAGATATTTAAGAGCAGCATGGTCACTGTACACAATCACTTTTGATCCTACTAAGTAGGATCTAAACTTGTCAATGGCATAAACCACTGCAAGTAATTCTTTTTCTGTGGTTGTGTAATTTTTATGGGCATCATTTAAAACACTGCTAGCATAATAAATGACATGCAGAAGCTTGTTATGCCTCTGTCCCAATACTGCACCAATGGTATGGTCACTGGCATCACACATTAGTTCGAATGCTAATGTCCAGTCTAGTGCAGAAATAACTGGTGCTGTGACCAGCTTAGCTTTCAGGGTCTCAAACGCCTGCAGACACTTTGTGTCAAACAC
>NC_029794.2:40001928-40005795 GCF_000816755.2 Arachis ipaensis
CTTCTGTAGGCAAACACTCCAGAAGGACATGTGAATGCTGTTTTCTCTTGGTCCTGAGGATCTACTGCAATTTGGTTGTAATTGGAATAGCCATCCAAAAAGTAGTAATATTCATGACCTGCTAGTCTCTCTAGCATCTGGTCTATGAATGGTAAAGGAAAATGATCCTTCCTGGTGGCTGTATTGAGCCTTCTATAGTCAATACACATACGCCACCCTGTAACTGTTCTTGTAGGAACCAATTCATTCTTTTCATTATGAACCACTGTCATTCCTCCCTTCTTAGGGACAACATGGACAGGGCTCACCCAGGGGCTATCAGAAATAGGATAGATAATCCCAGCCTCTAGTAACTTAGTGATCTCTTTCTGCACCACCTCCTTCATGGCGGGATTTAGCCGCCTCTGTCGTTGAACCCCTGGCTTAGCATCATCCTCCAATAGGATTTTGTGCATGCATCTGGCTGGGCTAATGCCCTTAAGATCACTTATGGACCACCCAAGAGCTGTCTTGTGTGTCCTTAGCACCTGAATTAGTGCTTTCTCTTCCTGTGGCCCTAAAGTAGAGCTTATGATTATAGGAAAAGTGTCACATTCTCCCAGAAATGCATATTTCAGGGATGGTGGTAGTGGTTTGAGCTCGGGTTTAGGAGGTTTCTCCTCTTCCTGAGGAGTTTTTAGAGGTCTTTTATTTCCTCTGATTCCTCCAGATCATGCTGAACATCTTTAAAAATGTCCTCTAGCTCTGATTTGAGACTCTCAGTCATATGGACCTCTTCCACCAGGGAGTCAATAATATCAACGCCCAGGCAGTCGTCTGATGTGTCTGGATGTTGCATAGCTTTGACAACATTCAACTTAAACTCATCCTCATTGACTCTCAGGGTTATCTCCCCTTTTTGGACGTCAATGAGGGTTCGTCCAGTTGCTAGGAATGGTCTTCCTAGAATGAGAGTTACACTCTTGTGCTCCTCCATTTCAAGCACTACAAAGTCAGTAGGGAAGGCAAATGGCCCAACCTTGACAATCATGTCCTCAATTATGCCTGATGGGTATTTAATGGAGCCATCAGCAAGTTGAAGACAGATCCGGGTTGGTTTGACCTCTTCAGTCAAGCCAAGCTTTCTGATAGTGGATGCAGGGATTAGGTTGATGCTTGCCCCAAGATCACATAGAGCAGTCTTGGTGCAGTTACCCTCTAATATGCATGGTATCATAAAGCTCCCGGGATCTTTAAGCTTTTCTGGGAAGCTTTTCAGAATGACTGCACTGCATTCTTCAGTGAGGAGAACCCTTTCAGTTTCTCTCCAATCCTTCTTATGACTCAAGATATCTTTCATGAACTTGGCATAAGAGGGTATTTGCTCAAGTGCCTCTGCAAACGGAATCTTTATTTCAAGAGTCCTGATATAGTCTGCAAAGCGGACAAATTGCTTATCCTGCTCCTCTTTGCGGAGTTTTTGAGGATAAGGCATCTTGGCTTTGTATTCCTCAACCTTAGTTGCTGCAGGTTTATTTCCTACAGAGGTAGGTTGAGAAGCCTTCTTGAGGGATTTATTATCAGCACTCGCAGGTGTCTGATCCCTCACTGGCATTTGAAAGCCAGGGTTGGAAGCTGGAGTGGCGTTAGATGCCAACTCCTCATCTATATTTATTTCGAAAATAAAATAAATTAAAATAAAATAAATAAAAATGGGTGAAGATTTTCAAAAAAATGAGGAGAGAGAAAGCGGTTAGGAAGTTTTGAAAAAGATATGATTTTTTTTTAAAAAAGTTTTAAATTTTGAAATAAATAAAAAAATCTGAATTTTAAAAATAAATTTCAAAAATTTGTTTTAAAATAGAGAGAAAAGATATTTTTGAATTTAAAGAGGAAAGAGAAAAATAATATGATAGCACAAGATTTAAAATGTTTAGATCTAATGCTCCTTGTTTTCGAAAATTTTGGAGGGAAAACACCAAGGAACACCAAACTTAAAAATTTTAAGATCAAGACACAAGGAAAACTCAAGAACACTTTGAAGACTCACAAGAACACAAGAACATGAAGAAAGAACACCAAACTTAAAATTTTTAGAAAACCAACAACAAACAACAACAAAGCCTTGTCCCACTAAGTGGGGTCGGCTACATGAATCAAACGACGCCATTGTGCTCTGTCATGTATCATGTCTACAGAGAGACCGTTTACATGTAGGTCTCGTTTGACCACCTCATGGATAGTCTTTTTAGGTCTTCCTCTGTCTTTCGCCCTTTGTCCATCTTCCATCTCATCCACCCTCCTGACTGGATGTTCTTTCGGTCTTCTTCTCACATGTCCAAACCACCTGAGACGCGATTCAACCATCTTTTCCACAATGGGTGCTACTCCAACTCTCTCCCTTATATCTTCATTCCTTATTTTATCCAATCGCGTATGACCACTCATCCATCTCAACATCTTCATCTCTGCCACACTCAGCTTATGTTCGTGTTCCCCTTTAGCCGCCCAACACTCTGTACCATACAGCATAGCCGGTCTTATAGCGGTGCGATAGAATTTACCTTTAAGTTTTAAAGGCACTTTTTTGTCGCATATAAAACCAGATGCACTCCGCCATTTTGACCAACGTGCTTGGATCCTATGATTTACATCCTGTTCAATCTCTCCATTGTCCTGTATGATGCACCCAAGATACTTAAAACTTTTAACTTTTCGTAGGGTGTTTTCTCCAATCTTCACCTTTATATTGGGGTTTTCCCTTCTCAGACTGAACTTACATTCCATATATTCCGTCTTGCTACGGCTTATGCGCAGACCATACACTTCTAGAGCTTCTCTCCATAACTCCAACTTCTTATTTAGGTCTTCCCTTGACTCTCCCATAAGGACGATATCATCGGCAAAAAGCATGCACCATGGCACAGGCTCTTGGATGTGCTCTGTGAGTACTTCCAAGACTAATGTGAAAAGGTATGGACTTAAGGATGATCCCTGGTGTAATCCTATACCAATAGGGAATTCCTCTGTCGCACCACCTTGGGTCTTCACACTAGTTGTGGCCCCATCATACATGTCTTTAATTGCCCGAATATATGTGATCCTTACTCTCCTCTTTTCTAAAACCTTCCATAAGACCTCCCTTGGTACCCTATCATACGCTTTTTCCAAATCAATAAACACCATATGTAGGTCCCTTTTATTACTACGATACCTCTCCATCATCCTTCTTAATAGATATATCGCTTCAGTGGTAGATCTGCCTGACATAAATCCAAATTGGTTCTCTATTACTTGTGTCTCTTTTCTAAGCTTAAAGCTTAATCCCTCTATAGTTTCCGCAACTTTGTATATCCCCCTTATTCTTGTAGATAGGTACCAAGGTGCTCTTTCTCCACTCATCAGGAATCTTCTTTGACCTTAAAATCTCATTAAAAAGCATGGTTAACCAGTTGATGCCTTTTTCTCCAAGACCCTTCCAAACCTCAATCGGGATATTATCAGGTCCTACTGCCCTGCCATTTTTCATCTGCTTTAGAGCCTCTTTTACCTCGAAGTCTCGAATCCTTCGATAGTAGTCAAAGTTTTGATCTTCTTCCCTTGTGCATAAACGACCAAGGCTCGGAAGAGTCTTCTGTCCCTCATTAAATAACTCGTTTTGTTCCTCACCTTTCATCCGCCACCACCTCGTCCTTGGGTTCTTCGTATGATGTCTTTTCCTTAACTTTTGCTCGACGCGAAAATCCATGACAAGCACCCTATGTTGTGTTGTCAAACTCTCTCCCAGGATAATTTTACAGTTAATGCAAAATTTCCAGTCGACTCTCCTCAACAAGAAGAAGTCGATTTGAGAGCTTGTCATGCCACTCTTATAGGTTATAAGATGCT
>NC_029794.2:40005934-40031759 GCF_000816755.2 Arachis ipaensis
CCTTCTTCCACTGCTTATCCACAATTATTCCAACCCCATTCCTATTCTTCACCTTTCCTGTATACCAAAGTTTGAAACCAGAAGTATCCAACTCCCTAGCCTTTACACCAACCCATTTTGTTTCTTGTAGGCACATAATGTTAATCTTCCTCCTTGTCATGGTGTCCACCACCTCCATGGACTTTCCTGTTAGAGTGCCTATGTTCCATGTTCCAAATCTCAACCTTCTGTCACTTCGACCTTTACCTTTTACTTTGTGAACTAGCTTATTTACCCTCGTCCGTTCACGAAAACGCGAGAACCCTTGCTCATTTAACACTACATCCGGGCACCGATGCAGCGGCTCTTGCTTTGACACCGTACTCGAGCCATACGGCGCGTTGCTTCCGGGCAACGACCTAGCTTTAGCGCAATAATGTCTTTGATTCATGTCATGGGGGTTCGGCTATATTTTTATGTTGGTTGCCGAAGACCTAACACAACCCTCCTCCTTTATCCGGGCTTGGGACCGGCTATGTACCGCAAGTGTAACATAGGCGGAGTTAAAATTTTTTAGAAAACCAAAATAAAATTTTCGAAAAACAAAGAAAAATCAACAAGAAAACACCAAACTTATAGTTTGGCACAAGATTTGATAGAAAAATTATTTTTGAAAAAGAAGATTTTGAAAAGAATATAAAAGATTCTGACCCAATTGCCAAGAACACAGACTAACGCTCTAGCCAACTGAGTTATAAATGTAACACTTGTTTTGAAGAAGTATTTTTAAATAACTAAGAATGAAAAAATTATTTTTTTGAAAACTAATGTTTTGAAAAGGCACAAGAAAAACAAGAAAAATCACAAAACAAGAAAAACTAAAGATCAAACAAAAAAAAATTCAATTGTAAAAATATAATTTTCGAAAAAAAAAATTTTTTTTGAAAGAAAAAAATAAGGATTCTCAAATTTTAACCAAAAACAATATTAGAAGACTCTAAACCAAAAAGAAAAATTTTTCCTAATCTAAGCAACAAGATTCACCGTCAGTTGTTCAAACTCAAACAATCCCCGGCAACGGCACCAAAAACTTGGTGCACGAATTGTGAATCACACTTTTCACAACTAGTACCACTAACCAGCAAGTGCACTGGGTCGTCCAAGTAATACCTTACGTGAGTAAGGGTCGAATCCCACGGAGATTGTTGGTTTGAAGCAAGCTATGGTTATCTTATTATTCTTAGTCAGGATGCCAACAACAGTGTTTTTCAACTTCAATTGTAAAGAGTCAAAGGGCATAAATATAAATACTTATTGTGCAATGATGGAGAATATGTTGGGGTTTTGGAGATGCTTTGTCTTCTTTATTTCAGTTTTTCTCTTGTACTCATCTTCACACACGCAAGGCTCCTTCCATGGCAAGCTGTATGTAAGGTGTCACCGTTGTCAATGGCTACTTCCCGTCCTCTCAGTGAAAATGGTCCAAATGCTCTGTCACAGCACGGCTAATCATCTGTTGGTTCTCGATCATGTCGGAATAGAATCCCTTGATTCTTTTACGTCTGTCACTACGCCCAATAATCGCGAGTTTGAAGCTCGTCACAGCCATTCAATCCTTGAATCCTACTCGGAATACCACAGACAAGGTTTAGACTTTCCGGATTCTCATGAATGCCTCCATCAATTCTAGCTTATACCACGAAGATTCTGATTAAGAAATCTAAGAGATACTCATTCAATTTGATGTAGAACGGAGGTGGTTGTCAGGCACATGTTCATGGATTGAGGAAGGTGATGAGTGTCACGGATCATCACCTTCTTCATAGTGAAGCGCGAATAAATATCTTAGATAGGAACAAGCGTGTTTGAATGGAAAACAGAGATAATTGCATTAATTCATCAAGACGCTGCAGAGCTCCTCACCCCCAACAATGGAGTTTAGAGACTCATGCCGTCAAAGAGTATAAAGTTCAGATCTAAAAAAGTCATGAGGTCCAAAATAAATCTCTAAAAGTTGTTTAAATACTAAACTGGTAACCTAGGTTTACAGAAAATGAGTAAACTATGATAGATAGTGCAAAAATCCACTTCTGGGGCCCACTTGGTGTGTGCTGGGGCTGAGACTTAAGCTTCACACGTGCCTGGGCTGTTTTGGGCGTTCAACGCCAAGTTGTAACCTGTTTCTGGCGTTGAACTCCAACTTGTAACTTGTTTCTGGCGCTGGACGCCAGACTGCAACATGGAACTGGCGTTGAACGCTAGTTTACGTCGTCTATCCTTGAGTAAAGTATAGACTATTATATATTGCTGGAAAGCCCTGGATGTCTACTTTCCAAAGCAATTGAGAGCGCGCCATTTGGAGTTCTGTAGCTCCAGAAAATCTACTTTGAGTGCAGGAAGGTCAGAATCCAACAGTATCAGCAGTCATTTTTCAGCCTGAATCAGATTTTTGCTCAGCTCCCTCAATTTCAGCCAGAAAATACCTAAAATCACAGAAAAATACACAAACTCATAGTAAAGTCCAGAAATGTGATTTTTAATTAAAAACTAATAAAAATATACTAAAAACCAACTAAATCATACTAAAAACTAAGTAAAAACAATGCCAAAAAGCGTATAAATTATCCGCTCATCACGCGTCCGCGTGGGTCATGCGGTCGCGTCATTCGGAGCTTTTCCTTGCCATGCAGTCATGTCAGTCATGCGACCGCGTCATGTGCGTTCTGCTTGAGGCACGCGGTCGCGTCAGTCATGCGGCCGCGTCGCTGCATCTTCGCTTCTGGCACGCGATCGCGTCGTCCATGCGATCGCGTGAATACCAGTTTCCTTAAAGCTCCATTTTGCCTTCTCCTTCCATTTTTGTATGTTTCCTTTTCTGTCCTTTAAGTCATTCTGCTTTAGAAAATCTAAAACTACTCAACACACTAATCAGGCATCGAATGGAAATAAAGGTAATTAAAATAATTAATTTTTAAAGCTTAGGAAACATGTTTTTCACAATATGATAAGGAAGGGAAAGTAAAACCATGCAATTAATGTGAATAAGTAGGTGAAGGATTGTATAAATTACTCAAATTAAGCATAAAAGAACTCATGAAATATGGATTTATCAAGGATCTCTTCACGTGAAAACCCCTGCAGAAGCTCAGGAACTCATTGAAATGGTTGCAAATAACCAGTTCATGTACACCTCTGAGAGGAATCCTGTGAACAATGGGACGCCTCAGAAGAAGGGAGTTCTTGAAATTGATACTCTGAATGCCATATTGGCTCAGAACAAAATATTAACTCAGCAAGTCAATATGATTTCTCAGAGTCTGAATGGATTGCAAGCTGCATCCAACAGTACTAAAGAGGCATCTTCTGAAGAAGAAGCTTATGATCCTGAGAACCCTGCAATAGCAGAGGTGAATTACATGGGAGAACCCTATGGAAACACCTATAATCCTTCATGGAGAAATCATCCTAATCTCTCATGGAAGGATCAACAGAAGCCTCAACAAGGCTTTAATAATAGTGGTGGAAGAAATAGGTTTAGCAATAGCAAGCCTTTTCCATCATCTTCTCAGCAACAGACAGAGAATTCTGAACAGAGCCATTCTGTCCTGGCAACCATAGTCTCTGATCTATCCAAGACCATACTAAGTTTCATGAATGAAACAAGGTCCTCCATTAGAAATTTGGAGGCACAGGTGGGTCAGCTGAGTAAGAAGATTACTGAAACTCCTCCCAGTACTCTCCCAAGCAATATAGAAGAAAATTCCAAGAGAGAGTGCAAGGCCATAACCTTATTTGGTGTGGCCGAATGACCAGAGGAGGAGGATGAAATGAATCCCAGTGAGGAAGACCTCTTGGGATGTCCTCTGGATAGAAAGGAGTTCCCTTTTGAGGAACCAAAGGAATTTGAGGCTCATACAGAGACCCTAGAGATTCCATTGGACCTCCTTCTGCCATTCATGAGCTCTGATGAATAATCTTCCTCTGAAGAGGATGAAGACACCATTGCAGAGCAAGTTGCTAAGTATCTAGGAGCAATCATGAAGTTGAATGCCAGTTTATTTGGTAATGAGACTTGGGAGGATGAACCCCCCTTGCTCACCAATGAACTGAGTGCACTAATGAGGCAGACATTGCCTCAGAAGAAACCGGATCCCGGAAAGTTCTTCATACCTTGTACCATAGGCACCATGACCTTTGAGAAAGCTCTGTGTGACCTTGGGTCAGGGATAAACCTCATGCCACTCTCTGTAATGGAAAAACTGGGACTCTTTGAGGTACAAGCTGCAAGAATCTCATTAGAGATGGCAGACAAATCAATGAAACAGGCTTATGGACTAGTAGAGCACGTGTTAGTAAAGGTTAAAGGCCTTTACATCCTTGCTGATTTTATAATCCTAGACACTGGGAAGGATGAGGATGAATCCATCATCCTTGGCAGACCCTTCCTAGCCACAGCAAAAGCTGTGATTAATGTTGACAGAGGAGAGTTGGTCCTTCAGTTGAATGAGGGCTACCTTGTATTTAAGACTCAAGGTTCTCCTTCTGTAGCCATGGAGAGGAAGCATGAAAAGCTTCTCTCAATACAGAGTCAAACAAAACCCCCACATTCAAACTCTAAGTTTGGTGTTAAGAGGCCCCAACATTGCTCTGATTTTCTGTGAGGCTCCATGAGAGTTCACTGTCAAGCTATTGACATTAAAGAAGCGCTTGTTGGGAGGCAACCCAATGTTATTTAATTATATCTATTTATTTTCCATTGCTATTTTATGTTTTCTTTAGGTTGATGATCATGTGAAGTCACAAAAACTATTGAAAAATCAAAAATAGAATGAAAAACAGCATTAAAAACAGCTTACCCTGGAGGAAGATCTTACTGGCGTTTAAACGCCAGTAAGAAGCATCAAACTGGCGTTTAACGCCAGAAAGAAGCATCAAGCTGGCGTTAAACGCTAGAAACAAGTACCAGACTGGCGTTTAATGCCAGAACAGAGTATGGAATTGGCATTTAACGCCAAGAATAGGAGAAAAGCTGCCGTTAAACGCCAAAAATAAGCAGCAAGCTGGCATTTAACGCCAGACATGCATTCTAAGGGCGTTTTGCATGCCTACTTGGAGAAGGAATGCTAAGTCCTTGACCCCTCAGGATCTGTGGACCCCACAGGATTTCCACTAATAAACCACTATTTTATGGTTTATCCTGTACTCAATTGAGTGGTTTTTATCAACTCTTTACCCACTTATTCATACTATTTGCATGTTTTACATTTTCCTTCCTGGTTTTGTGCTATGATTGAAAACATGCTTCTTTGATCTTATATTTGCTTATTATTAATCCTCTCTTTTTACCATTAGATGCCTTGATATGTGTGTTAAGTGTTTTCAGAGATCACAGGGCAGGAATGGCTCAGAGGATGGAAAGGAAGCATCCAAAGTGGAAGGAATACAAGAAGTTGGAGAAACTGCTAAGCTGTCCAACCTGACCTCTTCGCACTCAAACAGCGATAACTTTAGCTACAGAGGTTCAAACGATGCGGTTCCAGTTGCGTTGGAAAGCTAACGTCCGGGGCTTCGATTTGATATATAATTTGTTATAGCTGCCCTGAAGTTAGGTGACGCGAACGCGTGAATGACGCGTCCATGTCGCATCTGCGAACCTCAACCCGCGCGGCCGCATGGACGACGCCTCCGCGTCACTTGCCCGCGACCTGAACGTAACAGAAATTGCAGGGGGCAATTTCTGGGCTGCTTTTGTCCCAGTTTTCAGCCCATAACACATAGATTAGAGGCTATAAAGTGGGGGAATGCATCCATTCAGGGGGAGCTCGCCAATTTAGTTACTTCTCATGATTTAGATTTAGTTTTGAGAGAGGTTCTCTCCTCTCTCTCTCTTAGGATTTAGGACTTCTCTTAGTTTTAGGAGTGACTCTCAATCCCAGGTTTAATGTTCCTTCACTTTAAGCTTCCTTTTTACTTTTATTCATTTCATTACTTTAGTTGATTATTTACTTTTGCCAATTAATTTATGAATTCTTCTATGTTCCAGATTATTTGAATTAATGCTATTTGAGGTATTTCAGTTTATTATTACTCTCTTTTATTTATGTCACCATTGCTTTCAATCTGAAGACATTTTTATTCCAGCAAATTTACTTTTTCCCCTTTTGGTCTTGGTTAAGAAAGCAGTAACTTAGGAGTTATCTTAGCTCAACATAAATTGATAACTGTTATCTTTGCTAATTGAACTGAACTTCAATAATCCCAACCTTTTCTTAGGAAATAAATAGGATTCGAAGATCAAACTAATTAGTCTCTTGACTTTCCTTTGCTTTAGTAAGGGTCAACTAAGTGGAATTAAGATTCAACTTTCATTATTATTGATAAGGATAACTCAGTCTGGACTTCCAATTTCTCATACCTTGCCAAAAGTTTATTTTTCAGTTATTTATTTATTTTTAATTGCCATTTAAATTATTTGTAATATTTGTTCCTCATTCTTGAAACCCCAAATTTACAATCTCCATAACCAATAATAAGAACATACTTCCCTGCAGTTCCTTGAGAAGACGACCCGAGGTTTAAATACTTCGGTTATCAATTTTTAAGGGGTTTGTTACTTGTGACAACCAAAACGTTTGTACGAAGGGATTTTTGTTGGTTTAGAAACTATATCTACAACGCAACTATTTTATTAAAATTCTTTACTAGCAAAAATCTTAACGTCAAAATGGCGCCGTTGCCAGGGAACTGCTAACGTGTGCCTTATTATTGGTTATTGTAAATATTTTTCTTTTACTTGTTTATTTATTTCTGTTTTTCCTTTTTAATTTTATTTGCTACTATGAACTCTCACCCTTCTCGCTTTGAGTTTGGTTCTAACTCTGTTGAAGGAAATAGAAGCCACAGCAAGAATGTGCATCAAGGTCAGACCAATCAAGGATGGATGGAGCCAAGAGGATCTAATCAACCCTTTAGGCAACAACACCCTCCAGGGAACTGCTAATGTGTGCCTTATTATTGGTTATTGTAAATATTTTTCTTTTACTTGTTTATTTATTTCTGTTTTTCCTTTTTAATTTTATTTGCTACTATGAACTCTCACCCTTCTCGCTTTGAGTTTGGTTCTAACTTTGTTGAAAGAAATAGAAGCTATAGCAGGAATATGCATCAAGGTCAGACCAATCAAGGATGGATGGAGCCAAGAGGATCTAATCAACCCTTTAGGCAACGACACCCTCCAAGATATCATGGACAACGACCATTCTACAATGCATACCCAGCTGATAGATATGGTGGACAACCTTGTAACTACCAACAAGCCCCACCCCGTGCCTATAGACCATCCTCTCAACATAACCTCGAACCACCACACTCACAAGCTTCTCTTCACCATACGCCACCGTATGATCCTTTCCTACTCCAGTTCCAATCCACTCACTCCCAAGCACCACCACTTCCCCATGTTTCATGTCCAAATCCATCACCCCGAGAATCAGAGGTTTGCCTCAAGGAAACAGTAAATAAACTCCAAACAACCATTCGACAACTGGAGCAAGCAGTAATTCAATTAGCTTCTAGACGTTCGAACATTCAAGGACCAACCACAGCCCCATGTGGACAATCTAATGAAGAGCGTAGCATGAAGGAAATACTAGAAACTCCAGTGAATAAGACAGAGAATGAATTCGTACTAGAACAAGTAGAAGAAGTTGTCATTATGCAAGAAGAAGAGTTGGTTGAAGATCTAGGAGACGCTGAACCTCCATGGAAATCCAGAGCTGAGGAGAACTCCGTCAAGGATGTTACAGTTGATGCTAAGGAGGACAGTGCACAATCCCCAAGGCAAGTCGTTTATGAAGAACTAGATGGAATAACCCAAGACACAAATTCCCTTGATGATGATAGTCACAAGTCAAGTTCTCTTAGTAATGAACTTGCATCCGCAAGTGAATTCTCTGAGATCGAAGAATCTTCCCCAAGTGAATACGAAGATGATGCGGAGGTAGATTTCTCTCAACCTCCAATCTATGACTTAAGTGATGAGGAAGACATAGAAGACTTTGATCAGGACACAGATGCATTTGAAGATCCTTGCAAAGAAGTGGAGGAATTCACAGAAGATTACTAGGGAGCAGAACTTACAGAACCACTGAAAATACCTATCCCAAGGCCATTACCACCTAATACAAGCTTCAAGTGGGTACAATCCTTAGCTTTAATCTTTATTTTTCCACTTGAATATGGTTTGCTTGAAACAGATGGCCAGCTTAGAGCTCTCTGCGGCTTTAAGAGTAAGAGGGAAATGGCTCGCACTCAGAGCTGGTGTACAAGGTTCAATAAGGTTCCACACTTCAACTCGAAGTGCACGGATTGGTATCATGATCAACCGGATGGATCTCGGAAAATGTTTGGTTGTCCTGGTGAGAATCTAATCTCTAAACCGCCAAGATGGAAAAATATAGATCAAGACGGAGGCGGATTTAAAAGCAAAGTTTGGGATCCTGGAACCTATTCTGACATTCGCCATTCCAGGAACCTAAAAATTTGGTTGAAGCTGCTCAGGAGCTTTACATGCCTAGTTTGGGACCCCGGAGGCTATTGGAATTCCAAGCATTGGTGAATATTTCTGGATGAATTTAAGCATAAGCCGCCATAACAGGAAGCTCACCAAATGTCCAACTTAAGGACTTTAACTAAAAGTGCTAGGTGGGAGACAACCCACCATGATATGATCGTTCATTTTTCAATTTTAATTTTATTTATTTTTGTTTGTTTTTGAATTTTATTTTATTTTATTGAACCTGGAATCATGCATAGCATTCACATTAAGCATTGCATTCTGCATTTTGCATATAAAAAAAACTCACCCGACGCGACCGCATCATTGACACGTCCGCGTCGCAAGGAGATGGGATAATAATAAATATGAACAGAGAGTTACGCAGGAGCAGGGCTGGAGGCGTGCCAATGGCACAAATTGTCCCACGCGACCGCATCGCCGATGCGACCGCGTCATATGGGAATCATGGCCTCCCACGCGACCGCGTGCCCCACGTGGCCGCGTGACCAGGTTTTCGACGTAATAATGGTGCACAGCCGAAAGTTGTGCTAGAGTGGTGCTGGACTGGCGCTGGACGCGCAGTCCCTCTCACGCGAACGCGTGCCCCACGCGTCCGCGTTGTATCCCAATAATTTCCCACTCACGCGATTGCATGCCCCACGCGATCGCGTCACCCAAAATTTGGCAAAATAAGATTTTGAACAGAGAGTTGTGCGAGCGCGAGGCTGCCCTCGCGCTAGTAGCACAAAACATGTCACACGACCGCGTGACCGACGCGACCGCGTCAATTAATTTAAGCGCAAGCCGTGCGACCGCGTGCCCCACGCGACCGCATCGCTTGCGCCGCACAGCTTATCCTATTTTGCCAAATATCTTATCTTTTCTCCCCCAATCCTAATTTTTCCTCCCTCCTTTCTTACTTACTTCTTCTTCCCTTCTTTCCCTTCTCATTCTTCTTATCTTTTATTTTATTTTACTTAATTTATTTGCATATTTCATTCATTACATCTTAATTTTGTGCATATTTTTATTTTCTTTTCTAAATTTATTATTTTACCATTGGTGTTCAATTGTTCTTACTCAACTGTTATAACTTTTCTGGTATTATCTTAGTGCTTATGACTTGTTTTATTCTGATTGGGTAACATTATTTAGATCAATGCTAATCTTTTATGATACTTGTACTTCTCTTGCATTGATATGAACTTATACTATCTTGCATTACCCACATTTTCCTCTCCTTTGTTGCAAATTTTGCACCACTAGTATGCCATGTGCTTCTATTGCTTTTTCACGCACATGTTGAAGCTTCCATGTAAATGAGACCCTTTTCATTTGGCATCAACCCATCCATACTTCATTTATTTTCTTATATCTATTTCTGGGTTACTTTTCTTCCCTTTTTCTTTCAGGATGGCCACCCGGAAGGGAACCGGGAGACGTTTACATGGGGAGACAGACAAGTCCATCTGCAAAATCTTCGGAGAAAAGTGCCAGTTGGAATAGCCCGTCCACCTGCACATCTTAGCATGCACCGAGGACGGTGCAATCTTTAAGTGTGGGGAGGTCGATACCGATCTCCATGGGTTAGTACTTTCTTGTCTCAACACCAATGTTTACATTTTCTTTGTAGTTAGTTGTTGCATTTGCATGTTTGTTTGATTTTTGTGCATATTTTACCACTTGGTTGAAGTAATATTTTCTTTTTCAAGAAACCTTTTAGAGCATTTCACTAATTTGAATAAAATTTAATGTTACACTTGTTTGAAGAAATATTATACTGAAATATGGTTTAGAGCTCGAACACACAAAACCTGTGAGATTTTGAGCCTATTTGAATTGGTTGCATTTTATCAACCAAAATTTTGTTTTAGTGTGTATTTTTCTCTCTAAAATTGTGATCTTTGTCTTGCTTAATTCTATATTTCCATGGTTTGATGTATGCATGCACTTACATGATTGAGGCCTTTGTTTCACTAAGCTTGCATACCCATATGGCCTTACCTTTCATTATCCTTTGCAAACCAATTTGAGCCAATTTTACCCCTTTGTTCTTTACTTTAGCACATCATTAACTCTAAGCGAAAAACAATAATGTCCTTAATTTGAATCCTTGGTTAGCTTAGACTAGTGAAAGTGCTCATGAATTAAGTATGAGGAAAAGTGGATTTGGAAACAATTGGTTTAAGAATTGGGTATTATATATCTTTATGAAAATGTGAAAGAAATGTTTAGAACATGATTCATGCATTCAATATCTTAATCATATGCATTGAGAAAAATAAAAGAAGAGAAATTAAGCAAAAAGGGGACAAAATGCCCCCAAAGTGGTGAAAACAATGCATATGTACTGTACTTGAAATTAGAATGCATGAATATGTGGAAAACATGGTTAATGGATAGTTAGATGTGGTATTATGATTACATGGATTGTCTAAAGGTAGGTGTAAAGTTTAAGTTAATTAAGGATTCAGATTTTAGTCCACTTGGCCAAATACAATCCTACCTTGACCTTAACCCTATTACAACCCTTAAAAGACCTCTTGATATGTGTATCTGTGTATTAAATTTATGTTGATTGTTAGATGAAGAGCAAGCCTTAGAAAGCAAGGTTAGTAGAGAATTGAGAGAATCGAACCTAAAACACTTGAGTGATTAGAGTGATATACATTACTAGTGAGGGTTCGATGCTCGATTCTTTGTTCCCGGCTTTCACGAGCTATTTTCTTCTACAAGTCTATTTGTACTTCATTTTTATGATTTGAATTAGTAAAATCCAGTTCATATTTATTCCTGGAGATTTATTTACTTTTAACCAAGTAGGTAGAAATATTTTTTTTGCATGTAGTTGTATTCATATAGATAGGTTGCATTTCATACATCCTACCATTCCTCTTCATCTTTATAACTTCTCTTGAGCTTAGCATGAGGACATGCTATTGTTTAAGTGTGAGGAGGTTGATAAATCACTATTTTATGGTTTATCTTGTACTCAATTGAGTGGTTTTTATCAACTCTTTACCCACTTATTCATACTATTTGCATGTTTTACATTTTCCTTCCTGGTTTTGTGCTATGATTGAAAACATGCTTCTTTGATCTTATATTTGCTTATTATTAATCATCTCTTATTACCATTAGATGCTTTGATATGTGTGTTAAGTGTTTTCAGAGATTACAGGGCAGGAATGGCTCAGAGGATGGAAAGGAAGCATGCAAAAGTGGAAGGAATACAAGAAGTTGGAGAAACTGCTAAGCTGTCCAGCCTGACCTCTTCGCACTCAAATAGCTATAACTTTAGCTACAGAGGTCCAAACGACGCAGTTTCAGTTGCGTTGGAAAGCTAACATCCGGGGCTTCGATTTGATATATAATTTGCCATAGCTGCCCCGAAGTTAGGTGATGCGAACGCGTGAATGACGCGTCCGCGTCGCATCTGCGAACCTCAACCCGCGCGGCTGCATGGACGACGCCTCCGCGTCACTTGTCCGCGACCTGAACGTAACAGAAATCGCAGGGGGCGATTTCTGGGCTGTTTTTGACCCAGTTTTCAGTCCAAAACACACAGATTAGATGCTATAAAGTGGGGGAATGCATCCATTCAGGGGGAGCTCGCCAATTTAGTTACTTCTCATGATTTAGATTTAGTTTTGAGAGAGGTTCTCTCCTCTCTCTCTTAGAATTTAGGACTTTTCTTAGTTTTAGGAGTGACTCTCAATCCCAGGTTTAATGTTCCTTTACTTTAAGCTTCCCTTTTACTTTTATTCATTCCATTACTTTAGTTGATTATTTACTTTTGCCAATTAATTTATGAATTCTTCTATGTTCCAGATTATTTGAATTAATGCTATTTGAGGTATTTCAGTTTATTATTGCTCTCTTTTATTTATGTCACCATTGCTTTCAATCTGAAGACATTTTTATTCCAGCAAATTTACTTTTTCCCCTTTTGGTCTTGGTTAAGGAAGCAGTAACTCAGGAGTTATCTTAACTCAACATAAATTGATAACTGTTATCTTTGCTAATTGAACTGAACTTCAATAATCCCAACCTTTTCTTAGGAAATAAATAGGATCCGAAGATCAAACTAATTAGTCCCTTGACTTTCCTTTGCTTTAGTAAGGGTCAACTAAGTGGAATTAAGATTCAACTTTCATTATTATTGATAAGGATAACTCAGTCTGGACTTCCAAATTTCTCATACCTTGCCAAAAGTTTATTTTACAGTTATTTATTTATTTTTAATTGCCATTTAAATTATTTGTCATATTTGTTCCTCATTCTTGAAACCCCAAATTTACAATCTCCATAACCAATAATAAGAACATACTTCCCTGCAGTTCCTTGAGAAGACGACCCGAGGTTTAAATACTTCGGTTATCAATTTTTAAGGGGTTTGTTACTTGTGACAACCAAAACGTTTGTACGAAGGGATTTTTGTTGGTTTAGAAACTATATCTACAACGCGACTGTTTTATTAAAATTATTTACTAGCAAAAATCTCAACGTCACCCACCTACCACACTTCTTCTTCTCTCCTCTTCACACCTTCTCATAACACTCTTCTCCAAATACCCTTCACCAATCACCTTATTACCTCTTCCCCAAATACCCTTCACCAATCACCATATTACCTCTTCCCCATAAACCTCACCTACCTCCAAATTCAAATTCCTTTACCTCCCAAACCCAACCCTAATGGCCGAAACCTAACCTTCCCCCCACCCCTATATAAACCCCTTAACACTACTCCATTTTCACACATCACAACCACTACTTCTCCCCTTGGCCGAATACACTCTCTCACTCTTTCTCCTCTATTTTTCTCTTCTTCTACTACTTTCTTTCTTCTTTTGCTCGAGGACGAGCAAACCTTTTAAGTTTGGTGTGGTAAAAGCATTGCTTTTTGTTTTTCCATAACCATCAATGGCACCTAAGGCCAGAGAAACCTCAAGAAAGATGAAAGAGAAGGCAATTGCTTCCACCTCTGAGTCATGAGAGATGGAGAGATTCATCTCAAAGGTCTATCAAGACCACTTCTATGAAGTTGTGGCCAAGAAGAAGGTGATCTCTGAGGTCCCTTTTAAGCTCAAAAAGAGCGAGTATCCGGAGATCCAACAAGAGATTAGAAGAAGAGGATGGGAAGTTCTCTCTAATCCCATTCAACAAGTCGGAATCTTAATGGTTCAAGAGTTCTATGCAAACGCATGGATCACTAGGAACCATGATCAAAGTATGAACCCAAACCCAAAGAACTGGCTTACAATGGTTCGGGGAAAATACTTAGATTTCAGTCCAGAAAATGTAAGGTTGGTGTTCAACTTGCCAACGATGCAAGAAAACGCACACCCCTACACTAGAAGGGTCAACTTTGATCAAAGGTTGGACCAAGTCCTCATGGACATATGTGTGGAAGGAGCTCAATGGAAAGTTGACTCAAGAGGCAAGCCGGTTCAATTGAGAAGACCGAACCTTAAGCCTGTAGCTAGAGGATGGTTGGAGTTCATCCAACGCTCAATTATTCCTACTAGCAACCGGTCTGAAGTTACTGTAGACCGGGCCATCATGATCTATAGTATCATGATTGGGGAGTAAGTGGAAGTTCATGAGATTATACCTCAAGAACTCTACAAGGTGACTGACAAGTCCTCCACTTTGGCAAGGTTAGCCTTTCCTCACCTCATTTGCCACCTCTGACATTCGGCTGGAATTGACATAGAGGGAGATATCCTCATTGATGAGGACAAGCCCATCACTAAGAAAAGGATGGAGCAAACAAGAGATCATGGACCTTAACAAGAGCATGAGGAAATTCCTCTCCATGAAATCCCTGAGATGCCTTGATGAGCGGATAATTTATACGCTTTTTGGCATTGTTTTTACATAGTTTTTAGTATGATTTAGTTAGTTTTTAGTATATTTTTATTATTTTTTAAATAAAAATCACATTTCTGGACTTTACTATGAGTTTGTGTGTTTTTCTGTGATTTCAGGTAATTTTTGTCTAAAATTGAGGGACCTGAGCAAAAATCTGATTCAGGCTGAAAAAGGACTGCAAATGCTGTTGGATTCTGACCTCTCTGCACTCAAAGTGGATTTTCTAGAGCTACAGAACTCCAAATGGCACGCTCTTAAATGCGTTGGAAATTAGACATCCAGGGCTTTCCAGCAATATATAATAGTCCATACTTTGCCCGAGTTTAGACGATGAAAATTGGCGTTCAACGTCAGTACTATGCTGCATTCTAGAGTTAAACGCCAGAAACAGGTTGCAAAGTGGAGTTAAACGCCAGAAACAAGTTACAAACTGGCTTTCAACTCCAAGAGAAGCTTCTACACGTGTAAAGCTCAATTCTCAGCCCAAGCACACACCAAGTGGGCCCCAGAAGTGGATTTCTGCATCATTTACTCATTTCTGTAAACCCTAGTAACTAGTTTAGTATAAATAGGACTTTTTACTATTGTATTTACATCTTTATTTTATCTTTAGATCATGTTTGGGGGCTGGCCTCTCGGCCATGCCTGGACCTTCATCACTTATGTATTTTCAACGGTAGAGTTTCTACACACCATAGATTAAGGTGTGGAGCTCTGCTGTTCCTCATGAATTAATGCAAAGTACTACTATTTTTCTATTCAATACAAACTTATTCCACTTCTAATATAAGATATTCATTCGCAATTCAATGTGAATGTGATGATCGTGACAATCATCATCATTCCCAACTTATGAACGCGTGCCTGACAACCACTTCCGTTCTACCTTAGAATGAATGGGTATCTCTTGGATATTTAATACAGGGGATCGAGTCCGAGATATTAGAATCTTCGTGGTATAAGTTAGAACCCATGGATGGCCATTCCTGAGATCCGGAAAGTCTAAACATTGTCTGTGGTATTCCGAGTAGGATCTGGGAAGGGATGGCAGTGACGAGCATCAAACTCGTGAGTGCTGGGCATAGTGACAGACGCAAAAGGATCAATGGATCATATTCCAGTATGATCAAGAACTGACAGATGAATAGCCGTGCTGTGACAGAGCATCTTGGACCATTTTCACTGAGAGGACGAGAAGTAGCCATTGACAACGGTGATGCCCAACATACAGCTTGCCATGGAAAGGAGTAGGAATGATTGGATGAAGACAGCAGGAAAGCAGAGGGTCAGGAGGAACGAAAGCATCTCTATACGCTTATCGGAAAATTCTCACCAATGAATTACATAAGTATCTCTATCCCAGTTTATATTTTATTTATGTTTTTATTATCAATTCACCATACCCATTTGAATCCGCATGACTGAGATTTACAAGGTGACCATAGCTTGCTTCAGGCCGACAATCTCCGTGGGATCGACCTTTACTCACGTAAGGTTTATTACTTGGACGACCCAGTGCACTTGCTGGTAAGTTGTGCGAAGTTGTGATAAAGAGTTGAGATTACAATTGTGCGTACCAAGTTGTTGGCACCATTGTTGAAGATCACGATTTCGCATACCAAGCTTTTGGCGCCGTTGCCGGGGATTGTTCGAGTTTGGACAACTGACGGTTCATCTTGTTGCTCAGATTAGGTAAATTTATTTTAATTTTAACCTTTTTGTTTTTATTATTCCTATTTTCGAAAAAATCAAAAAATATATATATTTTTATTCAAAAAGTTTTAAGAATGAATTCTAATGTTTCATGAAGCACGTTGAAGCCTGGCTGGCTGTAAAGCCATGTCTAATTTATTTGGACTGAGGCTTCCATTTATCAGCATATGAAGTTGGATGAAGTATCAGCTGTTGTATGTCTGATTTGTATCTGCTGAAGCTTGGCTGGCCATTGGCCATGTCTAGTGTTTTGGACCGGAGCTTTCACTGAAAGCTTGGCTGGCTAGTAAGCCATGTCTAATTCCTGGACTGGAGCTTTAGACTAACATTGCAAGATTCCTAGAATTCCTATTAAAAATTTTGAAATCCTTATTTTCTTTTTCAAAATAATTTTTGAAAAATACCAAAAAAAATTTAATAAAATCATAAAATCAAAAATAATTTTATGTTTCTTGTTTGAGTCTTGTGTCAAGTTTTAGGTTTGGTGTCAATTGCATGTTTATCTCTTTCTTGCATTTGTCGAAAACTCATGCATATGTTCTTCATGATCTTCAAGTTGTTCTTGGTAAGTCTTCTTGTTTGATCTTTAAATTTTAATGTTTTGTGTCTTTTCTTGTTTTTCATATGCATTCTTGAATTATTAGTATCTAAAGTTTGAAAATTTCTAAGTTTGGTGTCTTGCATGTTTTCCTTTTCTTGAAAATTTTCAAAAATAAGTCTTGATGTTCATCTTGATCTTCAAAGTGTTCTTGGTGTTCATCTTGACATTCAAAGTGTTCTTGCATGCATCATGTGTTTTGATTCATAATCTTTATGTTTTGAGTCTTTTTGTTGTTTTTCTCTTTCATCATTAAAAATTCAAAAAAATCAAAAAAATATCTTTCCCTTTTTCTTCTCATCAAATTCGAAAATTTGAATTGACTTTTTCAAACATTTTTAAAATCTTATTATTTCTTTTGAGTCAAATCAAATTTTCAATTTAAAAATTCTATCTTTTTCAAATCTTTTTCAAAAATCAAATCTTTTTCATTTTTCTTTCATAATTTCGAAATTTTCAAAATTTATTTTCAAAATCTTTTTCTTATTTTTATTTCATAATTTCGAAATTAATGCTAATAATTAATATGATTGATTCAAAAGAATTTTAGTTTATTACTTGCCTAGTAAGAAAGATTCAACCTTTAAACTCTAGAATCATATCTTTTTAGTTTCTTGTTAGTCAAGTAATCAACTTTGATTTCAAAATCAAATCTTTTTAAATTTCTTTTTCAAATCTTTTTCAAATTAAGTTTCAATCATATCTTTTTCAAAATCTTTTCTAACTTCTTTTCTAACTTCTTATCTTTTCAAAATTAATTTTCAAATCCTTTTTTTGTAATCCTATCTTTTTGTTTTAATCATATCTTTTTTAAAACTACCTAACTAACTCTCTCTCTAATTTTCGAAAATCCCTTCCTCTTTTACAAAAATTCCTTTTTAATTAATTAATTGTTTTAAATTTAATTTAATTTCATTTTTCTTTTTAATTCTCAAATTTTAATTCTAATTTTAATTAAAAACAAAAATATTTTTCTTTTCTTTTTATTTAATTTTCGAAATTCTCTCCCCCTCATCTCTTTCTAATTATTTTATTTATTTACTAACACTTCTCTTCATTTAAAAATTCGAACCCTCTCTTCCTCCTGGTGTTCGAATTTCTTTTCTTCTACTCACACAAAGGAATCTCTATATTGTGACATAGAGGATTCCATATTTTCTTTGCTATTTCCTTCTTTGTCATATGAGCAGGAACAAGGATAAGAACATTCTTGTTGAAGCCGATCCTGAACCTGAAAGGACTCTGAAGAGGAAGCTAAGGGAAGCTAAAGCTCAACTCTCTGTTGAAAATCTGACAGAAATTTTCGAAAAGGAAGGAGACATGGCCGAAAATAATAACAATGTAAGGAAGATGCTTGGTGACTTTACTGCACCAAATTCCAATTTACATGGAAGAAGCATCTCAATCCCTGCCATTGGAGCAAACAATTTTGAGCTTAAACCTCAATTAGTTTCTCTGATGCAACAGAACTGCAAGTTTCATGGACTTCCATCCGAAGATCCTTTTCAGTTCTTAACTGAATTCTTGCAGATCTGTGATACTGTTAAGACCAATGGGTTTGATCCCGAGGTCTACAGGCTTATGCTTTTCGCATTTGCTGTAAGAGACAGAGCTAGAGTATGGTTGGACTATCAACCTAAAGATAGCCTGAACTCTTGGGATAAGCTGGTCATGGCTTTCTTAGCCAAGTTCTTTCCTCCTCAAAAGCTTAGCAAGCTTAGAGTGGATGTTCAAACCTTCAAACAAAAGGAAGGTGAGTCCCTCTATGAAGCTTGGGAGAAATACAAGGAACTGACCAAAAAGTGTCCTTCTGACATGCTTTCAGAATGGACCATCCTGGATATATTCTATGATGGTCTATCTGAATTATCAAAAATGACATTGGACCATTCTGCAGGTGGATCCATTCACCTAAAGAAAACGCCTGCAGAAGCTCAAGAACTCATTGACATGGTTGCAAATAACCAGTTCATGTACACTTCTGAAAGGAATCCTGTGAGTAATGGGATGCCTATGAGGAAGGGAGTTCTTGAAATTGATACTCTGAATGCCATATTGGCTCAGAACAAAATATTGGCTTAGCAAGTCAATATGATCTCTCAGAGTCTGAATGGATTGAAGAAATCATCCAACAGTACTATAGAGGCATCTTCTGAAGAAGAAGCTGATGATCCTGAGAACCCTGCAATAGCAGAGGTGAATTACATGGGTGAACCCTATGGAAACACCTATAATCCCTCATGGAGAAATCATCCAAATTTCTCATGGAAGGATCAACAAAAGCCTCAACAAGGCCTTAATAATGGTGGAAGAAACAGGTTTAGTAATAGCAAGCCTTTTCCATCATCCACTCAGCAACAGACAGAGAGTTCTGAACAGAATCCATCTAGCTTAGCAAATATAGTCTCTGATCTATCTAAGGCCACTTTAAGTTTCATGAATGAAACAAGGTCCTCCATTAGAAATTTGGAGGCACAAGTGGGCCAGCTGAGTAAAAGAGTCACTGAAACTCCTCCTAGTACTCTCCCAAGCAATACAGAAGAAAATCCAAAGAGAGAGTGCAAAGCCATTGATTTAATCATCATGGCCGAACCTACAAGGGAGGAAGAGGACGTGAATCCTAGTGAGGAAGACCTCCTGGGACGTCCAGTGATCAATAAGGAGTTTCCCTCTGAGGAAACAAAGGAATCTGAGGCTCATCTAGAGACCATAGAGATTCCATTGAACCTCCTTATGCATGCCACAGCAAAAGCTATGATTGATGTGGACAGAGGAGAGTTGATCTTTCAACTGAATAAGGACAACCTTGTGTTTAAAACTCAAGGATCTCCTTCTGTAACCATGGAGAGGAAGCATGAAAAGCTTCTCTCACTGCAGAGTCAACAAAAGCCCCCATAGTTAAACTCTAAGTTTGGTGTTGGGAGGCCACAACCAAACTCTAAGTTTGGTATTGAACCCCCACATTCAAACTCTAAGTTTGGTGTTGGGAGGTCCCAACAATGCTCTGAACATCTGTGAGGCTCCATGAGAGCTCACTGTCAAGCTATTGACATTAAAGAAGCGCTTATTGGGAGGCAACCCAATGTTATTTAATCATATCTATTTTATTTTCTTTTTTGTTGTTCCGTGTTTTATTAGGTTGATGATCATGTGAAGTCACAAAAACTACTGAAAAATCAAAAACAGAATGAAAAACAGCATTGAAAAGAGCACACCCTAGAGGAGAGCTGTCTGGCATTTAAACGCCAGAAACAAGCATCTGTCTGGCGTTTAACGCCAGAAACAGGCACCAAGCTGGCGTTTAACACCAGAAACAAGCATCTGCATGGCGTTAAACGCTAGAAACAAGCTACATTTGGGCGTTTAACGCCAGAAACAGGCAGTAGTCTGGCGTTAAACGCCAGGATTGCACAGCAAGGGCATTTTACACGCCTAATTGGAGTAGGGATGTTAAGTCCTTGGCCCCACTGGATCTGTGGATCCCACAGGATTCCTACAACTTCTTCTCTCATCTTCACACCTTTTCATAACATTCTTCCTCAATTAACTTCCACCAATCACCTCCATCACTCCTCCAAAACCATCATACAACCCACCTACACCCACCCACTTAAATTCAAACCATCACTCCTTCCTTTTCACACATCATAACCACCTAAACCTCCTTGACCAGACCATTCACACACCTCCATCTCCTCCATTTTCTTCTTCTTCTACTCATTTCTTTCTTCTTTTGCTCGGGGACGAGCAAACCTTCTAAGTTTGGTGTGGTAAAAGCATTGCTTTTTGTTTTTCCATAACCATCTAGGGCACATAGAGGGAGACATCCTCATTGAAGAGGACAAGCCCGTCACTTTGAAAAGGATGGAGCAAATAAGAGATCATGGACCTCAACATGAGCATGAGGAAATTCCTCACCATGAAATCCCTGAGATGCCTCAGGGGATGCACTTTCCTCCACAGAATTATTGGGAGCAAATCAATACTTCCCTAGGAGAATTAAGTTCCAACATGGGACAACTAAGGGTGGAGCATCAAGAGCACTCCATCATCCTCCATGAAATTAGAGAAGATCAAAGAGCTATGAGGGAGGAGCAAGAAAGACAAGGAAGACATATAGAGGAGCTCAAGAGCACCATTGGTTCTTCAAGGAGAGGAAGACACCACCCTCACTAAGGTGGACTCATTCCTTAATCTCCTTGTCTATTTATTTTTTATTTTTCAGTTTTTGAGCCTTATCTGTTATTTATGTTTGTGCCTTTACTACATGATCATTAGTGTCTAAGTGTCTATGCCTTAAAGTTATGAATATGAATCCATCACCTCTCTTGAATGAAAAATGTTTTAACTACAAAAGAACAAGAAGTACATGGTTTCGAATTTATCCTTGAGACTAGTTTAATTATTTTGATGTGGTGACAATACTTTTTGTTTTCTGAATGAATGATTGAACAGTGCATATGTCTTTTGAAGTTGACGTTTATGAATGTTAAATATGTTGGCTCTTGAAAAATAAGGAAAAAGGAGACATGTTATTTGATAATCTGAAAAATCATAAAATGATTCTTGAAGCAAGAAAAAGCAGTGAATACAAAATCTTGCAGAAAAAAAAGCAAAAAAAAAAAGAGAAAAAGAAAAAGAAAAAGCAAGCAGAAAAAGCCAAAAGCTCTTTAAATCAAAAGGCAAGAGCAAAAAGCCAGTAGCCCTTAAAACCAAAAGGCAAGGGTAATAAAAAGGATCCAAGGCTTTGAGCATCAGTGGATAGGAGGGCCTAAAGGAATAAAATCCTGGCCTAAGCGGCTAAACCAAGTTGTCCCTAACCATGTGCTTGTGGCGTGAAGGTGTCAAGTGAAAACTTGAGATTGAGCGGTTAAAGTCGAGGTCCAAAGCAAAAACAGAGTGTGCTTAAGAACCCTGGACACCTCTAATTGGGGACTTCAGCAAAGCTGAGTCATAATCTGAAAAGGTTCACCCTGTTATGTGTCTGTGGCATTTATGTATTCGGTGGTAATACTGGAAAACAAAGTGCTTAGGGCCACGGCCAAGACACATAAAGTAGCTGTGTTCAAGAATCAACATACTGAACTAGGAGAATCAGTAACACTATCTGAATTCTAAGTTCCTATAGATGCCAATCATTCTGAACTTCAATGGATAAAGTGAGATGCCAAAACTATTCAAGAGGCAAAAAGCTACAAGTCCCGCTCATCTGATTGGAGCTAAGTTTTATTGATATTTTAGAATTTATAGTATATTCTCTTCTTTTTATCCTATTTGATTTTCAGTTGCTTAGGGACAAGCAACAATTTAAGTTTGGTGTTGTGATGAGCGGATAATTTATACGCTTTTTGGCATTGTTTTTACATAGTTTTTAGTATAATTTAGTTAGTTTTTAGTATATTTTTATTAGTTTTTAAATAAAAATCACATTTCTGAACTTTACTATGAGTTTGTGTGTTTTTCTATGATTTCAGGTAATTTCTGGCTGAAATTGAGGGACCTGAGCAAAAATCTGATTCAGGCTGAAAAAGGACTGCAGATGTTGTTGGATTTTGACCTCTCTGCATTCAAAGTGAATTTTCTGGAGCTACAGAACTCCAAATGGCGCGCTCTCAATTGAGTTGGAAATTAGACATCCAGGACTTTCCAGAAATATATAATAGTCCATACTTTTTCTGAGTTTAGATGACGCAAACTGGTGTTCAACGCCAGTTCCATGCTGCATTCTAAAGTTAAACACCGGAAATAGGTTGCAAAGTGGAGTTAAACGCCAGAAACAGGTTACAAACTAGCGTTCAACTCCAAGAGAAGCCTCTACACATGTAAAGCTTAATGCTCAGCCCAAGCACACACCAAGTGGGCCCCAGAAGTGAATTTCTGCATCATTTACTCATTTCTGTAAACCCTAGTAACTAGTTTAGTATAAATAAGACTTTTTACTATTGTATTTACATCTTTAGTTTTATCTTTAGATCACGTTTGGGGGCTGGCCTCTCGGCCATGCCTGGACCTTCATCACTTATGTATTTTCAACGGTAGAGTTTCTACACACCATAGATTAAGGTGTGGAGCTCTGCTGTTCCTCATGAATTAATGCAAAGTACTACTGTTTTTCTATTCAATACAAACTTATTCCGCTTCTAAGATATTCATTCGCACTTCAATGTGAATGTGATGATCGTGACAATCATCATCATTCCCAACTTATGAACACGTGCCTGACAACCACTTCCGTTCTACCTTAGATTGAATGGGTATCTCTCGGATATTTAATACAAGGGACCGAGTCCGAGATATTAGAATTTTCGTGGTATAAGTTAGAACCCATGGATGGCCATTCTTGAGATCTGAAAAGTCTAAACCTTGTCTGTGGTATTCCGACTAGGATCTGGGAAGGGATGGCTATGACAAGCTTCAAACTCGCGAGTGCTGGGCGTAGTGACAGACGCAAAAGGATCAATGGATCCTATTCCAGTATGATCGAGAACCGACAGATGAATAGCCGTGCTGTGACAGAGCATCTTGGACCATTTTCACTGAGAGGACGGGAAGTAGCCATTGACAATGGTGATGCCCAACATACAGCTTGCCATGGAAAGGAGTAGGAATGATTGGATGAAGACAGCAGGAAAGCAGAGGGTCAGGAGGAATGAAAGCATCTCTATACACTTATCTGAAATTCTCACCAATGAATTACATAAGTATCTCTATCCCAGTTTATATTTTATTTATGTTTTTATTATCAATTCACCATACCCATTTGAATCCGCCTGACTGAGATTTATAAGGTGACCATAGCTTGCTTCAGGCCGACAATCTCCGTGGGATCGACTCTTACTCATGTAAGGTTTATTACTTGGACGACCCAGTGCACTTGCTGGTAAGTTGTGTGAAGTTGTGATAAAGAGTTGAGATTACAATTGTGCGTACCAAGTTGTTGGCGCCATTGTTGAAGATCACGATTTCGCATACCATGCCTCAAGGGATGCACTTCCCTCCATAAAACTATTGGGAGCAAATCAACCTCTCCTTAGGAGAATTAAGCTCCAACATGGGACAATTAAGGGTGGAGCACCAAGAGCATTCCATCCCCCTCCATGAAATTAGAGAAGACCAAAGAACCATGAGGGAGGAGCAACAAAGACAAGGAAGAGACATAGAGGAGCTTAAGAGCACTATTGGTTCTTCAAGAAGAGGAAGACGCCACCCTTACTAAGGTGGACCCGTTCCTTAATCTCCTTGTTCTTATTTTCCTGTTTTTCGGTTCTTAAGCCTTATGTTTTATTTATGTTTGTGTCTTTACTATATGATCATTAGTGTTTAAGTGTCTATGTCTTAAAGCTATGAATGTCCTATGAACCCATCACCTCTCTTAAATGAAAAATGCTTTTAATCACAAAAGAACAAGAAGTACATGATTTCGAATTCATCAGTGAAACTAGTTTAATTATTTTGATGTGGTGACAATACTTTTTGTTTTCTGAATAAATGCTTGAACAGTGCATATGTCTTTTGAATTTGTTGTTTATGAATGTTAAAATTGTTGCCTCTTGAAAGAATGATGAAAAGGGAGAAATGTTATTTGATGATCTGAATAATCATAAAAATGATTCTTGAAGCAAGAAAAAGCAGTGAATAGAGAAAAGCTTGCGAAAAAAAAAGAAGAAGGCGAAAAAAAAGAAAGAAAAAGAAAAAAAAGCAAGCAGAAAAAGCCAATAACCCTTTAAACCAAAAGGCAAGGGTAAAAAAGATCCAAGGCTTTGAGCATCAGTGGATAGGAGGGCCCACAGGAATAAAATCCTGGCCTAAGCGGCTAAACCAAGCTGTCCCTAACCATGTGCTTGTGGCGTGAAGGTGTCAAGTGAAAAGCTTGAGATTGAGCGGTTAAAGTCGAGGTCCAAATAAAAAAAAAAGAGTGTGCTTAAGAACCCTGGACACCTCTAATTGGGGACTTTAGCAAAGCTGAGTCACAATCTGAAAATGTTCACCCAGTTATGTGTCTATGGCATTTATGTATCCGGTGGTAATACTGGAAAACAAAATGCTTAGGGTCACTGCCAAGACTCATAAAGTAGCTGTGTTCAAGAATCAACATACTGAACTAGGAGAATCAATAACACTATCTGAATTCAGAGTTCCTATAGATGCCAATCATTCTGAACTTCAAGGGATAAAGTGAGATGCCAAAACTGTTCAGAGGCAAAAAGCTACTAGTCCCGCTCATCTAATTGGAGCTAAGTTTCATTGATATTTTGGGATTTATAGTATATTCTCTTCTTTTTATCCTATTTGATTCTCAGTTGCTTGGGGACAAGCAACAATTTAAGTTTGGTGTTGTGATGAGCGGATAATTTATACGCTTTTTGGCATTATTTTTACATAGTTTTTTAGTATGATTTAGTTAGTTTTTAATATAATTTTATTAGTTTTTAAATAAAAATCACATTTCTGGACTTTACTAGGAGTTTGTGTGTTTTTCTGTGATTTCAGGTAATTTCTGGCTGAAATTGAGGGACTTGATCAAAAATTTGATTCAGAGGCTGAAGAAGGACTGCAGATGCTGTTGGATTCTGACCTCCCTGCACTCGAAGTGAATTTTCTAGAGCTACAGAAACCCAATTGGCACGTCCTCAATTGCGTTGGAAATTAGACATCCAGGGCTTTCCAGCAATATATAATAGTCCATACTTTGCTCGAGTTTTGATGACGCAAACTGGCGTTTAACGCCAGCTTTCTGCCCTATTCTGGCGTTAAACGCCAGAAACAAGTTGCAAAGCAGAGTTAAACGCCAGAAACAAGTTACAAACTGGCGTTTAACTCCAAGGAAGACCTCTACACGGGAAAGCTTCAATGCTCAGCCCAAGCACACACCAAGTCGGCCCAGAAGTGGATTTCTGCATCATTTACTTATCTCTGTAAACCCTAGTAACTATTTTGGTATAAATAGGACTTTTTACTATTGTATTTACATCTTTGGATCATTTTTAGATCTTTGGAATGTTTTTCCTTAGACTTGGGGGCTGGCCATTCGGCCATGCCTGGACCATTATCACTTATGTATTTTCAACGGTAGAGTTTCTACACACCATAGATTAAGGTGT
>NC_029794.2:40031820-40053054 GCF_000816755.2 Arachis ipaensis
TTCTACATGAAAGCAAGCTTGAATGCATATCTCTTAGCCTCCTGATTTACGATCAGAGTCTTCGTGGTATAGGCTAGAATTATTGGCAGCCATTCTTGAGATCTGAAAAGTCTAAACCTTGTCTGTGGTATTCCGAGTAGGATCTGGGAAGGGATGGCTGTGACGAGCTTCAAACTCGCGAGTGCTGGGCGTAGTAACAGACGCAAAAGGATCACTGGATCCTATTCCAGCATGTTCGAGAACCGACAGATGATTAGCCATGCGGTGACAGCGCAGTTGGACCATTTTCACTGAGAGGACGGGATGTAGCCATTGACAACGGTGATGCCCAACATACAGCTTACCATGGAAAGGAGTATGAGTGATTGGATGAAAGTAGTAGGAAAGCAGAGGTTCAGAAGGAACAAAAGCATCTCCATACGCTTATCTGAAACTCTCACCAATGAATTGCATAAGTATCTCTATCCCATTATATATTTTAATTATATTTTAACTATCAATTCACCATAACCATTTGAATCCGCCTGACTGAGATTTGCAAGATGACCATAGCTTGCTTCAAGCCGACAATCTCCATGGGATCGACCCTTACTCACGTAAGGTTTATTACTTGGACGACCCAGTGCACTTGCTGGTTAGTTGTGCGAAGTTGTGAAAAAGAAATAAGATTATGAACGTGTGTATTAAGTTTTTGGCGCCGTTACCAAGGAAGGAACAATCACGATTTCGTGCACCAATGCGCTTATTTAAGAAACTCGTTCACAGCGCCCCTTTGGTCCCTTTCCTCTTCCATTTCCTTCATTTTTCCCTTTCTCGAATGTTTCTCTTGATATTTGTGAGATACTCAGACTTCATGATGCGCGCGGACGCATGGACGGAGACATCAATCGTTTGAACGCAACTTGGCACATTGCGGGAGTGATCGATTTCGAGATTAGTTTTGATCCTTTTCCTCTTTTAAACAATTGAGCATGTAATTATAGTTAGAGTACTTTTATAGATTCAGTGTTGTTATAGATGTAGATTAGGTTGTTATGTTATTAATATTTGTTAGGTTGTGTGGAGTAAATGTTAATTAATTAATTTAATTATGATTCTTAATTAATTTATTGTAATGATTAGTTTTAATTTGTTTATTAATGTTTATTCTATTTTTGCATGTATTTAAATCGAATATTATACTGTCAATTTTAATTTTCAATATGTTGCATTGACGTTTGATAAATTAATTACTAATTGGATTTTTATAGTTAATTATTTTGAAATGTGAAATAATGGAATAATGGTTTATCATTAATTTTTATCTTTTTATGTCAAAATAAAATTCTTTACAATTGAAATAGATTTGTTATTGAAATACATTTATCTTTTAACAGAGGCCACGCCTACTACTCCCTATGTGAGTGAGCCACACTCTTGCACACCAGACGCCATTATCCCTTACTTAAGGGAGGCTGGCTTTGGTGACACGGTGCAGCTCAGGAACTTTGTCTTTGACAATTCCCTGGTTATTGCATTCGTGGAGCGGTGGTGTCCAGAGATCCATACTTTCCACCTGTCTTGGGGTGAGAACATGATCACCCTATAGGACGTTACGTACCACCTAGGGTTACACATGCACAGAGAGCCTATGGGTGAGTGCTTGCATGACTTTTAGGCGTGGTACCAGCACCCGACCTGGGAGTGGTTAGAGGAGCTCCTAGGTGTCATGCCCCTTCATGCTTAGCAGCAGGGTACACAGAGAAAGGAATCTTTTTCCATCAAGATGACATAGTTGTGAGATTGGGTCCGGCATATGCCAGCTACTGCCGATGCATCCACCCTCCAACAGTACACGAGGTGTTATTTCATGTTGCTGATTGGTGGTTACCTGATGATCGACAAGTCAAACAATCAGGTGCATATCAGATGGCTACCACTTTTTGGCAGACTTCGAGTGGTGCCGTAGTATTTCTTGGGGATCCGCTGTGCTTGTATGAACATACTAGTCTTTATACCATGCAGCACATTAAGATACCACGGACATTGTTGGTTGCACTTCACTCCTCGTCTCGTGGATATAACATAGGTTTCCTCGTTGGTGTTCACTCGATAGACAGGTTCTAACGCTTCCTTTAGTCGTGAGTTAACTATTTTTAGTTACGGTTTTTGTGCTTTCTATTTATGTAATTCATCCATTTATTGCATAAAGTGAGAAAATGTGGTTGTTTCATATGTGGACATGTTGATAGGTATGGCCTAGCAGAATAGGGACTAGTACAAACAGAGGGTCCTCCGATGCCATGGTGCATTAGATCGCTTGTAATTGCATGAGGTACGCGATTTACTTTTATTTAGTTTTCTATAAATGATTAATTATCCTATTTAATGAACTAAACCTGATGGTTATATAACAATTTACTTATGTAGTTCCTATGGACGCCATACGATGACCTAGCCCTACAGGCCCTGTGCTCGGACTGGTTGAGAGATGAGGCAGAGCAGGGGACATAGATGACGGTTGTTCGCCTCATCTGCTTCAACATTGTCGAGTTTTACCATGTTGATCGGGTGAAATGCCAGTTTGGTGGTGAGCAACTAGTTCCTGGAGACCCAGTGAATGTCAACAGGTTCCTGAAGACCATAGGACGAGGGGAAGATGTATGGTGGCCCACGCATCATGAGCAATGGTACGAGGGATGGAGGCATAGGTTTGATGAGGATCACAGGATCTCTATTCAGCCTTCACATATTATCGGCCTATGCAGAAGTACTGGGATTGGTACCAGCGTGCTTGCCACATTAGGCATCTGTCTGGCGAGGACCACTTGATGATCCCAGGCTTTCGACACTACCAGATGACGTGCAGCCAATCAGCCCAGGAACGTGCTTGACTTTTTCCGGGATGTTCCTAATCGTTGCAGGCATGCCAAGGAGGTTCGAGCAGATATACGGAGGCCGACTTGGAGGAAGAGGGGTGCAAGGGATCGTAGAGCATCTACGGAGCCTTGCAGGGAGCAGATCAACCCCGCAAAGAGTGACTAGATGTTGAGTTCGAAGAAGAGGCAGAGTATGCAAGACAGGAAGACCATGGTGACATAGCAGCCAGAGTAGAGGACTCACCACCACCACTATCTCTAGGCTCAAAAACGCATGAGGTTTGAGATAATCCTTTTACCTACCTACCTGGCTGGGTGGATTTGAGTGCATCACCGAGTGGTCATAAGAGATCCATGATAGAGGATATCTAATTCAACGAGGTATTCCAGGTTCACACGACAGACCAGTAGACCATGCAGTGTATTGTGGAGCAGTTCTGCACAGCCAAAGAGCGGAGTGTTGCCCAAGAGCCTCATTTTTCATCAGCTCCTGCATATACATCGATGTGTGCTCCTTTAGTGTCACCGAGAGCCAACACCTCTTATGGCACTGGTCCCCTCGGGTTCTCAATATGTGATACCCCCATCAATCGATTACGGTCGAATGATGACTGCTCTCCCCCCAAGACCTGCGCCACCACAGTATCCACCCACATAACCTCAGTACTACTCATAGTCATATACTCTTGGCTCACTGGTGTGCGAAATTGTGATCATTCCTTCCTTGGTAACGGCGCTAAAAACTCAATACACACGTTCATGTTCTTAATTCCGTTTCACAACTTCGTACAACTAACCAGCAAGTGCACTGGGTCGTCCAAGTAATAAACCTTACGTGAGTAAGGGTCGATCCCACGGAGATTGTCGGCTTGAAGCAAGCTATGGTCACCTTGTAAATCTCAGTCAAGCGGATTCAAATGTATTAAGAGATTATAGTGTACTAAAAGATAATTAAAATAGGATAGAGATACTTATGTAATTCATTGGTGAGAATTTCAGATAAGCGTATAGAGATGCTTTCGTCCCTCTGAACCTCTGCTTTCCTGCTGTCTTCATCCAATCATTCCTACTCCTTTCCATGGCAAGCTGTATGTTGGGCATCACCATTGTCAATGGCTACTTCCCGTCCTCTCAGTGAAAATGGTCCAAGATGCTCTGTCATGGCACGGCTATTCATCTGTCGGTTCTCGATCATACTGGAATAGGATCCATTGATCCTTTTGCGTCTGTCACTACGCCCAGCACTCGCGAGTTTTAAGCTCGTCACAGCCATCCATTCCTAGATCCTACTCGAAATACCATAGACAAGGTTTAGACTTTCCGGATCTCAGGAATAGCCATCCATGGGTTCTAACTTATACCACGAAGACACTACTAACTCGGACTCGGTCCCCTGTATTAGATATCCAAGAGATATCCATTAAATCTAAGGTAGAACGGAAGTGGTTGTCAGGCACGCGTTCATAAGTTGAGAATGATGATGACTGTCACGATCATCACATTCATCATATTGAAGTGCGAATGAATATCTTAGAAGCGGAATAAGCTGAATTGAATAGAAAAACAGTAGTACTTTGTATTAATTCATGAGGAACAGCAGAGCTCCACACCTTAATCTATGGTGTGTAAAAACTCTACCGTTGAAAATACATAAGTAATGAAGGTTCAGGCATGGCCAAATGGCCAGCCCCCAAACATGATCTAAAGATGAAACTATAGATGTAAATACAATAGTGAAAAGTCCTATTTATACTAAACTAGTTACTAGGGTTTACAGAATGAGTAAATGATGTAGAAATCCACTTCCGGGGCCCACTTGGTGTGTGCTTGGGATGAGCATTGAGATTTACACGTGTAGAGGCTTCTCTTGGAGTTGAACGCCAATTTGTAACCTGTTTCTGGCGTTGAACTCCACTTTGCAACCTGTTTTTGGCGTTTGACTCTAGAATGCAGCATGGAACTGGCGTTGAACGCCAGTTTACGTCATCTATCCTTATTCAAAGTATGGACTATTATATATTTCTGGAAAGCCCTGGATGTCTACTTTCCATAGCAATTGAGAACGCGCCATTTGGAGTTTAGTAGCTCCAGAAAATCCACTTTGAGTGCAGAGAGGTCAGAATCCAACAGCATCAGCAGTCCTTTTTCAGCCTGAATCAGATTTTTGCTCAAGTCCCTCAATTTCAGCTAGAAATTACCTGAAATCACAGAAAAATATACAAACTCATAGTAAAGTCTAGAAATGTAAATTTTAATTAAAAACTAATAAAAATATACTAAAAACTAACTAAATCATACTAAAAACTATGTAAAAACAATGCCAAAAAGCGTATAAATTATCCGCTCATCACAACACCAAACTTAAATTGTTGCTTGTCCTCAAACAACTGAAAATCAAATAGGATAAAAAGAAGAGAATATACTATAAATTCTAAAATATCAATGAAACTTAGCTCCAATCAGATGAGCGGGACTTGTAGCTTTTTGCCTCTTGAATAGTTTTGGCATCTCACTTTATCCTTTGAAGTTCAAAATGATTGGCATCTATAGGAACTCAGAGTTTAGATAGTGTTATTGATTCTCCTAGTTCAGTATGTTGATTCTTGAACACAGCTACTTTATGAGTCTTGGTCGTGGCCCTAAGCACTTTGTTTTTCAGTATTACCACCGGATACATAAATGCCATAGACACATAACTGGGTGAACCTTTTCAGATTGTGACTCAGCTTTGCTAAAGTCCCCAATTAGAGGTGTCCAGGGTTCTTAAGCACACTCTGTTTTTGCTTTGGACCTTGACCTTAACCGCTCAGTCTCAAGTTTTCACTTGACACCTTCACGACACAAGCACATGGTTAGGGACAGCTTGGTTTAGCCGCTTAGGCCAGGATTTAATTCCTTTAGGCCCTCCTATCCACTGATGCCCAAAGCCTTGGATCCTTTTTATTACCCTTGCCTTTTGGTTTTAAGGGCTACTGGCTTTTTGCTCTTGCCTTTTGGTTTAAAGAGCTTTTGGCTTTTTCTGCTTGCTTTTTCTTTTTTTTTCTTTCTATATTTTTTTTTGCCAATTTTTTTTTCTTTTCTGCAAGCTTTTGTATTCACTGATTTTTCTTGCTTCAAGAATCATTTTTATGATTTTTCAGATTATCAAATAACATTTCTCCTTTTTCCTTATTCTTCAAGAGCCAACATATTTAGCATTCATAAACATCAACTTCAAAAGACATATGCACTGTTCAAGCATACATTCAGAAAACAAAAAGTATTGCCACCACATCAAAATAATTAAACTAGTTTTAAGGATGAATTCGAAACCATGTACTTCTTGTTCTTTTTTTTTTTAGACCAGTTTTCATTTAAGAGAGGTGATGGATTCATATTCATAACTTTAAGGCATAGACACTTAGACACTAATGATCATGTAATAAGACACAAATATAAATAATCATAAAGCTTAAAAATCGAAAAATAGGAAAATAAATAAACAAGGAGATTAAGGAATGAGTCCACCTTAGTGAGGGTGGCGTCTTCCTCTTCTTGAAGAACCAATGGTGCTCTTGAGCTCCTCTATGTCTCTTCCTTGTCTTTCTTGCTCCTCCCTCATAGCTCTTTGATCTTCTCTAATTTCATAGAGGATGATGGAGTGCTCTTGGTGCTCCACCCTCAGTTGTCCGATGTTGGAACTTAATTCTCCTAGGAAAGTGTTGATTTGTTCCCAATAATTCTGTGGAGGAAAGTGCATCCCCTGAGGCATCTCAGGGATTTTATGGTGAGGAATCTCCTCATGCTCATGTTGAGGTCCATGATCTCTTGTTTATTCCATCCTTTTCCTAGTGATGGGCTTATCCTCTTCAATGAGGATATCTCCCTCTATGTCAATTTCAGCCGAATTACAGAGGTGGCAAATGAGGTGAGGAAAGGCTAACCTTGCCAAATTAGAGGACTTGTCAGCCACCTTGTAAAGTTCTTGAGATATGATCTCATGAACTTCCACTTCCTCCCCAATCATGATACTATGGATCATGATGGCTCGGTCTACAGTAACTTCAGACCGGTTGCTAGTAGGAATAATTGAGCGTTGAATGAACTCTAGCCATCCCCTAGCCACTGGTTTGAGGTCAAGCCTTCTTAGTTGAACCGGCTTGCCCTTTGAGTCAATTTTCCATTGAGCTCCTTCCACACATATGTCCATGAGGACTTGGTCCAACCTTTGATCAAAGTTGACTCTTCTAGTGTAGGGGCGTGCGTTTTCTTCCATCATTGGCAAGTTGAATGCCAACCTTACATTTTCCGGACTGAAATCTAAGTATTTTCTCCGAACCATAGTAAGCCAATGCTTTGGATTCGGGTTCACACTTTGATCATGGTTCCTTGTGATCCATGCATTTGCATAGAACTCTTGAACCATTAAGATCCCGACTTGTTGAATGGGGTTGGTGAGAACTTCCCAACCTCTTCTTTGAATCTCAAGTCGAATCTTCGGATACTCATTCCTTTTGAGTTTGAAAGGAACCTCAGGGATCACTTTCTTCTTGGCCACAACTTCATAAAAGTGGTCTTGATAGACCTTAGAGATGAATCTCTCCATCTCCCATGACTCAGAGGTGGAAGCAATTGCCTTCCCTTTTCTCTTTCTAGAGGTTTCTCTGGCCTTAGGTGCCATTAATGGTTATGGAAAAACAAAAAGCTATGTTTTTTACCACACCAAACTTAAAATGGTTGCTCGTCCCTGAGCAAAAGAAGAAAGAAAGAAGTAGAAGAAGAAGAAAAATGGAGGAGAGAGAGAGAGAGATGGTTTCGGCCAAGGGGAAGAAGAGAGGGTTTTGTTGTGTGAAAAGGAATAGGGAATGAGGGGTTTATATATGAGTGGGGAGGGGTTTAGGGTTCGGCCATTTAAGGTTGGGTTTAGGAGGGAAATTAATTTGAATTCAAAGGTAGGTGGAGTTTTTGGGGAAGAGAGGGTGGATGTGATTGGTGAAGAGGTGATGGGGAAGAGTGATTGAGTTGATTGGTGAGGGGTATTTGGGGAAGAGAGTTGTGGGAAGGTGTGAAGAGGAGAGAAGAAGTAGGTGGGGATCCTGTGGGGTGCACAGATCCTGAGGGAATCTTGTGGGATCCACAGATCCTGAGGTGTTTGAGGATTTCTCATCCCTGCACCTTTTAGACGTATAAAACGCCCTATATATGCAATCCTGGCATTTAACGCCAGACTGCAGCATGTTTCTGGTGTTAAACGCCACTTCCTTGCTTGTTTTGGGCGTTCAACGCCAGTCTATAGCATGTTTCTGGCGTTGAACGCCAGTATGATGCATGTTTCTGGCGTTAAACGCCAGTCTGATGCTTGTTTCTAGCGTTTAACGCCAGCTTTCCTCTGGGTGCAATCCTGGCGTTTAAACGTCAGACCGCTGCTTGTTTCTGGCGTTTAACGCCAGTTTCATACTCTGTTCTGGCGTTAAACACCAGCCAGATGCTCCTTACTGGCGTTTAAACGCTAATAAGCCCTTCCTTCAGGGTGTTCTATTTTCAGTGCTATTTTCCATTCTGTTTTCGATTTTTCAGTAGTTTTTGTGACTTCACATGATCATCAAACTAATAAAACATGGAATAACAAAGAGAAAATAATATAAAAATGATTAAATAACATTGGGTTAGTGAGAGAAGCTTTTCATGCTTCTTCTCCATGGTTACAGAAGGAGGACCATGAGTTTTAAACACAAGGTAGTCCTCATTCAGTTGAAGGACCAACTCTCCTCTATCCACATCAATCATAGCTCTTGCTGTGGCTAGGAAGAGTCTTCCAAGGATGATTGATTCATCCTCATCCTTCCCAGTGTCTAGGATTATGAAATCAGCAGGGATGTAAAGGCCTTCAACCTTTATTAACACGTCCTCTACTAGTCCATAAGCCTATTTTCTGGAGTTGTCTGCCATCTCTAATGAGATTCTGGCAGCTTGCACCTCAAAGATTCCCAGTTTCTCCATTACAGAGAGTGGCATGAGGTTTATCCCTGACCCAAGGTCACATAGAGCCTTCTCAAAGGTCATAGTGCCTATGGTACAAGGTATTAAGAACTTTCCAGGATCCTGCTTCTTCTGAGGCAATGTCAGTTGATCCAGATCACTTAGTTCATTGATGAGTAAGGGAGGTTCATCTTCCCAAGTCTCATTACCAAATAATTTGGCATTCAGCTTCATGATTACACCAAGGTACTTGGCAACTTACTCTTCAGTAATATCTTCATTCTCTTCAGAAGAAGAATATTCATCAGAGCTCATAAGGGGGTTTAATGGAATCTCTATGGTCTCCAGATGAGCCTCAGAGTCCTTTGGTTCCTCAGAGGGAAACTCCTTATTGATTACTGGACGTCCTAGGAGGTCTTCCTCACTGGGATTCATGTCCTCTTCCTCCCTTGTAGGTTCGGCCATGATGGTCAATTCAATGGCCTTGCACTCTCCTTTTGAATTTTCTTCTGTATTGCTTGGGAGAGTTCTAGGAGGAGTTTCAGTGACCCTTTTACTCAGCTGGCCCACTTGTGCCTCCAGATTTCTAATGGAGGACCTTGTTTCATTCATAAAACTTAAAGTGGCCTTAGATAGATCAGAGACTATATTTGCTAAGTTAGATGGATTCTGCTCAGAGTTTTCTGTCTGTTGCTGAGTGGACGATGGAAAAGGCTTACTATTGCTAAACCTGTTTCTTTCACCATTATTAAAGCCTTGTTAAGGCTTTTGTTGATCCTTCCATGAGAGATTTGGGTGATTTTTCCATGAGGGGTTATAGGTGTTTCCATAGGGTTCACCCATGTAATTTACCTCTGCTATTGCAGGGTTCTCAGGATCATAAGCTTCTTCCTCAGAAGATGCCTCTTGAGTACTGTTGGATGATTCCTTCAATCCATTCAGACTCTGAGAGATCATATTAACTTGCTGAGTCAATATTTTGTTCTGAGCCAATATGGCATTCAGAGTATCAATTTCAAGAACTCCCTTCTTCTGAGGCGTCCCATTACTTACAGGATTCCTCTCAGAAGTGTACATGAACTGGTTATTAGCAACCATGTCAATGAGCTTTTGAGCTTCTGTAGGTGTTTTCTTTAGGTGAATGGATCCACCTGCAGAATGGTCCAATGACATCTTTGATAGCTCAGATAGACCATCATAGAATATATCCAGAATGGTCCATTTGGAAAGCATGTCAGAGGGGCACTTTTTGGTCAGTTGCTTATATCTCTCCTAAGCTTCATAGAGGGATTCACCTTCTTTCTGTCTGAAGGTTTGAACATCCACTCTAAGCTTGCTAAGCTTTTGAGGAGGAAAGAACTTGGCTAAGAAAGTCGTGACCAGCTTATCCCAAGAGTTCAAGCTATCTTTAGGTTGAGAGTCCAACCACACTCTAGCTCTGTCTCTTACAGCAAACGGGAAAAGCATAAGCCTGTAGACCTTGGGATCAACACCATTGGTCTTAACAGTATCACAGATCTGCAAGAATTCAGTCAAGAACTAAAAAGGATCTTCAGATGGAAGTCCATGAAACTTGCAGTTCTGTTGCATCAGAGAAACTAATGGAGGTTTAAGCTCAAAATTGTTTGCTCCAATGGTAGGGATTGAGATGCTTCTTCCATGTAAATTGGAATTTGGTGCAGTAAAATTACCAAGCATCTTCCTTGCATTGTTATTATTTTCAGCCATGTTGTCTTCTTTTTCAAAAATTTTTGTCAGATTTTCTCCAGAGAGTTGTGCTTTAGGTTCCTTTAGCTTCCTCTTCAGAGTCCTTTCAGGTTCAGGATCAGCTTCAACAAGAATGCCCTTTTCCTTGTTCCTGCTCATATGAAAAAGAAGAAAACAGAAAAGAAGATATGAAATCCTCTATGTCACAGTATAGAGATTCCTGTATGTGAGTATAAGAATAAAAGAATAGAAGAAGAGAAATTCGAACACCAAAAGGAAGAGAGGGTTCGAATTTTTAGATGAAGAGGAGTGTTAGTAAATAAATAAAATAATTAGAAAGAGATGAGGGGGGAGAGAATTTCGAAAATTAAATAAAAAGAAAAGAAAAATATTTTTGTTTTTAATTAAAATTAAAATTCAAAAATTAAAAAGAAAAATTAAATTAAATTAAATTTAAAACAATTAATTAATTAAAAAGGAATTTTAAAAAAGAGGAAGGTGATTTTCGAAAATTAGAGATAGAGAGTTAGTTAGGTAGTTTTGAAAAAGATATGATTGAAACAAAAAGATAGGATTGGTTTGAAAAAGATTTGAAAATTAAATTTTGAAAAGATAGGAAGTTAGAAAAGAAGTTAGAATATATTTTGAAATTAATTTTGAAAAAGATATGATTGAAACTTAATTTGAAAAAGATTTGAAAAAGAAATTTAAAAAGATTTGATTTTAAAAATTAAAGTTGATTACTTGACTAACAAGAAACTAAAAAGATATGATTTAAAATTTAAAGATTGAACCTTTTTTACTAGGCAAGTAACAAACTTAAAAACTTTTTGAATCAATCACATTAATGGTTAGTATTAATTTTGAAAATATGAAATAAAAATAAGAAAAAGATTTTGAAAATAATTTTTGAAATTTTTGAAAATCATAAAAGAAAAATGAAAAAGATTTGATTTTTGAAAAAAAAGATTTGAAAAAGATAGAATTTTTAAATTGAAAATTTGATTTCACTTATAAGAAGCAACTAAATTTTTAAAACTTTTGACTAAATCAAATCAAATTTTCGAAAATTATGAGTGAAATAAGGGAAAGATATTTTTTTATTTTTAAATTTTTAATGTAGAAAGAGAAAAACATAAAAAAGACTCAATGCATGAAAATTTTGGATCAAAACATGTGATGTATGCAAGAACACTATGAATGTCAAGATGAACACCAAGAACTTATTTTTGAAAAATTTTCAAGAAAAGAAAACATGCAAGACACCAAACTTAAAAATTTTTATTCTTTAGACATTAACAAATTGAAAATGCACATGAAAAACAAGAAAAGACACAAAATAAGAAAATATGAAGATCAAACAAGAAGACTGGCCAAGAACAACTTGAAGATCATGAAGAATGCAATGCATGAAATTTTCGAAAATAATTTTTAGAAAATTAAAAAGATGCAATTGACACCAAACTTAAAAGTTGACTCTAGACTCAAGCAAGAAACATAAAAATATTTTTGATTTTATGATTTTGTAAATTTTTTTTATTTTCGAAAATTTATTTTTTTTTTTGAAAAACGAAAACAAAGAAAAATTTTTGAAAAATTTTTGAAAACTTTTTGAAAAGAAAATTACCTAATCTGAGCAACAAGATGAACCGTCAGTTGTCCAAACTCGAACAATCCCCGGCAACGGCGCCAAAAACTTGGTGTGCGAAATCGTGATCATTCCTTCCTTGGTAACGGTGCTAAAAACTCAATACGCACGTTCATGTTCTTAATTCCGTTTCACAACTTCGTACAACTAACCAGCAAGTGCACTGGGTCGTCCAAGTAATAAACCTTACGTGATTAAGGGTCGATCCCACGGAGATTGTCGGCTTGAAGCAAGCTATGGTCACCTTGTAAATCTCAATCAGGCGGATTCAAATGTATTAAAAGATTATAGTGTACTAAAAGATAATTAAAATAGGATAGAGATACTTATGTAATTCATTGGTGAAAATTTCGGATAAGCGTATAGAGATGCTTTCGTCCCTCTGAACCTCTGCTTTTCTGCTGTCTTCATCCAATCATTCCTAATCCTTTCCATGGCAAGCTGTATGTTGGGCATCATCGTTGTAAATGGCTACTTCCCGTCCTCTCATTGAAAATGGTCCAAGATGCTCTGTCACGGCACGGCTATTCATCTGTCGGTTCTCGATCATACTGAAATAGGATCCATTGATCCTTTTCCGTCTGTCACTATGCCCAGCACTCGCGAGTTTTAAGCTCGTCACAGCCATCCCTTCCCAGATCCTACTCGGAATACCACAGACAAGGTTTAGACTTTCTGGATCTCAGGAATGGCCATCCATGGGTTCTAACTTATACCACGAAGATACTAATAACTCGGACTCGGTCCCCTGTATTAGATATCCAAGAGATATCCATTCAATCTAAGGTAGAACAGAAGTGGTTGTCAGGCATGCGTTCATAAGTTGAGAATGATGATGACTGTCACGATCATCACATTCATCATATTGAAGTGCGAATGAATATCTTAGAAGCAGAATAAGCTGAATTGAATAGAAAAACAGTAGTACTTTGTATTAATTCATGAGGAACAGCAGAGCTCCACACCTTAATCTATGGTGTGTAGAAACTCTACTTTTGAAAATACATAAGTGATGAAGGTTCAGGCATGGCCGAATGGCCAGCCCCCAAACATGATCTAAAGATGAAACTAAAGATGTAAATACAACAGTAAAAAGTCCTATTTATACTAAACTAGTTACTAGGGTTTACAGAATGAGTAAATGATGCAGAAATCCACTTCCAGGGCCCACTTGGTGTGTGCTTGGGCTGAGCATTGAGATTTACACGTGTAGAGGCTTCTCTTGGAGTTGAACGCCAGTTTGTAATCTGTTTCTGGCGTTGAACTCCACTTTGCAACCTGTTTCTGGCGTTTGACTACAGAATGCAGCATAGAACTGGCATTGAACGCCAGTTTACATTGTCTATCCTTATTCAAAGTATGGACTATTATATATTTCTGGAAAGCCGTGGATGTCTACTTTCCAACGCAATTGAGATCGCGCCATTTAGAGTTCTGTAGCTCCAGAAAATTCACTTTGAGTGCAGAGAGGTCAGAATCCAACAGCATCAGCAGTCCTTTTTCAGCCTGAATAAGATTTTTGCTCAAGTTCCTCAATTTCAACCAGAAATTACCTGAAATCACAGAAAAACACACAAACTCATAGTAAAGTCTAGAAATGTAAATTTTAATTAAAAACTAATAAAAATATACTAAAAACTAACTAAATCATACTAAAAACTATGTAAAAACAATGCCAAAAAGCGTATAAATTATCCGCTCATCACCCACACGATCCTTCTTAGGTGTATCCACATCATCCACCACCATTTCCATTAGGACTATCACACACACAGACTCCTGTGGCTCCACAACCTGCAGACCACCTCATTGGCCACAGCTTTCAGGTTGTGACACTGGGCATCGGTTGCATTATCCGCCTGACAAGCACTGATGATTTATTTTAAATGCATTTTGTATTATTTAGTTGTACTCTATAATATTTCTACCAGTTATTTGTACTTTATTTAAATTGAGAAATGATTTTTTTATTTATGATGTTTTTTGTATGTTACTTACTAGCTTTGTGAGCTTTATGCAGTTTATGTACTGAACTTTATTTAGATTATGTGATGTTGTTTACTTTAGTACAGTACCTCATTTTTAGTATATTATAAAGAAAGAAATAAACATTGCATTCGATATGTGATAAACAAAATCAATAACACAATTGTGATAACTAAACCATATGACTACATGACACACCTATAACAAACACCATACACCAACAAAAAAGACACTTCTAATTATCCTTTGTTGGCTAATTGGGACAGCCTCTCCGGGTATGTCCGGTCTGCCTGCAGATCCCATACCGCTTCTCTTGGTGCTCGATCTCGTTCATATCATTATGAAACCTTGTGGAGACTGGCAGCCTGTGCTTTCTTGCACATGACGGGATTAGGACATAAACATGTCCCGAACCACTCCGCCCATAGCTTTTCATTCTGGATCAGGGAAAACTCCACCTCGTACACCTAGAACATGACCTCCTGTGTGTATACTGAATCCACATATGTACTCCACTCGACACCTACGGTGGCACAGGCAGCAAGTGCATGACGACAGAAAAAATGAAGTGACTAGAAAGACCACAGTCACATGTGCCTCCACTCAACCGCACGCGGAACGACCCTTGACTCTAACTCTTAAAAGGCTCTAACTCCTCCACCATAAAGGCTGAGGCCCTCCTATCGTAGTGTGTTACACACATCTTCAGGATTTCCTCTATGTTCTTCTCAACAGCTACCTACAGACATTGTGAAAGTTGATTACCGACTGCCATTTGGGTATGTGCCTCCCGAACCTTCTTGACAACTGTTGCAGCCTCTTGTACGTGCATCTAATAATGGTTGAAATCGGCAAATATCGGGTACCTTTCAGAACTGCATTAATGCACTCGGATAAGTTGGTGATCATGTGCCTGAACCTTCGACCACTATCGCAATATTGTAACCTATTTCCTTGTTAAATTTTCTAGCCCAGTCTGCCATCTCTCATGGTAGTGTCCTCAAAGCATCCATGTACCATTCGTACCTAGCCTTACTTGGACTATAAGTAGCATTCATCAGATATCGCTTTTCCTCGGTAGATTTGAAATGAGACATGAAGTTTGTAGCTATGTGCCTCACACAATATGCATGGAACATACTAGGAGGCAGCCACCCGCTCTCATCGGCTTTTAGTGTAGCCTTGATCGCTTGTGATCTGTTAGATATAATCAAAAGCCCTTCTTCTAGTGGTATATGACGCCTCAGGTTGGTAAGGAAGAACGAATAGGACTCTGTAGTTTCAGACACAACAATTGTAAAGGCCAAAGGAAGGATGTTATTGTTATCGTCTTGTGCCACTGCAATTAGCAACACTCTACCATATTTGTCATACAGATGCATCCCATTAACGGAGACAAACGTCTTGCAATGCTTGAATGCCTCCACAAATGGAGGAAAAGACTAGAACATCTTATCAAATTGGTTGACATCACGAACCAGCAAGTGCCTCCCATACTACCGTACCGCCCTGACATCACATATTGTTCCGGGACAACAACTCTGCAAAGCTTGAAGCAACCTCGGAACCTTTTATATGACTCATCCCAATCCCTGTCTATCTGTGCAATTGCCTTTTGCTTCGCCATCTAGGCCTTTCTGTATAAAAGTTTGAAGTGATAGCTTTGCCTAACTATACCTTATAGAACAGGAATAGTAACTGACGGGCTGGACTGTATCATGTAACACCCATTATTTTGAAAAAATTTAATTATGAATTAGTTATGTTTTATCTTATTAAATTGAATTTTTTATTATAGAAAATTAATTGATTTATCTCTAATTTTTAAATTAGATTATTTATTTAAAAATAATTTGTGAGTTTATAAATGAATAGTATTTTTCAAACAATTATATTGAATTATATTTGATTTTGAATTACTACTCTACCCCATAATTTTATTAAAATTCTTACACTACCCTTATTTCTTTTAAACCCTAACCCTAATACACACTCATCACTCACACACTCCCTCACTTACCGCTGCCACCTTCACTCATGCTATGCACACACACACGCACAACTATAGGAAAGAACGGGAAGAAGAAAAAAGAAGAGAAGAGAGGGGGAAAAAAGGAGAGAATGACACCGGCTAGGACTCTGCCACCGTCATCATCAAGCACCAGTAAGAGAGAACTCAAGAAAGAGAGAAAACACGATCTGAGAGGGGAAGGACATTGCCATCACTATTTTGCATCCGTCGGGCTGTTGTGCCACTGCCAAGGGATTGAGGGAGGAAGAAGGGATGTCTCGCGACTGAGCTGTTGCACCATCTCCAAGCTGTTGCGCAACCATAGATGCTGACCTAAGCAGCCACCGCCGCTGTTTTGTCTTGCCCTAGCCCTCCGTGGTTTCTATCAGGTTTTGTTCTTGTCAGTGAGGGCTGTCGAAGTTGCTGCTGCTCTATCTTTTTGTTCCTCTTTAATACAGGTTGAGTTATCATGATTGCATGCTGCGTTTGTGGCTGTCACTGCTGTGGGGAGTCATCATAATTGCTGGAACTGCCGCTTTTGTTGTGTTGTTGGTTTTTGACTAATCGAGGTAGGAGCTTTTTCTTAAACCTACTTTTCTTCAAGGAATTGCTATAAATCGATATTGATGTGGAAAAAAGCATTTGTGTGATTGTGCGAGTCTTATGGATTAAGCTGGACTGTTTGAATGAACGTGATTTGTTTAAATGCTTAAATAATAAGATTAAATGAGTAACTGCAAATAGATTATGGCTGCTTTGTGAGAATAATGGATGAAGTCGGTTATTTGTGGTTATGAACTGTGATTGATTTGATTGGTTATTGGAATTCTGGATTATGTTGATTTCTTTGAGTTGATGATTATATTAGTTTCTTTGATTTGGTGATTATGTTGAATTGTATATTGAGAAATGATTCGATATTTGAAATCAATTTGTGTATATTGAGAAATGGTTGAGAAGGGTTTGAGAGATGTCAGGTTTGGATGGAACCCTTGAAGGGTGGAAAAGACCTAGTTTTAGGGGAGGTTTTGTCGAAATTTTTATAAGAAATAACTTATTCTGGTTTGATTAATTATGAACAGAATATATTTTTTGGGCGCTTTAGCGAAATTTAAAGTAATGAAATTGATTATTTAGGAATAAATGATGTTTGTTTCAATTAAGATGATTAGGAAATAAAATGATTTCTTAGTCTTTTAGAAATGTTTTGAGCTTGAAAATGAAGTTGAAATCAGTTTTGGAAACTTGGTGAAACAAAAATGAATTTTATTTGATTAATTATAATTGTAGGGTTATATTTTGAGAAGTTTTAGTGAATTTAAATTATTTAAATTTGATTGGTGAAATGAAATAATTTTTGAGCCTTTTTGGGCAACTCTTAAACTTAAAAATTATTTGAGTATTAGAGAAGTTTTAGTTTTGGAAACTTTTTTTGAGATATAAATGTTGTAGGGATGGTGGTTCATCCCACTCACGGTGAGGATGGTAGCGTTGTCCCATTCACGAATAGGCAAGTTAGAGATGTAGGATATCCTCTCTTGCTGCGATAGATAAGTTGAGGATGAAGGACTCTCTCTCTTGTTGCTGTAGACAAGTTTGAGGTCTCTTGTTGCCTTGGAAAATTGGATAGAAGGTTGAGGATTCCCTTCGGTTTAATCTCCAACTATGGTGAGGATGGTGATTTTATCCCGCTCACGACTTGAGGATAATTATTCTTGTAACAAATGTGAACATAAAGAATGACGATTTTGATTTTGATTTTTGGTTTTGATTATGATTATCTTTGGTTGAAATATGATTATGAAGAATTGTGGTTCTGATTATGATCTTGGTTATGTTTGATTGCAATTTTGATTGAAATGAGATTATGATTGATGTTTTGGGATGGTGGACAAGTGGGGTTGAGGATTTCCTATCGTTGCATCACAGCCTATCTTTGATTGCAAGGTGAAAGGACACTCTCCCTCTGAGATAGATGATAGGGCACTCTTCCTTTCAGACAGAATGATATCCCTAGTGAGAAGGTGACAAGGCACTCTCCCTCTAAGACCAGCTTGTAATAAGCCCTGATATTTTTCCTCCTGGGGATGCACAAAAGAAAGACAATGTCCGGGTTAGATACTGAATGTGTCGGATTTGACAGTTTAACTAACACATGAGCTCATGACCAACAGGATAGGCATGCATTATACTATATTTTTTTGAAATTTCTTGGGTCTCCATAATTACTTGGTCTGCCTAATTAATATTCTATTAACCGCTAATTGTACTACTTGTCATAATTATTCTCTATGTGTGATTGTTTGATTGGCTGTCTGATTACTTGTGTTTTTGACTTGTTGGTTTAGATTATGGTGGAGTGTGGTGGCTTGTAAGAGAACAATTTTATGATTGTTTGAATATTGAATGAGTTTTGGGTTGGAAGTAATGATTGAATAATTTAGTTTTATGGTGTATTTTGGGATGGAGGTCGTGATCATTTGAATGTAAAGGAGTTTTGGACCGGAGGCAGTGATTGGATGAATCCTTGGTAAGTTTGGTGAAAATTGATATGTATTGACATGTTGTAGTGTGATTGATGATTGGTGTTTGTATGAGAAATACACATGATTGAATTTGGGGTGGATATTGTGGTTGGCTTGAATGTGGGAAATTGGGTGGCCTATTGTTGGGTTGTATGTTTGATTAGTATGTTGTATATTATTGAGGAAAAGATTGATGTTTGGTGAATCAATGATTAAAGAACTAGATTGGGTTAAGAATAAGACAAATGGTTAGAGAAAAGATCTATAGAAAGAGCAATGATCACTGCTGTTAAATGAATTTTCTTTATATATATCCTTTTATAACAATTCTGAAACCCTTTATTGAGACCGTGTGGATAGGATCTCACCCCCTACAACCCTATATTTTTCAGGAAACAAATGAGGAAGCCTATGAAGATTTTATTGAACATTTGGTCGTACTTTAATTGTTTTATTATCTTAGATATTTTCTCTCGCATTTGTTATTGTTATTTACATTTTGTAAAGAAGGATAGGAATTGTAATTTTATGACATGACTTTGTATATATGTTTGAATAATTATTCTTGTAGATGTAATAGTATTATGATAATTTGTATGTATGTAAGTATGTATAAAAGAAAAATATTTCTGATTTTTTAAACAAAAGTTGATAAAGTTTTCAGGTAAAGGCTCCTACTTAATATTATATATACAGAACTCGTCGTAATATCCTTGTTATCGGAGTGGCGCAGTAGGAAGCGTGACATTCTGGTGGTGAGGGTGTTACATATCATAGGCATGATGACTCTATAAATGAGGTTGTTGTCCAACTGTCGATGATCCTGAGACATGGTGGGGGCTAAACAGGTATGCGGTCCACTGAATTTAGGCACCTCCCTAAGAAATTAAAATACAATAGGTTGACACTCTAACCAAAATAAGCACGATAAATAAGATAATATATCACAATATAAAGTATGGCTTACCAATATCTGAGATTCTGCCGGAGGGCAACATGGAGACTCCAAGGACATCCATCAGTGAATTGACTACAACGCACATGGTACTTTAGCTTATCCGACTCTGACTCGGTACTCAGCACTTCTCTGAATGCTATAATTCTTCACACCTTGCATGACTGCCTCTCTGCTCCTAAATCTATGACCAACCCGAAACTCCACTCCACTGTTTGTGGTGTAGTCGTTCTCACCCATATTGAAAAATAGAGTTACCTCATGTATCATGTCCAGGTCCAATGTGTAATAGTGGCTGGGTACAACTGATAGCTCTGAAATCGGGTGTGGGGCAGGCAGAAGTTACTAAAATGATCTACCTATCGGCATCTCTGGTACGAAGTCCTCATCCTTATCATCATCGAAAGAACCACCCTCATTGATATCAACAATATACTCTTCGTCAGACTCCTCATTGTCCACGTCCGTATGCACCTCCGAAATAGCACGGTGCAGGGGAAATGGTGCAAGAAGTGGGTCATCCTGGATGAAATTTGAGCTGCCGAACCACCACCACCAGCATCACTGACCTTCACAGAAAGCTCCATCACTTGTTCCGCCATTATTCTCCCGTGGACATCAAACATGAGCTGAGCATGCTCATTGCCATCGAGCTAAAACAGACGAAACCAAAATACTCTATTTTCCATCAGTGCTAGCATCTGATAACCAACTCTTCCAACCTCTTTTCTCCCATGACCACCAACATGTATCAATATCAGACTCTTTAACTCAAACAAAGAACATTCTCTCTGACTACATAATAGAATAAGATTTTAACACTCAAATACAATGCCAGCATCACTGTTTCTCATGTGACAGTTGGGATACATCGTCACAACAAACACTACAACACACACGAAAAATTGCGATGAAAAATTGTCGGCCATTTCCTGAAATGCCACGAATTGCTGGGATACCGGCGGTTCTGATAGCATTTTGAGTTCAAATTGATCAAGATAGTGGTAGTTTAGTATTCCAACCACCGCAAATAGCATTTTGTTGATCTCAATAAAAAAAACCCTTGCCTTTAACATTCGAGAGCTAGTCTTCTCGTTTTCGTGCGAACCCAAAGGGAGCAAAGACGTGAATCACACTCTCTATAAACATCCTTTAGGTTTACGATTTTCTGTTTCACTTTTCAATCTATTGCCTCCAGCCATTCAAACTACCACAGTCCAGAGAGTCAAAGACTAGAGTCTTCTTTTCCAATGCTTGAGAAAACCCACCAAACTCTGTCATCCTAAACTCGCCGACCTTTTGTAATGCATCTTTTCTCCGCTCACCATTGATGTGAGCCTGTCGTCGTTGTACCTTTCTCTAAACTAGTCACCATTGCCCCTTTCCTCTAACCGCATCACTATCTTCCTTTGAGCCTGACGCCACGTCATCATATGCAGGTAAGTCCCCCCCCTCTCTCTCTCTTTGCTGACTCACTGCATGTTCTTATTCTTCTTCTTCCATAGACTCGTCACCATCACTGTGAGCCCGTCACCGTTGAAGCTTCCTATGTGCCTGTCACTAGAGCCCCTTTCCTCTGAGTGTGT
>NC_029794.2:40053068-40060291 GCF_000816755.2 Arachis ipaensis
GTGTCTTGGGGTGTTATTGTGGCGAGTGGAAAGTGTCTTTGCCGTTCATGTTGGGTTTTCAACCAAAGACATAATTAAGTTTGTGGTGTTTAGTTATAGCACTTGCTTTCATTCTATCTCTTAACTATATATGTTTTATGACAATAGAAGTACTAGAACTTTGATTCTTAAATAGGGGTTCATTTATTAGTTGAAGTGGGAAAGTATATATAGTAATTAGTAATTCAAGGCTTGTTGAGTTTTTCTGGTTTTGGTTTGTTAAATTTTGACATGTGAAATTGTATATTATGCTACTACCTAATAATGATACAGCCACTGTGAGTCAATAAACCTTTCAATACCATTATTGATTGAGTCCTAATCAAGAAAAATAAAAAGTACTTTAGCTTTGAATTTGTCAAGCTGTGAATTTGTGCTACAATTTTTTTTTTTTGTAACTGAATCTTATTCTCATCATAAATTAGAATTTGTGTTTTAATTTAGATATATTTGCTTATTATCATTTACTCTATAACTGCAACCTATGTTAGGATGCAAGAACCGTGATGAATTCGACTTACAGGTTTTGTATTTTGTTTTAGTTTTGATATAGACAAGCCGTAAAATCAGCTCTAGTACTCTCTTGAAAAATAAAAGAATAGAATACAAATTTAACTTGTTAAAATTTAAAACTTAAACTAGTTAGAAATAATATTGAAATAGAAGTTTGTTGTTGTCTAGATTTGAATCCTTAATGCCTAAAGTGTGTCTGTTTTAATTGATTGGAGCTGTTAGTATGTTTATTTAACTAGTTTGTAGTATGCCATTTGCAGCCTTATGGTGGGTTCGTTGAATAAGATCCCACTTTTAGTTGTAGACATCCTTCTCTTTCATGTTCCAACTTGTTTGCAAAATTCTTCTAGCATTTTCTTTGGTTAGTTCTTGTTAATTACTACCCCATTTGATTTTCAGATATAAATCTTTACCGTCAAGCTTTTAATGATGATGAAAAGTCAGAAAGTGACCAAGAATAATGAATTGAAGACTCATTTATATCTAATGTGATTTATTTGTAAGATTTGTTGTAATTACATAATTACGATGTTAAATTTATTTAGTGATCATACATTAATTTTTTTTAATTTTATGTTATTTGATATTGTATTAATCTTATATTTTAATTTTAATTTATGTATGGATATATAGTTTGTATTAATCCTATTGCATTGGAGTATTGCTGATGTTCTGTTGCATTATAGTTTGTTCATTGTTACTCTGAGGATTATCTATTAGGAATTAGAATGAGCTTTCAGATCTACCTTGATTCTGTTGCAACTCAAACTATTTGAACTCTTGAGTTGAAGTGTTGCATTCAAGATTGGTTTCTATATCCATACATTAGAACTAAATGGTGGTATTTGATTTTTTAACAGCTTCATATAGAATTCCATCAATGCCCGCCAAGACACCATGCAAAAAAATGGAGGCTAGTTTGAATTCATCTCTAAGGCCATGGAGTTTGTTCTCAAGGTAATATAATAATGTTCACTAGTCACTACTTTGTTAGAAAGATAATTAGTTAAATATATATTTAGTTAAAGTTGATTAAATATTTATTAATATATCTGTATGTTATGTAGAGTTTGATTATAAAAAATTATAAGAGTGGCATTATTGTCTTTTGGATTTTAAAAAATGAGGTCTAAGTGACATGATATTTCGTAAGAAAAAGTGCATATTTAGTTTTAGTTTTTTACTGTAACCTTTCAACTTTGAATTTGATGGGAAATTAAAGATTAGGTTGGATTATTTACCAATTATCATTGATTATTCTATATTCAATTCCAAAGCTCGGACACTCGATGACAATTCTTGAACCTTGGTTTCATTATATTTGGAAAGCGTTGAAAGCTATACGTGGAAGACAAAAGAGTAGTTCTACTATTAACTATAATGGCTTATTGTTTTCAACTTGCAAAGTGAACAAATTTTTGGCAAAGCTTGTGTTTGAATCTAATGCTATTTGAAGGTGTATATATCAAAACCTATACATAATTGTATGTCAAATTTACAATGTGTACAGTATTCTTGAATAGATTCTTACTAATATTTTATTTTTACTTTAATTATAAGAAAAAAGTTAAATTGTTTACTAGACCGAGAATTTTTTAAATATATGAAGAGATTATAAGTATAAAAGATTTTTCTATACACACCAAGTTTAATGGTAATAATTATACTTGATTCTTAAAGTTGAACTATATATTATGATTCCTTATGTTTTAATTGGATTTCTTGTGAGGAGAGAAGAATAGTAGTTGATTTTGATTTTATTTTTTTCTTCTGTTTTACCATTTTCAAGTTCATGCTACGCAGTAGTGAGTAAGTAATGAACATTTTATTTTATGTCTTTTTTAAATTAATATTTTAAAATGTGGAGTATTTTTGTTTTGTTTAATATATCCATTTTTACGTACTTTAGTACTTTAAGTAAATGCCTTGTTGATTTCACAACCTATTTAGATATCGTTTTGTATTGTTCAATATTTTTTGAGTAAATAATTTACAAATAAATTTTTTTTTAGTTAACATTTTGGAATTATCTACGAGTTTAATATTGTTTATTTAGTATTTTTTATGTTAATATCTCAAGTTTAATAAATATGATGTAAAGAAAAATTGTATAAATTATTGTACTTAGTCAATTTTTTTTAAGCTCGTGTATAAAATTACAGTGGTTTAAAACTGTTGCAATTTTTCTTAAAAACGTACACAAATTTACAGAAGTTGTGTAACCATTTGTAATTATTTTTTAGATTCACTTATCATCAACCTGATTAGTGGCGGTTATACAAAAGGTTCTTAAAAATCGTCGCAGAATCAAATGCCCACGCTCTAAACCGCAACGGTTACCGAACCGCTAGTATGTTGTTTGCGGTGGTTAAACACCGCCACAATTTTACAAAAAACCGCCGCTATTCGGCGTATCCCTTATAGTGAAAATAACCACTGATACTAGACATTCCTATTAAATTAATCAAAAAAACGGATGAGAAGAATGATTGAGATGTTTATGGAGAATACTAATGGTTTGTAGATCCTTTTATAACTGACTAACTTTTGTCGTACTGTATCTTGTTTATAGTGAAAACTTTTTAATTCATCAGCATGTATCTCGTTTACACTATAAACGATTTCACTTTGAGCATATATCGATTACAGTGTAAACGAGATACGTAGATCTCATTATTTCCCACGTATCCCACGTTTATAAACATGATACGTGCAATCCGAGATGTGTCCTATCTTATTTACACTGTAAACGAGATATGCTCAAAGTGAAATCATTTATAGTGTAAATGAGATAAGTAAAGAGATAGATTTCGGTAAAAATACTACAAATTACCTATTCCAATATTTTATTTATTTAAAAAAATCCTAGATTTAGCTTAAACATTAAATGATGATAAAATTAAGAGGCCTACTACACATACAAGTCTTCTTGGCATACAATTTCATACAAGTTGGCCCAAACTCAATAAAAACAATCCTCAGTTTAGATTGCGTGTAAACACGTGCAAACACGTGCTTCAACTCTTGAATAGCGCAAAAACTATTATGACAAACAGTTCTTCTCCCTCAATCAAATCCGTAACACTCAAAATTTAGACAAGGATCAAAATCTCTCAAAACTCTCTCAAAATCATCGCAAAAAGTGAAAGAAGTTTCGAAACTGAATATGAAAATAATTATGAGAAAATAAAATAAGAAGATGAAGCAGAAGAAGCAGCAGACCATGAGGAGGAGGAAGAGGAAGAGTTTTAAATTATGTAGAACTTATCAGTACAAAAATACCAAAAATTATTAAACAATACACATAAATATCTTCGTTTTACACCGAAATTTGCTGCAAATATAAAAAAAATATTTCCTTTAATGCTGCATTTTTTTCTTCTTTTTTCCTTATTTCTTTCTTTCTTTTAGTTGAATGAATGTAACTTCATTCTCTTTCAAGTAATTTTGCTGTATTATGTGTTTTTTTTTCTTCTTTGTTTGATTTTTTTGTTTATATTTTTGTTAAGAGAGTAAAACAAGAAGAAACTTAAGAAGGTAAAACAAGAAAAAGGTAAATAAGAAAAAAAAAGAAAAAGAAGATGGTGATGATGATGATGATGAAAAAAAGAAGAAGTAGTAGTAGAAAATGAGGAGGAGAAAGAGAAAGAGTTTTGAATTATGTAGAACTTATCAATACAAAAACACCAAAAATTCTTAAACAATACACATAAATATCTTCATTTTACACCAAAATTTGAGAATCTAGGCTTTCTATCCTAGTCACTAATCATATTACAATAATGATCAAGAGCTAATCCTATTTAGTCATCTTCAACATCGGAAGAAGGTACAATGTTATCTTCAACATAGGAAGAAAGTCAAATCGGCCTAGTTAATCTCAATCCAAAAGTCCTAATCAACTCACTAATTGTATTAGCAAGAGATTAGAGTCAATGGCAACAATATTAACTAACAACTCTAGATCACCAACATAAGTTGGGTATCAATGACTCAAGATTTCCTAATTTCTCTTTCCAAGTCAAGAATGCTCAAAAAGCTACTCTAACATCCAACCAAGTATTTTATCAAACACTTGGAAGGCATAAAAGGAAATCATCATAAAATTACAAGAATAATAAATCTACAACTACCCAATGCAAGAAATAACAATAATAACTAAAGAAAGCAACATTAAACATGAAATACCTCAAGTTGCATTAAAAAAATTGAAATTGACAAGAGTGTTCATAAATATAAAAATGACATAAAAGAGAAATTAACAAAAGGAACTAAGAGAACAAGGATGTAGAAGCAAGAAATTGCAAAGAAAACAAGATGAAAACAAGAATTAAACCCTAGATCTAAGAGAAATTAACCTAATTCTAACCTAATTCTAGAGAGAATAGGGAGCTTCCCTCTCTAGAAAACTACCTAAAGCATGATCCTAAGCTAATCTAATTTCTCCCCCCTTGTTCCCTCTTGAATTCTGCATCAAATAGCCTCAGAAATGAGTTGGATTTGGGCTTGGAAAGCTCGGAAATTGCCCCAGCGTATTCACTTTAATGAGGTCACGTGATCAGCGTCACGCGTGCGCGTGGTCGACGCGTGCCCGTCGCTTGCAAATTTCCTCCTCATGCGTACACGTGGGTGACACGTGCGCGTGGCCATTAATGTCCTCCACACGCGTACGCATGGATGATGTGTGCGCGTGGCCTTGAGTCGTCCAAATGCTCATTTTTTTCATGATTTCTCCACTTTGCATGCTTTTCTCTTCACTTCTTCCATCCATTCCTTGCCTTATGAACCTAAAATCACTCAACAAACATATCAAGGCATGCATTGAATGGAATTAAAGTGAATTAGATTTGGCTATTTTAAGGCCTAAAAAAGCATGTTTTCACTCTTAAGCACAAATTTAGGGAGAATTACAAAAGCATGCTATTTCATTGAATAAATGTGAGATAAATGGATAAAATTCCCTAAATTCAACACAAGATAAACCAAGCAGCTTACTTACTAGCTTTGTTCAAGTGGCTGTCATCACCATGAAGAATCAGAAACTTTGTGTTCCTGATTCAAACTTTGATCAGTATTATCAAGGCAATGACAAAGAGCTGGTGTTTTCAACGGATAGCCTAAGGTATTTTATTGATAATTTTTTTCTTCATAATTCTCTTCTTTTCATTTCACGGTGAATACTTCTTTCATTAAAGAAGATGCAAATTTTGTCTCCATTCGATTAACTTTTTTCATTATATATTGATTAATGAAATCTTTTGCTAACATTTTCAAAGGCAATTTGTTAGTGCCTTAAGTAAAGGTTCACTTTGACTTTTGAGAATGTAGCCAAATTTAAATTAGTCCTCAATATTTCAAAAATAGCAATTCACTTCTTGAAGTTAAACTTTCTAATTTATGACTAAGATAAAGAGTCAAACCGAATCACACAAACCGTAATTTTAAGGACTAAATTGCTAGTATTCGAATCTCAAGGACCAATTTAAAACATGGTCGCAATCTCGAGGACCGAAATGAACATTTACTCAGTTGATCTCTTTTTGCAACATTCTACTTTTGTAAGAATGCAGAGTAATTTTGTAATTTATTAGTACTTGTCCTAAATTTGAACAAAAATTATCATATTATTATTTCTTTCTAGGTTTTTGAACAAAGCTTCCATAATAAAAAATCCAGAAAATGACATAAATCCAGAATGTTCAATCAAAGATCCATGGAGCCTATGCATCGTAGGACAAGTCGAGTCGCTGAAATCGTTGCTTTGAGTCCTTTCCATATGGACTATCGGCATCTTCTTGATGGTTTTTCTGAGCTCATTCTCCACTCTCCAAGCAAACATCATAGATACAGTTGAGGCTTCAAGTTTTCATTAATTTTTTTTTCATTGTTTTATTTTATGATTTGTATGTTGATATTGAATGAGGAGTGAACTAAGACATGTTGATAAATACATTTTTTTAGGATTAGTATAAGGACCAAATTTTTTATGTACTATTTATCACTTTTTTTTTTTATGTATGAAATGTCTATAGAGATTAAGTGTTAAAAGTATTTTTTTTCTTTTCTTATTTTATTTGCATCACGAAGCAAATTTGTACAATGATTATTGATTAATGAAAGAGGCTATAAAAATTTCATTTTGTGAATTTGTAAATTTAATGAAATATTTCATGTTGTAGTAATTAATTTTATTTTATATATATATATTTATATATATATATATATATTTTTTTAGATTAAAGAAATTTGTATAAATTTATATTAAAAAATGATTTATATGTGAAAAATATTTGTAAAATTAATTGTCAAATAAAGGCTTAAAATTTATAATGTTTACGTCCGACAGTGCAGTTTAATAATACACAAAGGAAAAATGATCGGACAATAATGGAAGAACCTTTCGTATTTTATTAGGCCTCTTCTTGCGAATACAAGGAAACTTGGATTTCCAATTAAAGTCAAGACTCCAATGATAAAATGGTAAATCAAATATAATATTTGTTCCGAATAATTCTTTCTTTTTTCTACATTATTTGATACTATAGTAAATTGAGTTTGTTTTAAAATGTTTTGAGTTTGTTGATACTATAGTAAATTAGTAATGCATTTATTATTATCTGTAATTTCACCAACACCAAAGAAAAACATTGGTTTCATAGAAACTAATTTTC
>NC_029794.2:40060302-40061137 GCF_000816755.2 Arachis ipaensis
ATAACCCAAGGATAGAAAATTTGTTAACAAATTAATAATTTTTTACGGGGACATTGTTAATTTTAAGTTTTGAACTATCATACTAGGAGTCTCTCTAGGTGTTGTTATATATTTTATTGAAAAAAAAAATCATATAAAGAAAGATCTTTTCAAATTTTTTGATAACTTTAGAAATTTTTTTTATAACATCACTTGAAAAATTAGAAAAATATCTTTTTCTGAGAAATTATATTGTTATCTTCTAAAAACTGAAGTTGTTGATAATTATGACGTGTAAGGAAGTTCAAAGATAAAATATCTTTTTTTAATATTACATTCTAATTAAACATTAACAAAAAAATACCGATAGATATATATCCAAACATATAAACTTTGTTAATGAAGATTTACTGATTTAACAAACCTTATATATGCACGCACGGCTCGCGACACTGATGAAAATAATGTGTGCTTGTGAATTCAATGAATTAACATGCATATTTATCATATCAATTTATTCATGGTCTGAAGCAGTTAAGTTCTACACGTCAAGATTTGCAAATTGCAATGGGATTCATTTTACCATGCTAACAATTCCATCATTTCTCAAAATCAGATACTTCAAAGTTCAGAACTAGTGCATGCATGCAAGGTGATTGGTCTTTTATCTAGCTCCTTGTTATTGGATTCAAGTGCTTGGAGGTTTTTTGGACTTAGGAACTTTAATTTATTTAAGCATTATCGTATATACTTTAAAATAAAAATCTATATTAGGACACCTGAAAATTATTAAAATGGCATCCATGTCAATCAACAGTTTATACACATATATATCCCACGAAGAAAAAGAAATGTA
>NC_029794.2:40061236-40061550 GCF_000816755.2 Arachis ipaensis
AATAACCTCTTGACAACATCTGAATATTATGAATCAGATTAAATTCTATTAAATAATGGTACATGTGTAGTTCAATGTTCTATCTTAGTTATTCATATTGGTTATTAATCTTAAATTTCACAAATTACTGCATGCACTTTACATTACACAAAACTTAATCAGTGTTAAAAGATTTGCAGTTAATAACCATTGTTATTTTGAGTTTTATGCTAATTACGAAATGTCTTATATTTCAATTGAAGTATAATTAATTAAAACTATTGTATCATTACTACTCTTATATATATAATAATATAAAATTTGAAAATATTTGT
>NC_029794.2:40061622-40069632 GCF_000816755.2 Arachis ipaensis
TTTTACTCAAATAAAATAAGATGAATATTTACATAAAAATATTATGTGAAGAAGATAAACATAATATAAACATATGTTATATTTCAATCATCATTTTTCCATAAAAACATATAGTATATATATTATATAGTCACCATAATACTATACTAAAAGAGAGTGTGAATTCATACATCATTAGTCTGTATTCAAATAAGTTTCGCACCTCCTCTCCCATCTTATCAATGTGCGCGTGCGTGCAGTTGAGTACTATACAACGTACCAAATAATGAGAGGACGGAGCACTTTGAAGAAGAAAGTGCATGAACCAGACTCCAATACCTGGCTTATATAAACCCCATGCCCCTAATCCCTTTTCACGCATCAATTTTATCATTTTTAATTAGCTTCCTCTGAATTATTTACTTGTTCCAAAATGCCTTCTTCGTCTACACCAATTACTATAATCTCAAGATGCACCGTTGTCCCTCACAAACCCTCAACACTCAACGACCTCAAGCTTTCAATCTCAGACCTCAACATGCTCTCTTGTCACTACATCCAAAAGGGATGTATCTACGCTGCACCCTCACTCCCTCAAACCACTCTAATCCAATCCCTTAAAACCTCACTCTCACAAACCCTCTCCATCTTTCCTCCCCTCGCCGGAACCTTCCGAACCTCAGGTTCCGGCCATGTCTACGTCCATTCTAATGACTCCGGCGTCCATTTCATCCACGCCGCGGCTTCTGCAGTTTCTGTCTCCGACCTCTTGTCCTCAAAGGACGTCCCCAACACCTTCCAACAACTCTTCCCCTTCCACAAGAAACTAAACTACACCGCTCATTTCTCTCCGATCATGGCCGTTCAGGTCACCGAGCTCGCCGATGGTGTCTTCATCGGCGTCGCCGTCAACCATGCCGTCACCGACGGAGCCTCCCTCTGGCACTTCTTCAACACCTTCGCTGAATTCTCCAGGGGAGCCGCATCGCCGTCGAGGCTCCCGGACTTCCGCCGGGACTCAATTCTGGTCTCCGAAGCCGTCCTCCGGCTCCCGGACGGCGACCTTAAGGTCTCCTTCAATGCCAACGAGCCCTTGCGCGAGAGGATCTTCGGCTTCAGCCGTGAATCCATTCGGAGGCTGAAAGCAGAAGCAAATCGCCGCGCACCGCCGGAGAATCAAATCTGCAGCGAAGACGGCTGCTCCGCCGTTGAGTTGATGGCGAAGATGAGCAACGACACGAAATTGAAAACGGTTGCTGAAAACAAACCACATAGTGAAATCGTTGAGATCTCGTCCTTTCAGTCCCTCTGCGCGCTGACTTGGCGTGCCGTTACGCGCGCGAGGAAGATTCCGTTATCCAAAACGACGACGTTTAGAATGGCGGTTAACGTTCGCAGCAGAATGGAGCCGAAGCTTGGGGATAACTACTTTGGGAACGCGATTCAGAGCTTTGCCACGTGTGCGACCGCGGAAGAAGTAGTGTGCAGGGACCTTTCGTGGAGCGCAAAGCAGCTGAACAAGAGCGTGAGGGCGTACGATAGCGATGCGGTGAAGCGCGCCATAGAGGATTGGGAGTGCGAGCCACAGTGCTTCGCTTTGGGGAACCACGACGGCGCCACGGTGCAGATGGGGAGCTCTCCGCGGTTTCCTATGTACGATAATGATTTCGGGTGGGGGAAACCAGTGGCTGTGAGGAGCGGCGCCGCCAATAAGTTCGACGGAAAGATGTCGGCGTTTCCTGGGAGGGATGGCGGCGGTTCCGTGGACTTGGAGGTGGTCTTGGCGCCCGATGCTATGGCGGCTCTTGAGTGTGACGACGAGTTCATGCTCTATGCATCTGGGTGATGTGGACACGTGTCAGTATCTTGTGGAATTTAGCAGTTAGTGATGCTGTCGTGTCGTACAATATACCGTTGGATCGTGTTTGAGTCATGTAACGCATGCAATAAGAGTAGCATGTAGTGGCTGCGGCTTGAATGAATAGTTAAATGGTTGGGAGTTGGAATGCAGTACTTAAATAAGGTTAAGCATTTTAATAAATGCAATGTGTATTATAATCACAATAATTAATGAGTTATAAATAGTCATTATTTAACGTTTAATACCCCTCCGCCTCTGCTAATTCAATGTATTTGTGCTAAAGCTGGATTATAAAACACGGTAGCGAAATACAAGCTATTATTAAGCCCAGAGTTCCACAAATTTTTTAATCCGAAAATTCATCTTTGACTTCAAAAAAAGTATTTACACAAAAATTGTTAAAGTTGGTAAGTTCCAGAGAATTAGTGAAGAGCCACCAGTCACATAAACATCACAAAAACAACTTTTTCTAAAGATACTTACGTGGTAAAACTTAAATCATACATTCTAAAACCACACTTTTCACTACAAAACACTTAAAATCGTAGCTTTTTATAAGAAAAAGTGTTACCTAATGAAAAAAAAGTAAATTAGAAGATTTAAGAGAAAAAATTATTAAACTATCAAAATTAATAGATCAAAAACTAATGATTTTAACTAATGTTAATTGTAATGATACCGAATTCCTAAAATCAATACAAAATGATTTTTCTCAAAATCTTTATTTTACTATAAGTTTTATTGAAGGACTTCAAAAACCTGAAAAAACTTATATTTCACACGGAATTTCTAAAAAATGTTACCATGGAAATGATTCCCCACATCTTTATCATACTTTTAACCCACAATTAAATTCTATAGTAGATATGTTTGAAGAAATTTTAGTATCCATAAAATTTCAAAGAAATAAGGAAAAAGAGGAACCTAATATAAACGAAATCAAACAAATATTAAATAAATACTTTCAGAAAGAGAATCCCAAAGAAGAAAATTTTCAAAATATAATCAACATAGCAGAATTAAAAGTAAAACCACCATTGAAATTATGAATATTGAAGAAAAATTAGAAGAAGTTACAATGCTTTTTAAACAATTAAAAATGGCTCAGGAAGATAATATTATGGAACAGGGATTTCAAATAGAAGAAGAATTAGTAAATTATGAAAATATAGAAAATGAAGAACACATCCTAGATTATTCAAGTGACGAAGAACCAGCAGTTCCAATACAAGTAAAAAACGAAGCTGGAACATCTAAGGATAGTCAATCTCAATTTAAATGGGAAACAGGTTTTGATAATTATGCTTTTAAAAAAGGGTTTATAAATAAAGATTCAAAATATATAAAAATACCATCAAAATACGTTCCTAAAATCTAGGAAATGGAAGGAGAAAGAATGCTCGATTTAGACTGTAAAAAGAATGAAAAAGAAATTTTCGAAAATTGGTTGAATTCCTTCCTATTAGAAGCCTTTACTAATCCAAAACTTAGTGAATTATCTGGAAGAGATATTTGGAATTACATAGGGTTTCATACTAAAAGAACTATAAGAGATTATATGACATCAATAGAAAACCAAATAATAGAAGAATTAGCAACAAAAACAACAGCTTATGATAAGATATTACATATAATGATGATTCTATATAAAGAATTTTTTGGAAAAAAATATTATAGATCATAGACAAGAAATCTATAATAAAGAATATCAAGAAGCAAAAAACCATTTAGCTAATATTCAGATATATGATTTATGTAATGTGGAGTCTTATATATGTGAATATAGAATACATTATTACAAATTAAAAGAAGAAGATAAAAATCATTATCTTAGTATGTATATAACAAAACTTTCATATCCTGCTAATGAATTTATAATGGGAAGATTTATAAGAGAAATAAATAGGGGGACAATTGAAAATAATTTTGGTGGAGCAACCTTTACAATAAGAGAGGAAATAAAAGAACGTTGTATGCAAGAAGCGACTCAAAAAAGATTTGTAAATATTATTAGAATTTGCTGTCAGGATAATGAAGAGATACCCCAAAAATATGGTCTTAATAAAAATTTTCAAAGAAAAATAAAATATCAATTTAGAAAAAAAAAATACTATCCAAACTGGAGAAAAAAGAGGTATTTTAGAAAAAGAAATAACAATAAAAACAAAAGATAAAAAAGTGACTATTGCCCAAATAAAAAAGAAAATTGTAAGTGTTGGTATTGCCAAGAAGAAGGACACTATGCAAATGAATGTCCAAAAAAGAAGGATAAAAAAGATCTTACCAAACAAATAGAAATTGTTAAGTGTTGTTTCATGGAACCATTAGAAGAATCTGATGATAACCTAGACTATATTTTTGAATATGTCTCAGAAACAGACTCAGAGACTGAGTAATAATGCCACATTTATTACTATAAAAATAACAGAAAAATTTGTAAATGCTTTCATAGATACTGGAGCAACACAATATTTTGCTAGTACAAATATAAAACTTGATTGGAAAAAATTAAAGAAACCATTAAGAGTTAGAATAGCTGACAAATCAATACATAAAATTGACCAAAAAGCAGAGATGGCTGAAATTTTTATTCAAAATTATAGGTTCATTGTTCCATCTATATATATGTTAGATTCTGGAATGGATTTTATCATAGGAAATAACTTTTTAAAGCTATATCATCCATTCATTCAAGAATTAACATATATAGTTTTAAAAGCTCCACACGATTCTTCAATAAATCAAAAATCAAAACGTATAAAAGTACCTACTACTACTATAGATAAGATCTTAAAATTTAAAATATTTTCTATATTAGAGACATGTTATTTAAATTTATACTTTCAGATAAATATTCTAAAAAATAATCTTGAAATAAAGATAGAAGAACTTTTGGATGAAATTTGTGTTGAAAATCCTTTAGATATTAAAAATACAAATAACGAATTAGTAAGCATTAAATTAAAAGATCCTACAAAAGAGATAAATGTTCCAAATAAAATTCCTTATTCCGCAAGAAATAGAGAAGAGTTCTCATTAGAATGTAGAGATCTTTTGGAAAAAGGAATTATAAGATTAAGTAAAAGTCCTCATGCGGCTCCAGCCTTTTATGTCGAAAACAATAATGAAATTAAAAGGGGAAAACGAAGAATGGTTATTAACTATAAGAAGATGAATGAAGCAACTATTGGTGATGCTCATAAACTTCAAAGAAAAGATTCTATTTTAGAAAAAATCAAAGGAGCAACTTGGTTTTCATCTCTTGATGCAAAATCAGAATACTGGCAACTTCGTTTAGACGAAAAAACAAAGAAATTAACTGCTTTTACTTGCCCAACAAAAGAATCAACAAGTGTATTGCTCTATGAATGGAATGTATTGCCATTCGGATTAAAACAAGCTCCAGGTATTTATCAAAGATTTATGGAAGAAAATCTAAAAGAGTTAAATGAATTTGTTTTAGTGTACATTGATGATATACTAATTTTTACAAAATAGGATAAAGAAGATCATCTTCAAAAATTATTAATAGTTTTAGAAAGATGTAAAGAAAAATGATTAGTTCTTAGCAAAAAGAAAGCAAGAATAGAAAAACAAGAAATAGAGTTTCTTGGATTAATTCTATCCACTCAAGGAAAGCTAAAACTTCAACCAAATGTTCTAGAAAAGGTAAATTTATTTCCTAATAAAATAGAAGATAGAAAACAATTACAAAGATTTTTAGGGTGTATAAATTATATTTCTGATCAAGGATTTTTAAAGAATATAGCAGAATACACTAAAAGCTTATTTTCAAAAATAAGTACTAAAAAAGAATGGAAATGGGATGAAAAAGATAGTATGCAAATTCAAAGAGTTAAAGAATTATGTGAAAAACTTCCAGAACTTTATATTCCAGAAGAAAACGACTACTTAATAGTAGAAACAGATGCTTCAGACATAACCTGGTCAGGATGTCTAAAAGCTAAGAAAGCTATAAAAGTTTGGAACAAGAAAAAGAATCACTAGATTCTAAATATTCCCCAAAGGAATTACTTTGCAGGTATATTTCAGGGACTTTTACTCCAACAGAACAGAGATATACCACTCATGAAAAGGAAACTCTAGCAGCAATTAAATCTCTTAAGAAATGGAAAATTGATTTACTACCCAGAGAATTTACATTAAGGACAGATTCAAGTTACCTAACAGGTTTCATACGATATAATTTAAAAGTTGATTATAATCATGGACGATTGGTAAGATGGCAATTATTTTTGTTACACCAATAAAAATTGAATATATTAAGGGTGACAAAAATATTATTGCAGATACATTAACAAGAGAATGGAATTCATCTACAACGCATTAGATCAAGAAATTCAAAAATATGAGCAAGAACTCGAAAAATGCAAGCATTGTCAGCAAATAAGGACACAGATCCAATCCCTCAAGAAGGCCATTGAAGCAATGAAATCAACACAACAAGCAAAACCATCAGAGTTCAGCCAGCTAAGCATGGTGGACAAATCAGGTGAAGAAAAAATTTCAGAAAATAAAACAATTGCTGAAATTATTAAAAAATCCACCCAAGATAAAAAATATTATGTAATTTATAATGGCCCTATGAAAGGAGTATATGATGCCTGGGAAAAAGCGGCACCATTCACACATCAATCAAGGATAATTCATAAAGGAGGGTTTTTAACACTGGAAGAGGCAAAGGAATCCTTCAGAGAATATGAAGCTCTCCATCCAGAGCAAACCCTAAAAAGAGCAGATAAAGCTCCAATTCAAACCTAGAGAACAGGGATAATTAGAAACATTCCTACAAGGGCTGAAATCAAGGAAAAGAAAAGGATATGTATATCAAATCTCAGAGAAACCCTTAACATAGTCCTGAATTGGACTGAAGAAAAAAGGGCAATTTCGGGATATTATCCTATTGCCAAAGAACAGCTAACAAAGCTGGTTATATTTCCAGATGCTTCCCCATCTGACACCTATCAGTTTTTCTAGTATGGATTAATTGATACAATTTTAATTTTTAATGATCTAACAATTATTAATGAGTTTTCTGCAGGATTCGTTAATGCAGTAAAGAGATTTAAAAATATGATTGACAATGTAAATCCAAGGGATATATCCCTAAAATTTACAAACAGTCAACCTATTTTTAATGAAGAAGAAGAATGCTTGGTTCCAGCACACCAAGTAATATTCATGTCCGTCTTCCCAGGAAATTTTCAACCAATTGATCAGATTCAAGATTTAACAATTTACAGTCATGAAGGAAGGCTAGCCAGCACATTAGCAAGGGTCTTTGAAAGAACTCAAAAAATAACGAAGGAATCTCACACAAGGATTAATTATAAAAGTAGAAATACTCTGCTTGTGTCCAGTAAAAGAAATGAAATTGAAGAAAGAGAGATGAGACTCTTGGTGGAATTTGAATCAGCATTCTACAACTTATCTGGACTTTTAGAAAAGCTCCCTGAAGGGATAAAGAGGAATCTCTGCTATTTGATAAAAGACAGAGAAGACCACAAGTGCCAGCTATGTGCCTCAGAGATATCTGAAGAAAGCAATAATGAAACGGAATCAACCCACATCATAAAGGAAGAAGACAATGCATCTGAAGGTCACATGATAAAAGAGGAGGACAGTGCATCTGAAGCATCTCTCAACATTATTGCATAGTGACATAAGCACTTAGGTCATAAAGCACCAACAATGTAACTGGTGTAAGATAACAAACAATGACGTAAACAATGACGTCATAAGAAGGGTAAGGATGGAAATTGTCCATCAAACCCAACTATTATAAATAGGTTGCTTAGGCAATTGTAGAAGGCATCAGACAATAGAAAGCAGAAGGCTAAGAGTACTCATATGCTAGGAGAGCAAGGAGGAAGCTGCCGAGGCGATTCTATAGTCTGAGGAAGAATTCCCTTAGGGAAAAATAATTCTAAACTCCCCTCTGGAGTTAGTATCTACAATCTCCCCTCTGGAGATAAAAACACCTTATGTAAAATATACTAAATAAAGGAAGTTTTTCTCCAGAAAGGTACATCTTCATCCTAGTCTTTAAATTATGAATTATTTAGAAAGTTTAGAATTAATAGAAGAATCTGATTATTTTAGATTAACTGCTTTATTAGATAATGAAAAACAGGCTGTGCTAAAAACAA
>NC_029794.2:40069689-40118524 GCF_000816755.2 Arachis ipaensis
ATTAAAGAAGAAAATTCTGAAATAAAAGAATTAGCAAAAAAGGTCGAAAAATTAAATGAAACCCTAAACACTAAATTATGACAATAAATAAAGAAGAAATATATGTAACTTATCAAGACAAGAAACAAGAGCTCTTTGAAAGAGAAAATTGTTTGAATTATTTACAGTTCTTTGAAATAAATCAAAGAGCATTTGAAGCTCTAAAGATAATCTATGACAAGTTGAAAAGAGAAGTTGAAGAGTTAGAAAAATTAATAGAATCTCTAGAAAATAGTGATGAATCGATGATAGAGTTCGCGGAAATTCTAAAATAAATAATGAAGCATAAAAAGATTGAAAAACCAGAAAATAAAATAAAAAGAAAAAGGGCGGAAAAATTAAAAAGTAAAATAAAGGAGTATAAAAGGGAATTAAATAATCTTTAGATCGAAATTGATGACCTTTTAATAAAAAGGATAGAAATAAGAATAAATATAAATAAGTTAGAATTGAACTTAAAAAATTTATAAATGCCTGGAAAACCATATTATGACTTAAAAGAATTAAAGTTGTTGAAAGAAAAAATGGAGAATGAAGTCGAAAAATTAAAAAGATATTTAGAAACAACAGAAAGTGTAGAAATAAAAGAAGTTTTTGAGGATTTGAGAAATTATATTAAAGAAAAAGACAAACAGATAAAAGATTTTATATACCATAATCCATGCAAAAAAGAATATTATAAACTAAAACAAGATTGAAAAATTATAAAAATGAAATCAGAATTAAATATACATCAAGGACTAGTAATAAATGATCATATAACAAATACAAGAGAAATAGTAGAAATGGTTAATACTTTAGATTATGAATTTGCAAATTATTTTTATAAAAATCATTTAAATATAAATTTATTCGAAATAAAATATGAAGAGTTAATAGAAATTTCGAAAAAGAAATTAAAAGAAAATTCGACTATAAAAAATTGGTATCAGAGCCAAGTTAACGATTAAGGGTAACACTTTCTCTTTAAGCAACACTTTTAGTGACACGCTTTTAAATCAATAACAACCACAAAATGAAAAACATCTTTAGAAAAAGTTGAAATTGGCAACTTTATCAGAGTGGCCCCCTTAGTGAAGAAGAAATTTACAAAGAACATTATTGAAAAAAATTATGCCTGAAGAGAGAAGCTTTAGAGCAACTCCAATGGGAGGAGCTTTCAAGGTTTCATTTTCTCTTTGGTGGCCACTCTGATAAAGTTGCCAATTTCAACTTTTTCTAAAGATGTTTTTCATTTTGTGGTTGTTATTGATTTAAAAGCGTGTCACTAAAAGTGTTGCTTAAAGAGAAAGTGTTACCCTTAATCGTTAACTTGGCTCTGATACCAATCTTTTATAGTCGACTTTTCTTTTAATTTCTTTTTCGAAATTTCTATTAACTCTTCATATTTTACTTTATAATTTGTATAGATTCAATTGGTGGTGCTTTATTTAAAGGATTTTGATAAAAATAATTTGCAAATTCATAATCTAAAGTATTGACCATTTCTACTATTTTTCTTGTATTTGTTATATGATCATTTATTACTAGTCCTTGATGTATATTTATAATTCTGATTTCATTTTTATAATTTTTCAATCTTGTTTTAGTTTATAATATTCTTTTTTGCATGGATTATTGTATATAAAATCTTTTATCTGTTTGTCTTTTTCTTTAATATAATTTCTCAAATCCTCAAAAACTTCTTTTATTTCTACACTTTCTGTTGTTTCTAAATATCTTTTTAATTTTTCGACTTCATTCTCCATTTTTTCTTTCAACAGCTTTAATTCTTTTAAGTCATAATATGGTTTTCCAGGCATTTATAAATTTTTTAAGTTTAATTCTAACTTATTTATATTTATTCTTATTTATATCCTTTTTATTAAAAGGTCATCAATTTCGATCTTAAGATTATTTAATTCCCTTTTATACTCCTTTATTTTACTTTTTAATTTTTTCCGCCCTTTTTCTTTTTATTTTGTTTTCTGGTTTTTCAATCTTTTTATGCTTCATTATTTATTTTAGAATTTCCGCGAACTCTATCATTGATTCATCACTATTTTCTAGAGATTCTATTAATTTTTCTAACTCTTCAACTTCTGTTTTCAACTTGTCATAGATTATCTTTAGAGCTTCAAATGCTCTTTGATTTATTTCAAAGAACTGTAAATAATTCAAACGATTTTCTCTTTCAAAGAGCTCTTGTTTCTTGTCTTGATAAGTTACATATATTTCTTCTTTATTTATTGTCATAATTTAGTGTTTAGGGTTTCATTTAATTTTTCGACCTTTTTTGTTAATTCTTTTATTTCAGAATTTTCTTCTTTAATCTTTAACTTAGATAAACTTAAAGGGCTATTAATTTTAGATTCTCTTATTTGAAAATTTGATGAAACTAATTTTCCTGATGGTTCTTTTAATAATAGAACCGGGTTTTTAATAGCTTTATATTTTGGTATTTTTGTTTTTACAATTTTCTGAAATAATTCATCGACATAAATTCTTTCGCTGTTTTTAAATATTATACTATGATGGCTATTTGTTAAAGCATAATTTATTGCATATGTAATTGAAAATGGTTCATCATCTTGTTCCATTAGATTCTTTCTATGAAATTTATAAGCCAAACTTATAGATCTTCCAAGATTTTCAGTTGATAAAGGTATAGCATATCCAAGATGGGCATTGAATTTAACATTTACGTTTGCCAAGTTTCCATGAACAATTCCGATTATTTGATCTATTGGGTCATCAGTAATTCTTTTGTCACAGATTGCTAAGCTTATTGGTGAATTAATTCCTTTCATATATGTAGATTTGATTAAGACTTGTATAGTTCTAATATGAATCCATCCAATTTTAGATCTTTTTTGTTGATCCTTAATTTTTTTAATCTGTTTACTCAATTCTTCATCATTTATCAAAGCTATTTCAAGTTCTCCATTGGCGGATTTTATCTTTATAGGGGCTTCAAGTTGAATTTTTCCATAGTATATTATATTTTTTCTATTAAAAACTTCTTTTAAAAGATTTTGTTTATTAAAGTTTTCATTTGATTTGAGATTTAATTCTGTTTTTAGAACAGCCTGTTTTTCATTATCTAATAAAGCAGTTAATCTATAATAATCAGATTCTTCTGTTAATTCTAAACTTTCTAAATAATTTATAATTTAAAGACTAGGATGAAGATGTACCTTTCTGGAGAAAAACTTTCTTTATTTAGTATATTTTACATAAGGTGTTTTTATCTCCAGAGGGGAGATTATAGATACTAACTCTAGAGGGGAGTTTAGAATTATTTTTTCCTAAGGGAATTCTTTCTCAGACTATAGAATTGCCTCGGCAGCTTCCTCCTTGCTCTCCTAGCATATGAGTACTCTTAGCCTTCTGCTTTCTATTGTCTGATGCCTTCTACAATTGCCTAAGCAACCTATTTATAATAGTTGGGTTTGATGGACAATTCCCATCCTTACCCTTCTTATGACGTCATTGCTTACGTCATTGTTTGTTATCTTGCACCAGCTACATTGTTGGTGCTTTATGACCTAAGTGCTTACGTCAGTATGCAATAATGTTGAGAGATGCTTCAGATGCACTGTCCTCCTCTTTTATCATGTGACCTTCAGATGTTTTGTCTTCTTCCTTTATCATGTGGGTTGATTCTGTTTCATTATTGCTTTCTTCAGATATCTCTGAGGCACATAGTTGGCACTTGTGGTCTTCTCTGTCTTTTATCAAATAGCAGAGATTCCTCTTTATCCCTTCAGGGAGCTTTTCTAAAAGTCCAGATAAGTTGTAGAATGCTGATTCAAATTCCACCAAGAGTCTCATCTTTCTTTCTTCAATTTCATTTCTTTTACTGGACATAAGAAGAGTATTTCTACTTTTATAATTAATCCTTGTGTGAGATTCCTTCGTTATTTTTTGAGTTCTTTCAAAGACCCTTTTCTTTTCCTTGATTTCAGCCCTTGTAGGAATGTTTCTAATTATCCTTGTTCTCTGGGTTTGAATTGGAGTTTTATCTGCTCTTTTTAGGGTTTGCTCTGGATGGAGAGCTTCATATTCCCTGAAGGATTCCTTTGCCTCTTCCAGTGTTAAAAATCCTCCTTTATGAATTATCCTTGATTGATGTGTGAATGGTGCCGCTTTTTCTCAGGCATCATATACTCCTTTCATAGGGCCATTATAAATTACATAATATTTTTTATCTTGGGTGGATTTTTTAATAATTTCAGCAATTGTTTTATTTTCTGAAATTTTTTCTTCACCTGATTTGTCCACCATGCTTAGCTGGCTGAACTCTGATGGTTTTGCTTGTTGTGTTGATTTCATTGCTTCAATGGCCTTCTTGAGGGATTGGATCTGTGTCCTTATTTGCTGACAATGCTTGCATTTTTCGAGTTCTTGCTCATATTTTTGAATTTCTTGATCTAATACGTTGTAGACAAACTCCATTCTCTTGTTAATGTATCTGCAATAACATTTTTGTCACCCTTAATATATTCAATTTTTATTGGATACTGTAACAAAAATAATTGCCATCTTACCAATCGTCCATGATTATAATCAACCTTTAAATTATATCGTATGAAACCTGTTAGGTAACTTGAATCTGTCCTTAGTGTAAATTCTCTGGGTAGTAAATTAATTTTCCATTTTTTAAGAGATTTAATTGCTGCTAGAGTTTCCTTTTCATGAGTAGTATATCTCTGTTCTGTTGGAGTAAAAGTCCCTGAAATATACCTGCAAAGTAATTCCTTTGGAGAATATTTAGAATCTAGTGATTCTTTTTCTTGTTCCAAACTTTTTATAGCTTTCTTAGCTTTTAGACTTCCTGACCAGGTTATGTCTGAAGCATCTGTTTCTACTATTAAGTAGTCATTTTCTTCTGGAATATAAAGTTCTGGAAGCTTTTTACATAATTCTTTGACTTTTTGAATTTGCATACTATCTTTTTCTTCCCATTTCCATTCTTTTTTAGTACTTATTTTTGGGAATAAGCTTTTAGTGTATTCTGTTATATTCTTTAAGAATCCTTGATCAGAAATATAATTTATACATCCTAAAAATCTTTGTAATTGTTTTCTATCTTCTATTTTATTAGGAAATAAATTTACCTTTTCTAGGACATTTGGCTGAAGTTTTAGTTTTCCTTGAGTGGATAGAATTAATCTAAGAAACTCTATTTCTTGTTTTGCTATTCTTGCTTTTCTTTTTGCTAAGAACTAATCCTTTTTCTTTACATCTTTCTAAAACTATTAATAATTTTTGAAGATGTTCTTCTTTATCTTGTTTTGTAAAAATTAATATATCATCAATGTAAACTAAAACAAATTCATTTAACTCTTTTAGATTTTCTTCCTTAAATCTTTGATAAATACCTGGGGCTTGTTTTAATCCGAATGGTAATACATTCCATTCATAGAGCAACACACTTGTTGATTCTTTTGTTGGGCAAGTAAAAGCAGTTAATTTCTTTGTTTCTTCGTCTAAACGAAGTTGCCAATATCCTGATTTTTCATCAAGAGATGAAAACCAAGTTGCTCCTTTGATTTTTTCTAAAATAGAATCTTTTCTTGGAAGTTTATGAGCATCACCAACAGTTGCTTCATTCATCTTCTTATAATTAATTACCATTCTTTGTTTTCCCCTTTTAATTTCATTATTGTTTTCGACATAAAAGGCCGGAGCCGCATGAGGACTTTTACTAAATCTTATAATTCCTTTTTCCAAAAGATCTTTACATTCTAATGAGAAATCTTCTCTATCTCTTGCAGAATAAGGAATTTTATTTGGAACATTTATTTCTTTTGTAGGATCTTTTAATTTAATGTTTACTAATTCTTTATTTGTATTTTTAATATCTAAAGGATTTTCAGCACAAATTTCATCCAAAAGTTCTTCTATCTTTATTTCAAGATTGTTTTTTGGAATATTTATCTGAAAATATAAATTTAAATAACATGTTTCTAATATAGAAAATATTTTGAATTTTAAGATCTTATCTATAGTAGTAGTTGGTATTTTTATACGTTTTGATTTTTGATTTATTGAAGAATCGTGTGGAGCTTTTAAAACTATATATGTTAATTCTTGAATGAATGGATGATATAACTTTAAGAAGTTATTTCCTATGATAAAATCCATTCCAAAATCTAGCATATATATGGATGGAACAATGAATCTAGAATTTTGAATAAATATTTCAGCCATTTCAGCTTTTTGGTCAATTTTATGTATTGATTTGTCAGCTATTCTAACTCTTAATGGTTTCTTTAATTTTTTCCAATCAAGTTTTATATTTGAACTAGCAAAGCATTGTGTCGCTCCAGTATCTATGAAAGCATTTAAAAACTTTTCTGTTATTTTTATAGTAATAAATGTAGCATTATTACTCAGTCTCTGAGTCTGTTTCTGAGACATATTCAAAAATATAGTCTAAGTTATCATCTGATTCCTCTAATGGTTCCATAAAACAAGACTTAGCAATTTCTAATTGTTTGGTAAGGTCCTTTTTATCCTTCTTTTTTGGACATTCATTTGCATAGTGTCCTTCTTCTTGGCAATACCAACACTTACAATTTTCTTTTTTATTTGGGTAATAGTCATTTTTTTGTCTTTTGTTTTTATTGTTATTTCTTTTTCTAAAATACCTCTTTTTTCTCCAGTTTGGATCGTATTTTCTTTTTCTAAATTGATATTTTCTTTTTCTTTGAAAATTTTTATTAAGACCATATTTTTGAGGTATCTCTTCATTATCCTGACAGCAAATTCTAATTATATTTGCAAATCTTTTTTGAGTTGCTTCTTGCATACAACATTCTTTTATTTCCTCTCTTATTGCAGAGGTTGCTCCACCAAAATTATTTTCAATTGTCCCTCTATTTATTTCTCTTATAAATCTTCCCATTATAAATTCATTAGCATATGGAAGTTTTGTTATATACATACTAAGATAATGGTCTTTATCTTCTTCTTTTAATTTATAATAATGTATTCTATATTCACATATATAAGATTCCACATTACATAAATCATATATCTGAATATTAGCTAAATGGTTTTTTTCTTCGTGATATTCTTTATTATAGACTTCTTGTCTATGATCTATAATATTTTTTCCAAAAAATTCTTTATATAGAATCATCATTATATGTAATATCTTATCATAAGCTGTTGTTTTTGTTGCTAATTCTTCTATTATTTGGTTTTCTATTGATGTCATATAATCTCTTATAGTTCCTTTAGTATGAAACCCTATGTAATTCCAAATATCTCTTCCAGATAATTCACTAAGTTTTGGATTAGTAAAGGCTTCTAATAAGAAGAAATTCAACTAATTTTCGAAAAAAATTTTTTCATTCTTTTTATAGTCTAAATCGAGCATTCTTTCTCCTTCCATTTCCTGGGTTTTAGGAACGTATTTTGATGGTATTTTTGTATATTTTGAATCTTTATTTATAAACCCCTTTTTAAAAGCATAATTATCAAAACCTGTTTCCCATTTAAATTGAGATTGACTATCCTTAGATGTTCCAGCTTCGTTTTTTACTTGTATTGGAATTGCTGGTTCTTCGTCACTTGAATAATCTAGAATGTGTTCTTCATTTTCTATACTTTCAGAATTTACTAATTCTTCTTCTATTTGAAATCCCTGTTCCATAATATTATTTTCCTGAGCCATTTTTAATTGTTTAAAAAGCATTGTAACTTCTTCTAATTTTTCTTCAATATTCATAATTTCAATGGTGGTTTTACTTTTAATTCTGCTATGTTGATTATATTTTGAAAATTTTCTTCTTTGGGATTCTCTTTCTGAAAGTATTTATTTAATATCTGTTTGATTTCGTTTATATTAAGTTCCTCTTTTTCCTTATTTCTTTGAAATTTTATGGATACTAAAATTTCTTCAAGCATATCTACTATAGAATTTAATTGTGGGTTAAAAGTATAATAAAGATGTGGGGAATCATTTCCATGGTAGCATTTTTTAGAAATTCCGTGTGAAATATAAGTTTTTTCAGGTTTTTGAAGTCCTTCAATAAAATTTATAGTAAAATAAAGATTTTGAGAAAAATCATTTTGTATTGATTTTAGGAATTCGGTGTCATTACAATTAACATTAGTTAAAATCATTAGTTTTTGATCTATTAATTTTGATAGTTTAATAATTTCTTCTCTTAAATCTTCTAATTTACTTTTTTCCATTAGGTAACACTTTTTCTTATAAAAAGCTACGGTTTTAAGTGTTTTGTAGAAAAAGTGTATTATTTTTGAATTTATAAATATAAATAATATTATTGTAAAAAAATAGTAATTATATTAATTTTAATTATTTTAATTAATTAATTAAGTGGGACCACAATAGGGACTAAAGTTAGTTCTTTCTAATGGAGAAGAGAAAGATGTTTTGAGTTCCTATTTACTGTTTTTGACACAAAAACTGATGTGGAGTTACTTTTTATGACAGGTGGGCCATAAATAGGGACTGAGATGAGTTCCCTACTAGAGATGCTCTTAACTCACTAAACTTTATTTTTGTGAATCTTTTCTTACACCATTTAGTTATAATTACCTTTTACTATAAATAGTGTCTAATGCTAGCTAACTTTCTAGAAGCACAGCTCTAACTAACTCTTTTTTTTTTGTGATACAATAACTAATTTTGCCACATCAGTTCCTCTAACTAACTATATAACTACTCAACTACTATAGCAGAGGTTTTACCTCATCCAATATCCCCTCTTAAGCCAAAATTTTTCATGTTTTTTATTCTGAGCTTGCTATGACATTGTTGAAATAAGGTGGGAGCTAAAACTTTAGTTAAAATATCTGTTGTCTAGTTTGTAATTGAAATCGACAGTAGCTTAGCTTGGTGACTTGATCTTGTCATTTGTCTCTTACAACATGACAATCCATTTCTATGTGTTTGGTCTCCTTATGGAATTTTGGATTAGCTGCAACATGAAGAGATGATTGACTGTCACAATAAATTACATTTGGCTTACTTAGTTCAATTTATAGATCATTCAATATGTATGTGATTCATTGGGCATCTCTAGTTTTCATGACAAGTGCCCTATACTCAGCTTCACATGATGAGTTTGTCACTGTCCCTTGCTTCTTACTTTTCCAAGAAACTATTGAGATTTTTGTTGAATTTAAAGAATTAACAACATTTTATAGATGATGACTAAACATTATTATTAGGTTAAAAGTCAATTATATGTGATTTGTTTGTTAAGTGTGCAAGAGATTAAACAAATCAAAATTGGCCCAAGGAGTAAAAAATCAGGCCCAACAAACTAACAAAGCCCAAAGAGAAGAGAATCCTGAATGGCTAGTGTGAAGAAATAAAATTGGATCAAACACAAGCTTAAGGCCCAACTAGGTGATCTAAGTCCATTCAGTTACTCACTTAGTTGCTAACTAAGAAATTCAGTTTCATTTGTATCTAAACCAAAACTCCACATCGCCGAACCAAAACTCTCTCTTTTCTCTTTTCTCTTTTCCATTACCCACGTGACTTTTCAGAAGAAAAAGAAAAAAATGGAGAAGTTCTGAACTAGGGCAAAATCAAGGAACCAAAAGGTGAGTTACCAAAACTAAGCAAGAAGAGAAAGTCAAATAAGTTAGGGCTAAAGACAAACATCACATCCAAAGCACCTTCAAGGACATCTTTTCATTTTATGAAACATTGAAGCTTGTGGAAGAAAAACTTCTCTCTCTGCAGACACCAAATTGGAAAGCTCAAGGATTTAAAGGACATGGAGCCTTGCAAAGAATCAACGGACAAGAAAGTAACTTGGGGTCAAAGTTCAAATGCATGGCTAAGATTCAAGAAGCAATTTGAAAAAGGATGAAAGAGAATATAGAAGGTATGGATGCATGTATGTTTCAGCCATTGCTTCTACTCTATCTCTCCTCTGTAATGCCGCTACTGCTACTGATTTTTTGGGAGAAGAAGTCAAATGTGCTTAAGCAAAGTTTTAACCTTTGGAAGTTTTACTCCTCTATTAAAGGGGTAAACGGGCAAGGATTGGAGCAAAGAGTGAGAGAACAAAAGCTTGGGTTCTCATAGCTTATAGAGCTATTACATTCTTCTCATTCATGGTTTTTATTCAATATTCTGATTTCTCAGTTTAATCTTTCTTTGTTTCAATGGAAAAAGGCAATACAGTGAGAAATGTATGAAAAAGTCATTGAGTTGAAAAAGGCAAAGAGAGTTAGACTTGGAGAAAAAGTCAAATGTTTATTTTAGAAATCCTTTGTAAGTTTTTTTTGTTTTGTTGTCATGATCCTGAGGGGATTCCTCTACAAGTTGGGTGAGCACTTTGCTATTGAAAGTTAGGGTGAGTTCCTAGTCAAATCTAACTTGGGTAGAAGCTGGAGTTTTCCCAGATAGGATTGGGTAGAATTCTAGGGAAATTGGTGAATGTAATCTTGTTCAAAGATAGTGAAATTTCATCATTGTTATGACAGAGACTGGATGTAGGCTACATTGCACTGAGTAGCTGAACCAGGATATATGGCTGTGTCACTTCTCTTTCTCTTCTCTGTTTCTAATTTTTCATGTTAGGAGATAAAACAAAATAATCTCCTACTTATTCTGTCCAGCGAGACTACACAGCTATATGCCTTACACATACATCTATTTTGGCTCCTCCTTCGACAAGAGACAAAATTAAAGTATCTCCTACATTTCACCTGAAGCAACTCTGCAAAATATAAAAGTTTCATCCTATTCTAAGATTACTCAAGCAAAGTTAAAGAGGCCTAGATTCAATCCCCTCTTATCTAAGCCACTGATATCCATCAGTGTCTATAAAAAACAGTAACCAGATATTAATCTTCGTGTGTCTGGAAAGGTCCCCCAATCACTGTTCGAGAATCTTGTTAGTTCCATGTTAGTTTGAGCAAAAAACATTAGCCCCAAGGATGGTATCCCAAAATAATTCCATTGCAAGTATAGTTCCAAACCAACCAATGACCCGAATCAAAGTTAATTTGTTTGTCATAATGCAAACCAATAAAAACCGAGAGTATTTAAACCTCGGGTCATCTCTCAAAGGAATTGCATTGAGGTATGCATGTTATCGGTTATGAGTATAAAGGGGATGGTGTGCGGATAAAGAAGTTAGAAACTAGATGACAAGAAAACAAAGCAAACAACTAAAGAAGTATAAATGCTAAAAGACACTCCTGGCAAGGATTGAGAATCAAAGCTCTCTTTTCAAATCATTGACTACGAACATGGTAATTTTCCAGAGTTAATCCCATTTAGTCATCTCCAACATCGGGAAAAAGTCAAATAGGCATAGTCAGTCTTAATGCATATGTCTTACTCATTAATAGAAACAAGAACAACTAACAACCCTCAATCACCAATCAATATTAGACATCAAGGATATCAAGGTCACCTTCATTACTCCATTCCAAGCTAAGAGTGTAGATATCTACTCTAAAGCTAAAAGAGACATTTGTACAAATACTTGGAAGGCATAAAAATAAAGCATGGTAAAATTACAATAATAATAAAATCTAAAACTACTAAATGCAAGATAACAATAATAACAACTCAATTAAATATCAATAAACATGAAAACATCAAATTGCATTAAAAGAAATCCAAATTAACAAGAGTTCATAAAACTAGAAGTAAAAAATAGATAAATTAACAAGAGAACTAAGAGAATTAAGGCAATTCAACAAGAAAAAGTAGATGAAACTAGATCAAAACAAGAATCAAAACCTAAATCTAAGATGGATTTAACCTAAATATATCTTAATTCTAGAGAGAAGAGAGAGCTTCTCTCTCTAGAATATAACCTAAAACATGTTACTAAACTAAACCTAATTGCTCTCTCCTTGATCCACCTTGAGAATTGTATGAAATACTTTAGAAATGAGTTAGATTAGGCCCAAAAATGGACTGAAATCACGACCCACATGTTTACTTAAGTAAATCATGTGTTGGCAGTCATGCATACACATGAGGCATGAGGCATGTGTACGCGCAAAGTGGCAAAATTCCAGGTCATGCGTACGCATAAGGCATGCGTACGCGCAATGAGGCAGATTTCCAAACTTCATTTCTTCACGATTTCTCCACTTTTACATGCTTTTTCTTCATTTCTTCAAGCCATCGTTGCCTTCTAGCTTGAAATCACTCAACAAACATATTAAGGGATCGAATGGAATTAAAATAAATTAAATTTAGCAATTTTAGGGCCTAAAAATAATGTTTTTAATCATTAAGCACAATTAGGGAAAATTCACAAAACCATGCTTTTTCAGTGAATAAATGTAGAAAAAGTTATAAAATCCATTCATTTCAATACAAGATAAACCATAAAGTTGTGGTTTATCAATCTTCCCACACTTAAAGAATAGCATGTCCTCATGCTAAACCCAAGGAAGACAAGAAAGGGGTATCAATTTTTATTCAATGTAAACTATCTATATGCAATCTATCTAAATGCATGTAATTACTTGGTCAAAATAAATCAATTTCCAAGAATACACATATAAACATAAGGGCTAAAGCAATCACAACCAAGTTAAATCCTCAATTGAATTGAGTCATAGAAAAGAATTTTCAAACTTTCAAGATAAGAGATGATCATAGGTAGAAACATAGAATTGAGCAATCGAACCTCTCACTGGATGTTATACGCTATAATTGCTCAAGTGTTTAGGATTGATTCACTCAATTCTCCTCTAATCATACTTTCTAAGATTTGTTCATCTTCTAACAATCAACAATTATTTAATGCATGCATACAAATATCATGAGGACTTATCCAAAGGTTGTAATGGGGGTAGGGTAAGGGTAAGGATGTATATGGTCAAGTGTGCTTGAAATTTGAATCTTTGATTAACTTAAGCTCTCACCTAATATACATAACAACCTATACAATTCAAATGCAAACCTAACTACCCATTCTTCACTTTTTCACACACTCATGCATTCTTTTCAATCCACATCCTATATGCATTATTTTTATTACTTTACTTTGGGGTTAACATTTGTCCCCTTTTTATTGCTTTCTTTTTCTTTTTCTCTTCTTTTTTTCTTCTTCTTATTTTTTTTCTTTCTCTTCTTTTTTTTTTCAAAGTAAAATATGTACAAAAGTATCAATGCAAATGGTTTAAACATTTAATGCATGAGTATGTATCCAATTTCCAAGATTTTCAAAAAATAAAAAGCTACAAAATATACTTTTATCTCAACCAATATTCTCAAAGTTTTCCACACTTGAATGATACACACTCTCACTAGCCTAAGCTAATCAAAGATCCAAATGAAGGATATTTATTATTTTCACTTAGGGATAGTGATGTGCTAAAATAAAGAACAAAAGGGGATAAAAATAGGGTCAAAATTGGTTAACAAAGGTGGATAAAATGGTAAGGCCATTTGGGTAAGTGATCTCAAATCAAATAAAGGCCTCAATCATATAAATACATATATACATCAAACAATGGACATAAATAATCAAACAAATCAAATATTACAATCATAGAAAGAGAATAACACAGAAGAATAAAATAGTGGTTGAAATGATGCACCCACACAATTAGGCTCAAAACTCACAAGGTTGTGTGTTATTAGCTAAAAAACCATGTTCTACAATATATAGTTGATGAGCGGATATTTTATACGCTTTTTGGCATTATTTTTATATAGTTTTTAGTATGTTTTATTTAAGATTTATTAAGTTTTCATAGGTTTTAGTGTAAAATTCACATTTTTGGATTCTACTATGAGTTTGTGTATTTTTATACAATTTCAGGTATTTTCTAGCTGAAATTAAGGAGCTGGAGCAAAATTCTGATTCAGAGGCAGAGAAAGCATTGCAGATGCTGTCCGGATCTGACCTCCTTGCACTCGAAAGAGCTTTTTTGGAGCTATAGAAGTCCAAATGGAGCGTTCTCAACAGTTATAGAAATCTAACATCCAGAGCTTTCCAGCAAGGTATAATAGTCCATACTTTGCTTCAGGATAGAAGGCCCAAAACTGGCGTTCAACGCCAGTCTCCTACCCTATTCTGGCGTCCAGTGTCCACAAGGAGGTAGCCAATGTCCAAACGCCCAAGGAGAACCGCCTAGCCAGCGTTCAACACCCTAGAGGCCTCCTAGCATGTGGATCTCAATCAAGCTGAGCCCAAACACTCACCAAGTGGGCCCCGATGTAAAACCCAGTTAACTAATAAATAATTAACCGATAAATTAAGATCTATTCTAGAAAATAAAAAATGTGATTTTTATGGTTTAATATGATAGAGAAAATTTAAATGAAAAATTTGACACTAATTTTGAAGAATTTGACTAAAAATTGGGTCGAACGGGCCAAACCGGGCCCGTATTGGGCCCTTGGCCCAACCCAATGGGTGATTAAATATTTAAATGAAGGGCACATCCCTTTCCTTCCCCACCACAACATCAAACACGCTGAGAAGGGAAGGGGAGCATGAAACCCTTTTTCCTAATTCAATCCAATCTTCGTTGCTTGATAACTTTTGATCCGGAGCTCCGATCGCCGCACCGTTTGCGGCCATGTGACCACGATGCCGAGCTTTACAAAGCCCATAACTTTATTCAAAAGGTAAGCTATGAATCCCTTCCAGTTTTCTCAGCTTTGATTTTGAAATTATTGGATTAAAGTGTTAAAATTTTAGGCTCTTTGATGTTATAGGATCCAATTAGCTTGAAGGGGAAGCTTAATCTTGCCTCTTTCATCCTTAGGTATGGTAAGATCCTTAACCCTAAGTGAAACACTTAAGATTTTGTGATTAGTGATTGAGTTTGTATGTGTGGGTGTATGTTATGTGTAATAGGAAGTATATATATGTATATTGGAGCTTAACTAAGGTCTTGGAAAGCTTGGAGTGGGCTTGTGGTGCTAGAAATCTGACCTTGGAGGTGTTGGAGCCTTGAAAATTAAGGAAAAAGTGAAATTGAGAGTGTTCCGGGTTGACCGGGGAATCGGCCAAGGTATGGTTTCGGTTTTCTGTATTTAAAATGTAATATAAAGTGAAAACTTAGGCTAGAGACCCTAGGATAGGCATAGAATTTGAGATGTTGTTGATTGGTTATAACAGATTATGTGGATTATGTGATTATTGATTTTGAAGGTGGGATTGATGTTTTTGTTGATGATGTATATGATTTGCATATGATGATACTTGGAATGTATAAAGGTTGAATTGAAGTTGAAAATTATGCTTGATATGGTTTGTTGGTTTGTGTGTTGCATAAGGTGGAATTGGAAGTCTTGGTTTGAGGTTTGATAAAAATGGGAGGTTGGTATTTGATGATGTATGTTGTGAATTGTGAACTTGGATTGTTGAGTTAAAGTTGATGAAATGGAGAATTGCTGTATTGTAGAATGAATATGGAAGTTGGAAATGTGGTTGAGGTTGAAATGGTAAGGTTTTGGTTGATTTTAAAAGGATTGAGATGAGTATGTTTGAAAATTGAGGCTCATTGGTTTTGGTTGAAAATTGTGGAAAGTTGAGAATTTAGTAACTTTTGTAAAAATGAATTTTTGATGAACTTCAATGGATCATATCTTGAGCTACCGATTTTGAAAATTAATCTATTTTATATCCAATGAAAGATAATTTAACAAGCCTTAAAATGGTTTAAATTTTATGGAAATCTGAATTTTTTAGAAAGAGATATGATCATTGAAAGTTGGTATATGAAATTTGAATTCTGTGGATGCTACAAAATTTGTGATTTCTGGTTTGTGTGTGCACGCATAGCCTTGTGCACACGCACACCCTGTGGATTTTTGAAATTGTGAGCGCTAGCACGCTCTGTTCACACACACAACCAATAAAGTTTTGCAACCTGTGCGCGCGCACACATTGGGAGGTGTATTTTGTTGAGGGCGTTCACACGCCTTGTGCGAGCAAATAGAATTGGAAAATTTTACTTCTGTGCGTACTCACACCTCTATGCATATGGACACATCTTGAAAATTCTTCTGGGCGTGCACACGCACACCCCTGTGTGTATGCACACTGCCTTGTTTTCTTATAAAAATCTTGTTTTTAAATGTTTCACCTTCCCGGCAAGCTTGTAATCTTCCGTGACCTTGTTTTTAGCAAATATGACTCTTGTATTTTTAAAACCGAATTTCAAAGTTCCAGGCCTCCATTTTCATCCTTTTAGTCCTGAATCCTCATAGTATGCTTGGGAATGAGAAGGGGTTAGGAAGGGTGGTAGCTTGAGGGTGAAGTAAGGGGAGAGTTAATGATGAATTATGATTAATGATGATTGTATGAGTTGCTGAGGGTGATGATGGAAGTGCAGTGTATGCCGTGAGCCGAAGGGCGCTATTTAATAATGATTATTGGTTGGTTATGGGTAATGTTATGAGCCGGATGGCTATGATAAATATTGATTTATGGCTGGAAATGAAAATATGAATTTCAATGATTGTTTTATCTTGAGCTCTCTTTCTCGAAAGTGTGACCCCAAAGAGATGAAGGAAGGTGAGGATCCTGTTCCTTGTTCCTCCTGGTATTGTAAAATCGCCTTTAGCGAGATGGTGGGAGGCTAGGATTCCCTCCTTAGTTCCTCCTGGACATATGAGAATGTACCTTCTGGGTGGATGCAAGGGTGTGGTGTCACCCCACTTGCTCCAGGTTGGTTAGTATAGAGGCTCCCCGAGTGGACACAAGGGTTGTGGTATCGCCCCACTTGCCCCGGGTTATGATGAGTGATGTATGAAAAGTGCATTTATACGATGTATAATTGATGATATGGTCATAAGAAAGTGTTATGGAATGTTTATGAATGAATATGAAATTATTATCTGAGATACGAGTTTCCCTGGATGAAAGCAGTGACTAGCCACCACGTGCTCCAGGTCAAGACTCGATAATCTACTGACCCTATGTCGTGGCCGGATACTGTGAAAGTTCCGGATGAGCTCGCCCTCGTGGATAAACACTAATGTGGGTGTTGTATGATTATGATTATGATTATGTTTATGAGTGTGAATGACTCGAGTTGGGGATGCGCGACAGAGGGACAGTCCAATAGTTAGCTACCCGGACTTGTTGGGTTGGCTTTATAACCGACAGATGAGACTCATCAGCCACTAGGACAGGCATGCATCATATGTATCTATATGTCTTGTTTGGATTGCCTAAGTGATTGCATAACTAAATGCTACTTGATTATCTGCTATATTTGAATCCTATTTGTGATTTCTCTATTTGTAATAATTGTGGTTGTTGCATTTGGTTCCGTTGGTGGTTGGGAGGTTCAGAGGAGTTAGAAAGGAGAATTTTAGATAGCTCTGAAGACTCTTAGCTAGTTGCCTATTTTTAATTTCATGGTTTAATTATGTTTTAAGCTTTAATTATCTGTTGGAAGTTCTAGGAATGCCTTTAGCTTTCCCAGGACATTATATGTTTGATATGGGGGCACTATTACGATGCTGAGAACCTCCAGTTCTCACCCATGTGAATTTTGTGGTTTTCAGATGCAAGACAGGCGGCACCTCGCTGAAGCATGCTGGAAGCTTCTGATCTAGCGAAGATTGTTATCTCTCGGGGCTATATTTTGGTTATCTGTACCTATTTAGATACTTATTATCTCTACTTATTATATATATGCTGTATAAAATCCTCTTAGAGGTCATTTTGGAGAAATAGGTTCTGTAACTCTATATTTTGGGTGTATTTCGGGTCCTCTAATATATATATATATATATACACTTATTTCGCTTGGGACGGTTTATCTTTGCGAACCAAGTTCTTGAGTTTTGTTATATGTATTTTGGAACTCTTGTTATATTAACTCCTTAGCTTGTTCTATCTTGCTTCGTTTGCTTTATCGCTTCGTGAGCGTTACGCTTTTTGAGTTAACGATTTTTGCTTTACCCCTTTCTTCAAGGGCTCCTAGTTATAAACCTTTTTCACTATATTTAATATGTAATTTTTCTTTTAGAGGTCGTAGCACCTCGCCACCTCTATTTTACATCCTAGGTGCAAAACTCTGTGTGGTAGGGTGTTACATTATGGTATCAGAGCAGTTCGTTCCTATAGAGCCTGAGGGACGGACTGACTATGCTTCTGGGTATACTCTGAGTGTCTATACATGCTAACTAGGATATCTAATTGATATATATATGACATGAATGTTCATGAGCATGCATTTGGAACTTTGAAGCACTAGACTTGCGATATTGAGACTGATCACCTTGATATCACTTGTTTAGTTTGAATAGGAACCAAATGGCACCTCGTGGACACGGTCGTAGGCGTAACTGGGGTCGAGGACGGAGAGGTAACGATGTAACCATATTGGTAGGCAGTTTGACCAATTTCATGACCGTGATGACGAGTGTTGTTGCTGCCATTAGTGCTGTTGCTGCTGCGACCCGTCGAGCGATGGATAGGATGGAAACATAAGCTAGAATTGGCAATAACGGTGGTAATAAAAATGAAGGCAGAAATAATGTCTCAAATACACTGGTACCAGTGCATGTAATGGGCTGCCTGGAGTTAATTAACATAGGTCAAGCAACGGGAGAAAGCTCAAGAAGGACCGAGGTGATAGGGAGTAATCGCCGGGAATTCTTCACAGAGATAAAGGGAAAGAAGATGAAGATTACACCAAGGGGCCAAAGTTTTAAGAGGGGTTGTTATGTCACTTCACGTTCTCAACGCCAAAATAATGACCGAAGGAACGATAACTGTCCGAATCCGAATTCACAAGGGCAAACTAGTACTCAACCGGAAGAATTAAGGTGCCTAAGATGCAAGAAGTACCATCCAAACAGACCATGCAGGGCCAGACTAGGTGTATGTTACGAGTGCAGGAAGCGAGGGCATATAGCTCGAGATTGTCCATATAGGAAACACTGGGATGCAGCCGAATCCGATTCTCAGACCCGAGATAATCGCGAATTAGCAGTTGGATTTCTAACTTCCTTGCATATCATTAATATGTGATATTCATTCGTAATTCATGACAAGCGTCGATAATCGTAAAGTCCAAGTTGATGATTAGTCGAAGACTATTAGTTGTTAAGATGGAGCGATATTTAGTTAACTTAGAGGAGTGGCTAGGCTCTTGAAGGTTAAAGAATCATAGTGATGCAGTAGAAGCGGGTTGGATTATATCTAAGGGATCGAAGTGTGAGAACTACGCGAAGTTAGTATTTGAAATCCAGTGACGGTGAACTACGAGGAAGAGGAATGGAACTGATTCAACCTTTAGTTGCTAATCGTTTGAGAGGCGAGTGGAGATGAGACCAAATTGCTATTGCGAGAGAGTTTTCGAGACAATCTTAAAGGTGTACCAGAACCTCCATGTCGTAGAGAAAGTGAGTTTGTGATAGACTTAGTGCCAGAAGCCGGTTTAGTATTGGTTGTACCGCAACCGAAGACACCATTATAATCGGTAGAACCTAGGATCGAGTTGAAGGGAGTATTAGAAGAGAAAACTGTCCAACTAAGTGCTTTCCAATGAGGAGCGCCGATTATGCCAGTGAGAAAGGAAGAGAACAGCAGAAGGCTTTATGCGATGGGGAGTGTGCCAACGGAGTCTTCGCGACCCGATCTAATCTTCTTTTGACACCTGCATTGAAACTCTATATGGAGTTCTTCTTAAATTACTTGAGCATCTTTCTAGTTTTACTCCTTACGCACATAAATCTTGATTCTTCCAGCATTAGTTTGAGCTTGTCTTGGTATAATCATGTAATCCTTGAATCCTGGAGACTTGCTGTGAGTATAGTTGCTCTCATTCACAAATCGTATTCTTCAAAATTAGCTGAGACTTCGTTGACTCTAACGCTCTACTCTTTCTACCAAAAGTTCTTGATTTGAGCTCTTTTCTTGAAATGCACATTGATTCCTCTTCTTATGCATTTTATTATTTTGGTATAACTCTGTTTGATCGTATACGAAACTTTCTTTTGATTTCTTGTGAATATCCTTCGCGTTGCTTGTTCGTCAATTTGAACATAACATCTTTTTGAAAATTAACTCGTACTGAATTTTCGTCGTGCACAACTCCTAGATGAAACCATTAAAATGTTAAATCCCTAGAGCGAGACTTTTGAACATGAAAAATATGCCTGTTGCACTACAAAGAATTTTGGAACCTTAATTCTTGACAACCATATTACCTCCGGTTAAGTTAACACTTTAGAATGTACCTTTTGTTGGATACCTAGATACGACGAAGGCTTTCAAACCTTGAAAGGAAGATTAACATCAGTGCCAGTATTCATGATACCCGAACTTAATTAAACTACGTGGAATGATTGCGATGCATTACAAAAAGGGGATTTAGGATGCATGCGAACACAACTTCGTGAAGCAGTGACGGATGCTTGGACAGGAAATCTCTGAGTATTACTTGTATGACCAAGGAGGATAAGGAGCAATCAAGGATATTGAAGTTTGTTAAACAAGAAAATCAAGAAGAGATCGAGGAAGACAATAAAGAAATTTGGAGGAATGAAGAGACGAAATTGAAGGTATAGGAAGAGGTTAGTGTGCCCAATGTCAAAAGTTGACACATGAACTGTTGTCGGAAGCTCACGAGAACGGATTTTTTATTCACCCTGTAATACTGAAATGTATCATGAATTTAAAGAAGATATTTTGGGCGGCTCGATGAGATGACTTGGCGGTGCGTTTGATTAAGTAGTTGACATATTAGAAAGTAAAAAGTGACCAACAGAAGCCATTCGAAATGCCGCAACCATTGAAGGTTTTACACTAAAAGTGAGAAAGGATAGCCATTGATTTCAAAATAGATTACCGTGGTCTAGGACAGAAGGTGATGTTGTTAGATAATCGTGGAACAAGTGACCAAGTCCATTCCGTCCATCGGAGCAAACTAATTATTGGAGATATTAACGAGACTATACACCAAGGAGAAGGTGGGATTTCACAGTGTGCTAGACGCCTTTGATTGATCTAAAACTGGAAGTATCAAGCATCGTAGTTCCTGAGTTTGATAGTCGAGACAATGAAAAATCCGATTTAATATTCTCACTACGAAAAGTCGACAAAAGAGTTATGCGGACCTAAGGAGAAAATTTCTCAAGTTTGAAGAAGGGAGATATGCACTGGTGAAGATTGTTTCAACAAACTAGCATTTCTGAACCTATTCGATGTACTCCACATTTCGTAACTTCTGAAGCACGCTTCTGAAACAAACGCATATCTTACAACTTAAATTAGTTTAACTGAAGGGAGATCGACGTTTCGAGTATGAGGTCAGCTTCAAGAAATTCTAAGTAAGAGAAGTCTCATTAGTAAGGGTTATTTGGAATCGAACCAGAGACAAGGATGCACCCGGGAACTTGAATTAGAAACGGGGACAGACTACCCTCACCTATTTTCAGATAACTGAATCCGAATTTTGTGGGTAAAATTCCTATTTAGCTGGGTAGAATGTAAAACCCGGTTAATTAATAAATAATTAACCGATAAATTAAGATCTATTCTTGAAAATAAGAAATCTGATTTTATGGTTTAATATGATAGAGAAAATTAAAACGATAAATTTGACACTCATTTTAAAGAATTCGACCCAAGATTGGGCCGAACGGGCCAAACTAGGCCAATCGGGCCCGTATTGGGCCCTTGGCCCAACCCATGGGTGATTAAATGAAGGGCAAAGCCCTTTCCTTCCCCACCACAACATCAAACACGCTGAGAAGGGAAGGGGAGCATGAAACCCTTTTTCCTAATTCAATCTAATCTTCAACCTTGATAACTTTTTATCTGAAGCTCCGATTACCGCACCGTTTGCGGCCACACGACCACGTAGCCGAGCTCTACAAATCTCACAACTTTATTCAAGAGGTAAGCCACGAATCCCTACAAGTTTTCTTAGCTTTGATTTCGAAATTATTGGATGAAAGTGTTGAGATTTTGGGCTCTTTGATGTTATAGGATCCAATTAGCTTGAAGGGGAAGCTTAATCTTGCCTCTTTGATCCTTGGGTATGGTAAGATCCTTAACCCTAAGTGAAACACTTAAGATTTTGTGATTAGTGATTGAGTTTGTATATGTGGGTGTATGTTATGTGTATTAGAAAGTGTATATATATATGTTGGAGCTTAACTAAGGTTTTGGAAAGCTTAGAGTGGGCTTGTGGTGCTGGAAATTTGACCTTGGAGGTGTTGGAGCCTTGAAAATTAAGGAAAAAGTAAAATTGGAAGTGTTTTGGGTTGAGCGGGGAATCGACAAGGTATGGTTTTGGTTTTCTATATCTAAAATGTAATGTAATGTGAAAACTTAGGCTAGAGACGCCAGGATAAGAATTGAATTTGAGATGTTGTTGATTAGTTATAACAGATTATGTGGATTATGTGATTATTGATTTTGAAGGTGGGATTGATGTTTTTGTTGATGATGTATATGATTTGCGTATGATGATACTTGGAATGTATAAAGGTTGAATTGAAGTTGAAAATTATGCTTGATATGGTTTGTTGGTTTGTGTGTTGCATAAGGTGGAATTGGAAGTCTTGGTTTGAGGTTTGATAAAAATGGGAGGTTGGTATTTGATGATGTATGTTGTGAATTGTGAACTTGGATTGTTGAGTTAAAGTTGATGAAATGGAGAATTGCTGTATTGTAGAATGAATATGGAAGTTGGAAATGTGGTTGAGGTTGAAATCGTAAGGTTTTGGTTGATTTTAAAAGGATTGAGATGAGTAAGTCTGAAAATTGAGGCTCGTTGGTTTTGGTTGAAAATTGGGGAAAGTTGAGAATTTAGTAACTTTTGTAAAAATGAATTTTTGATGAACTTCAATGGATCATATGTTGAGCTACCGTTTATTGATAATTTAATGCATTTTATATCAAATGAAAGATAATTTAACAAGATTTAAAATTGTTTAAATTTTGTGGAAATCTGAATTCTGTAGAAAGAGATATGATCGTTGAAAGTTGGTGTCTGAAATTTGAATTCTGTGAATGCTGCAGAATTTGTGATTTCTGGTTTGGGTGCACACGCACAGCCTTGTGCGCACACACACCTTGTGGATTTTTGAAACTGTGCGCATGTACACACGGGGATATGGCTACTGCTGGGAGCGCTAGCACGCTCTGTGCGCACACACAACCAATGAAGTTTTGCAAGCTGTGCGCACGCACAGCCTTGTGCGTTGTGCGTGTGCACACGTTAGGAGGTGTATTATGTTGAGGGCGTTCACAGACCTTGTGCGAGCAAACAAAATTAGAAAATTTTACTTCTGTGCGTACGCATACCTCTATGCGTACACACATATCTTGAAAATTCTTCTGGGCGTACAGACGAACACCTCTGTGCGTATGCACACTACTCTGTTTTCTTATAAAAACCTTGTTTTTAAATGTTTTACCTTCCCGGCAAGCTTGTAATCTTCCGTGACCTTGTTTTCAGCAAATATGACTCTTGTGTTTTTAAAACCAAATTTCAAACTTCTAGGCCTCCATTTTCATCATTTTAGTCCTAAATCCTCATAGTATGCCTAGGAATGAGAAGGGGCTAGGAAGGATGGTAGCTTGAGGGTGAAGTAAGGGGAGAATTAATGATGAATTATGATTAATGATGATTGTATGAGTTGCTGAGGGTGACGATGGAAGTACGTTATATACCGTGAGCCGAAGAGCTCTATTTAATAATGATTATTGGCTGGTTATGGGTTAATGTTATGAGCCGGATGGCTATGATAAATATTGATTAATGGCTGGAAATGAAAATATGAATTTGAATGGTTGTTTTATCTTGATCTCTCTTTCTCGAAAGTGCGACCCCAGAGAGATGAAGGAAGGTGAGGATCCCCTTCTTTGTTCCTCCTGGTATTGTAAAATCGCCTTTAGCGAGATGGGGGGAGGCTAGGATCCCCTCCTTAGTTCCTCCTAGACATATGAGAACGTACCTCCTGGGTGGACGCAAGGGTGTGGTGTCGCCCCACTTGCTCCAGGTTGGTTAGTATAGAGGCTCCCCGGGTGGACGCAAGGATTGTGGTTTCACCCCACTTTCCCCGGTTTATGATGAGTGATGTATGAAAAGTGCATTTATACGATGTATAATTGATGATATGGTCATAAGGAATTATTATGGAATGTGTATGAATGAATGTGAAATGATTATCTGAGATACGAGTTTCTCTGGATGAAAGCAGTGACTAGCCACCACGTGCTCCAGGTCGAGACTCGATACTCTGCTGATCCTATGTCGTAAGTGTGGCCAGACATTGTGAAAGTTCTGGATGAGCTCGCCCCTGTGGATAAGCACCACTGTGGGTGTTGTATGATTATGATTATGATTATGTTTATGAGTGTGAATAACTCGAGTTGGGGATGTGCGACAGAGGGACAGTCCAATGGTTAGCTACCAAGACTTGTCGGGTTGGCTTTATAACTGACAGATGAGACTCATCATTCACTAGGACAGGCATGCATCATATGCATCTATATGACTTGTTTGGATTGCCTAAGTGATTGCATAACTAAATGCTACTTGATTATATGCTATATTTGAATCCTATTTGTGATTTCTCTGTTTGTAATAATTGTGGTTGTTGCATTTGGTTCCGCTGGTGGTTGGGAGGTTCAGAGGAGTTGGGAAGGGGAGTTTTAGATAGCTCTGAAGACCCTTAGCTAGTTGCCTATTTTTAATTTCATGGTTTAGTTATGTTTTAAGCTTTAATTATCTGTTGGAAGTTCTAGGAATGCCTTCGGCTTTCCCAGAACATTATATGTTAGATATGTGGGCACTGTTACCATGCTGAGAACCTCCGATTCTCACCGTGCGGATTTTGTGATTTTCAGATGCAGGACAGGCTGCACCTCGGTGAAGCATGCTGGAAGCTTCTGATCTAGCAAAGATTCTTATCTCTTGGGGCTATATTTTGGTTATCTGTACCTATTTAGATACTTATTATCTCCACTTATTATATATATGTTGTATGAAATCCTCTTAGAGGTCATTTTGGAGAAATAGGTTCTGTAACTCTATATTTTGGGTGTATTTCGGGTATTTATATGCATTGATTATGAAATTGGGAGTTCTAGGATTGCCTTCGACTTTCCCAAGATATTACATGTTAGATATTTGGGCACTGTTACCATACTGAGAACCTCTGGTTCTCACCCATGTGGGTTTTGTGGTTTTCAGATGCAGGACAGTTGACACCTCGTTGAAGCATGCTGGAAGCTTCTGATGTTGTGAAGATCTTTACCTTTTGAATTTATTTTGGTTGTTTGTATTTGTTTAGATACTTAATATCTCCACCTGTTATATATATGTTGTCTTTGTTCCTCTTAGAGGTGATTTTGGAGATCCAGGTTTTGTAATTCTGTATTTTGGGGTTTTCCTATATATCCATATATGTTTTATTCTTTATTCACTCGGGCCAGTTTATCTTCGCGAGCCGAGTTCTTGAGTTTTGTTATATGTATTTTGGAACTATTGGTATATTAACTCCTTAGCTTGTTCTATCTTTCTTCGTCTGCTTTATCACTTCGTGAGCATTACGCTTTTCGAGTTAACGATTTTTGCTTTACCCCTTTCTTCAAGGGCTCCTAGTTATAAACTTTTTTCACTATATTTAATATGTAATTTTTCTTTTAGAGGTCGTAACGCCTCGCCACCTCTGTTTTACATCCTAGGTGTAAAAATCTGTGTGGTAGGGTGTTTCACCCTGAAGTGGATTTTAGCACTAAAAGACTGTTTTACCCTTTTTATATAATCCTTAGTTATTATATTAGTATTTAAGGGAGAAGATCACCGATGTTTATCTTCTTCTAGACCTTTTGACACTTTACACGTTTATCATTTTTTTTCTTTCAGTATGAGTTTCTAAACCTCCTAGGTTGAGGGGAGGAGCTCTACTGAGTTTTATGGATTAATAAAGTACTATTATTCTTTCTCAATTTGTGTTTGATTCTTTATTCTAAGATATATCTTCGTTCTTCATTCTAAGACTGCGTGCTTGACAACCACCCGTGTTTTTCTTGGGTTCGTGTGAATACGTAACTGGAAAGCATTGAACCACTAGCTTGATTATACATTTCTTAGACGGCTAATCCACGACTTCATTGGGGACTTCTCGAGACACTAGTTCAGTCGAGGTATGGGGAGATTAGAGTCTTTGTGGTAGGGGTTAGAACCAAAGGCGCAGCATTCTCTGATCCAGAAGATTCGACCTTGTCTGTGGCGTTTTGAGTAGGATCACTAAGGAGAATGAACTGTAGGAGCTTCACCCTCAATCAGAATGGATCCACACTAACCCTGGGGGATCTGGTGGAGCATGGGTGACCTCTCAATCGGCGTTGATCACCTACAACCTGCCATAGAAGAAATCATTCACAGTTGAAGAAGACAGTAAGACCGGATTAATCCAGAAGAATAAAGCATCTCCAAGCCTTAACCATCTTCTTATCATTGGTTATAATCAAACATAGTAATTCCATCTTCTTTTATTTTTATGCATTTAAACAAATCCAACAACTCTTCTATCTGCCTGACTAAGATATACAAGATAACTATAGCTTGCTTCAAAGGACAATCATTGTGGGATCGACCCTGACTCGGTCAAGTACTACTTGGATGACCCAGTGCACTTGCTGGTTCAGTTGTACGAAGTGTGGGAATTTGTGCACCAAGTTTTTGGTACCGTTGCTAGAGATTGTTCAAGTTTGGACAACTGACGGATTATCTTGTTGCTTAGATTAGGTATTGTCTTTAATTTTATTAGAGTCTTTTATTTTCTTCTCTTTTTTTCAAAAAAATAAAAAAATCTTTTCAAAAATAAAAAATTTTCTTTATTTAATCTTTGTTTTTGGTTTGAGTCTTTTGTTTTTGTTCTTGTTGAATTTTTGAATTTTCTTGAGTCTTTTTTCTAAAATTTTTCAAAAATAGTGTCTTTTGTTTGAATCTTATGTCAATCTTTAAGTTTAGTGTCTTCTTGTGTCTTTTCTTTTAAAATTTTCAAAAAGTGTCTTTAGTTTTCAAAATTTTTAAGTTTGGTGTCCTTTGCATGTTCTTGTTTTCTTTGAATTCTTTGAGTTTTGTTCTTGGTGTTCTTCTTGATCTTCAAAGTGTTATTGTTTTCTTCTTATTTTGATCTTAAAATTTTTAAGTTTGGTGTCTCTTTGTGTTTTTCTTTCCAATTTTCGAATTCTAGGTGTCTTAGATCTAAAAATTTTAAGTTTGGTGTCTTTTTGTTGTTTTTCTCTTTCTTCATTAAATTAAAAAAAATAAAAAAATATATTTTCTATCTTTATTTCAATTAATTTTCGAAAATTACAACAAGTTTTTCAAATTTTAATTACGAAATCATTATCTTATCTTAGTTTTAAAATTTCAAACTCAAATCTTTTCAAAATCATATCTTTTTCAAAAATCTCTATCTTATCTTTCTATCTCTTTTTAAAATTCAAAAATCTTATCTTATCTTATTTCAAATTCAAATTTTAAAATTCAATTTCAAAATTCAAAATTTAAAATTTCAAATTTCAAATCTCAAAACCAAATATTTTTCAAAATCTTATCTTATCTTAATTCAAATTAAATTTTCAAAATTTAAATTTTAAAATAAAATATTTTTCAAAAATTAAATTTCAAATTTTATCTTTTGCTCTTTCCTTTTGCTATAAGAGACAGAGCTAGATTGTGGTTAGATTTTCAACCTAAAGAGAGTCTTGACACATGGGAGAAGGTGGTCAATGCATTCTTGACCAAGTTCTTCCCACTTCAAAAGTTGAGCAGACTTAGGGTGGAAGTTCAAACCTTCAGACAAAAAGAGGGTGAATCCCTCTATGAAGCTTGAGAGAGATATGATAAATTCCAATTTTGTGGTTTATCTTGTGCTTAATTTAGGGGATTTTATCACCCTTTTTCCACATTTATTCAATGAAATGGCATGATTTTTTAATTCTCCCTCAATTTGTGATTAAATGTGAAAATATACTTTTTAGGCCCTTAAATTGGTGATTTTAACTCACCTTAAGTCCATTTGATGCCTTGATGTGTTTGTTAGTGATTTCAGGTTCATAAGGCAAGTATTGGATGGAAGAAGTGAAGAGAAAAGCATACAAAGTGGAGAATGCATGAGGAAACAAGGATTTGGGGTACATCAATGGACATCACGCGCAGCAGACGCGCGCGCGTGGAAGTGCAGTTGCATGGCGACGCGTACGCATGGATAGGAAATTGCTAAGTGACACGTACGCATGACCCATGCGTACGTGTCGATGTTCGCACGTGACTCACTTAAAGGCAAAACGCTGGGGCAATTTCTGAGCGACCCAGGCCCAAATCCAACTGATTCCTGAAGCTATTTCATGCAGAATTTAAGCTTGAGCAAAGGGGGGAGCACTTAGTTAGTGATGATGAGCCTTTAGTTAGTTTTCTAGAGAGAGAAGCTCCCTCATCTCTCTTGAATTAGGTTAGGGTTAGGTCAAATTCTCTTAGATCTAAGTTTAATTGCTTGATTTCATCTTGTTTCCCTCACAATTCCTTGTTTTAATGCCTTAATTCTCTTGATCTCTTGTTAATTTCTTGTTTTGCTCTCTTTTATGTTGATGAAACATTGTTGGATTTTAATTTCTTCTAATGCAATTTTATGTTTCCATGTCTCTTTTTATGTTCACCTTAATTGCTATTGTTGATTTCTTGCTTGTATTAGTTATGGGTTTCATTAATTCTTGCCTTTTGTGATGTTTAATTTTCTCGCACTCTAGTTGTTTGATAGAATGTTTCCTTTAGTTTTTGAGTAGTTTTCTTTACTCTTGGCCTAGGCTAAGGGAATTGAGTGACCTTGAGTCATTGGGTCTCAATGAATCGGTGATTTGAGAACCCTATGTGGTCAATTTGATAACCATTGACTCTAGCCTACTACTAAGTCAATTAGTAGTTAGGTTAGGACTTATGGATTGATGTTGATCAAGCCTATTTGACGTACCTCAAGCTTAGGAGTAGATAATACGTACTTAAAGCTTTTGGAGGTAGACTTAATAGGTTGGCCTCTCATAATTATCAATGTATGGTTTGTAGACAAGGATGGTGATCTCAATTACCTATGCCTACCCAAGAGTATTTTTCCTTCCTTTTATTAGTTAATTGTTCATTTACTTTTCTTGCCATTTATTTTCTTGCCAAATATAAATCAAACCCCTTATTCTTCATAGCCAATAATTGAGCATTTCATTGCAATTCCTTATTTGGGATTTGTTATTTGTGACAACCAAATTTTTGATTGAGGATTGTTTGTTGGTTAGAAACTATACTTGCAACGAGAATTAATTTGTGTGAAATTCTATACCGACACGACAATTGCTTTACATCAAGATACAAGCAACTTATCAGAAGATGTCCTCCCAACATGATCTCAGAATGGACCACACTAGACATCTTCTATGATGGCCTTTCTGAGATATCCAAGATGTCACTGGACAACTCTGCTGGTGGATCACTCCGCTGGAAGAAAACGCCTGAAGAGGCAAGAGAACTCATTGACATGGTTGCAAATAACCAGTTTATGTACACTTCTAAAAGAAACCCTGTAAGTAATAGGGTACTTCAGAAGAAAGGAGTTCCTGAAGTTGACACTCTGAATGCCATATTGGCTAAGAACAAGATCTTGACCTAGCATGTCAATATGATCTCTCAGCATTTAACTGGAATGCAAGCTGCATCTGGCAGCACTCACGAAGCTTCTTCTGAAGCTTATGATCCTGACCAACCCACCATGGAAGAGGTGAATTACATGGGAGAACCCTATGGAAACACCTACAATCCCTCATGGAGGAATCATCCTAACCTTTCATGGAAGGATCAACAGAAGCCTCAGCAGGCTTCAACACTAATCAAGGTGGAAGAACCCAGAATAGGTTCAACAATAGACCACCATTTCCATCTTCTTAGGAACGTATGGAGACCTCTAAGCAGAGCCTTTCTGACTTAGTCACTCTAATCGCCAACCTCTCTAAGACCACTCACAGTTTCATTACTAAAACAAGGTCCTCCATCAGAAATTTGGAGGTACAAGTTGGTCAACTGAGCAAGAGAATCCCTGAGACTCCTCCTGACACTCTTCCTAGTAACATTGAAGTAAATCCAAGAGAAGAGTACAAGACTATCACCACTGAGGCTAAGGCCGAACCTACAGAGAATGGGATGGCATTGAACTCCAGTGAGGAAGACCTCACTGGGCGTTCAACGCCCAAACAGACAGCAAAGCTGGCGTTAAACACTAGGAAGGATGTTCCTTCTAGGCATTCAACGCCCAACTTGGTAAGGGAACTCGCGTTTAACGCAAGTGAGGGGATGCATGATGGGCGTTCAATGCCCAAAGAGCCACCAGAGCTGGCGTTGAACGCCAGTAATGGCACACCCTCTGAATGCTCAATACCCACTCAAGAAATCCCTATCCAAGAATTAAAGGAAGCCAAGGCTCATACAGAGATCATAGAGATTCCAGGTATAAAATCTATGGAGGAAGAACCTCCAGTGCTTACCAAAGAACTCAATACTTTAGTACAGCAGAGGTTACCTCAGAAGCTTCCGGATCCCGAACGCTTCCTAATTCCTTGCACCATAGGCACCATGACCTTTGAGAAAGCTCTGTGTGACCTAGGGTCAAGCATAAACCTCATACCACTCTCTGTAATGGAGAAGCTGGGAATCTTTGAGGTACAAGATGCAAACATCTCATTAGAGATGGAAGACAAGTCCATGAAGAGGCCATATGGCTTAGTAGAGGTTGTCTTGGTGAATGTTGAAGACCATTACATCCCTGCAAACTTTGTAGTCTTGGATACTGGGGAAGATGAGGATGAATCCATCATCCTTGGAAGACCTTTCCTAGCCACTGCCAATGATATCATTGATGTAGCTAAGGGAGAACTGACTCTACAACTAGGGGAGGATCACATCTTGTTCAAGATGCCTCACCCCAACTCTCCCTCTAAAAAAAGGGAGATATCTATACAACACTTAGTGTTCCAACCACCTCTTTCCGTGCAGAGCTATACTAAGCCCCCAAACATCAATTCTAAGTTTGGTGTTGGGCAGCCATTAACAAGCACTGAGAACAAAGGTACTAGGAAGAAAGTACCTAAAGGCTGGAGGGACAAGAAAGTCCCCACTGAAGGCCTCTCACCTGGCATGAGAGTTGTCTTTACCAAGAAACCAGTCATACCACATACAGTAAATCGTGTTCTATCTCTAGAGCATGTGGAGCTCATTCATGAGAAGACAGGTAGAAAGTTCACTGTAAGGGGCAAAATTCTGAGCCCATACTCACCTCTGTAAGGAGCTAACCGTCAAGCTAATGACGTTAAAGAAGCGCTTGTTGGGAGGCAACCCAACCCTAATTAGTTATTTCTATTTCCTTTAATTTGTTTTTCTTAAGTTATTTCTTTAGGATCATGATCATGTGTAACAGTCAGAACAGAGACAGAAAGGTTCAGCAATGAAAACAGATCACTCTGGATGGAGTGTCTTACTGGCGCTGAACGCCAGCAATGGACATAATGCTGGGCGTTCAATGCCCATGAAGTAGGGCAGGGAATCTGAATTCCCTAGCCTCTCAGGACCAGTAGGTCCCACAACATCTCTACCTACCCCACTTATTCTCTCTTCTTTTCACACTTCCCCATACACTCTTCCCTATAAACTTTAGCCCAATCACATCCATATCACTTTTCCAAAACCATTATAACTCCCACCAACTCCTACCTACTTCAAAATCAAATTTTCCACCCATTTACCCCACCCATGACCGAATCTTAACCCTAGCCCACTGGTGGCACGAATCCCTGCACTTCATACAACTGTACCAGCAAGTGCACTGGGTTGTCCAAGTAATACCTGAGCGAGTCAGGGTCGATCCCACGAGGGTTGTGGCTTGAAGCAAGCTATGGTTATCTTGCAGGTCTTAAAATACTTTGTGAATTTAAATGGAATCAGTAATAGGAATAGATTTAAGGATTGGAGTTGCTTTGTCTTTCTAAGTTAACTCTGGTATTACTGTCTCCTTTGCTTGTGAATGATTTCTTCTATGACAGGCTGTATGTGATCAACACTGTATGGCCGCAGTCATCAATCTCCTCTGCTTCAGATCAAATGCCGTATGGCGGCGGTCATCTAATCTGAATGGGGGGTGAAGCTCTAGCAGTTCATTCTCTTTGGTGATCCTACTCAAAATGCCACAGACAAGGTCGAATCTTCCGGATCAAAAAATACTGCTCCTTTGGGTTCTAGCCTTTACCACAGAGACCCCTAATCTCCCCATAAATCGGCTGAACTGGTGTCTCAAAAAGTCCCCAACGAAGGTGTGGATTAGCCATATGAGTGATGTATAATTAAGCTGGCGGTTCGCGCTTTCCAGCCACGTATTCACACAAACCCAAGTAGACACGGGTGGTTGTCAGGCACGCGGTCTTGGTATGATGAACGGAGCTGACTCTCACGGATCATCCCATCCACCATGTTGAAGAACGAGTATACATCATAGAATTAAATCCAACACGGATTGAAGGAAAATAGTAATACATTTATTAATTCATAGAACTCAGCAGGGCTCCTCCCCTCAACCTAGGAGGTTTAGAAACTCATACTGATATGAAAAACACAATGATAAATGAAATTATGGTAAAAATGGTTAAAAATCCTTAATAAAGAGTGATCTTCTACTTAAAATACTAAACTAATGATTAGTCATGGTAAAACAGTCTTTTTAGTGCTAAAATCCACTTCTGGGGCCCACTTGGTGAGTGTTTGGACTGAGCTTTGATGAGATTCATGTGCTAGAAGGCCTCTAGGGTATTGAACGCTGGCTAGGGGGTCCTCTTTGGGCATTTGGATGCTGGTCTCTTCCCCTTGGGCGTTAGACACCTGAAAGAGGGCAAGAGGCTGGTGTTGGACGCCAGTTTTGGGCCTTTTATTTTGAAGCAAAGTACAAACTATTATACATTGCTAGAAAGCTATGGAAGTCAGATTTACATATCCATTAAGAATGCTCCATTTAGATTTCTGTAACTCCAGAAAAGCTCTTCCGAGTGCAAGGAGGTCAGATCCGGACAGCATCTGCAGTGCTTTCTCTGTTTCTGAATCAGGCTTTTGCTCCAGCTCCTGAATTTCAGCCAGAAAATACCTGAAATTATACAAAAACACATAAACTCAAAGTAGAATTCAAAAATGTGAATTTAATACAAAAACCTATGAAAAATTAATAAAAACTAAACAAAACATACTAAAAACTATATGAAAATAATACCAGAAAGCGTATAAAATATCCACTCATCACAACACCAAAATTAAACTGTTGCTTGTCCTCAAGCAACTAAAAATAAAATAAGATGAAAAGAAGAGTAAGATACAATAAAGCTCAGAGTTTTCAATGAAGCTTAGTTTCAATTAGATGAGCAGAACTTAGTAGCTTTTTGCTCCTGAATAGTTTTGGCATCTCACTATCCATTGAAACTCAGAAGTGTTGGCATCTTTAGGAACTTAGAATCCAGATAATATTATTGACTTTCTTAGTTTAGCTCTTTTTTATTCTTGAACACAGGTTTTTAGAGTCTTGGCTATGACCCTAAGCACTTTGTTTTCCAGTATTACCACCGGATACATAAATGCCACAGACACGTAACTGGGTGAACCCTTTCGGATTGTGATTCAGCTTTGCTAGAATCCCCAGATAGAGGTACCCAGAGTTCTTAAGCACACTCTTTTTGATTTGGATTAGGACTTTAACTGCTTAGTCTCAAGCTTTTCACTTGACACATTCACGCCACAAGCACATGGTTAGGGACAGCTTGGTTGAGCCACTTAGGCCAGGATTTTATTCTTTTAGGCCCTTCTAACCACTGATGCTCAAAATATTGGATGCTTTTACCCCTGCCTTTTGGTTTTAAGGGTTATTGGCTTTTTTTTGCTGCTTTTTCTTGCTTCAAGAATCAATTTTTAGATTTTTCAGATTACCAATAATACTTCTCCTTTTCCCTTGTTCTTTCAAGAGCCAACATTCTAAAATTCTAACTTCAAATATGCACTGTTTATTCATGCATTTAGAAAACAAAAGCAATGCCACCACATCAAAATAATTACACTATTCTTTATCATAGAACTAAAAAGTTATGCATCTTTAATTCTTTTAAAAAAACCCACTATTTTATTCATGTTTAATGATGATAAGAGGAAAAAAAATTAATTGGAAAAAAATTAATTAATACTAATGCTTATTTAATTCAAAAAAATTAAAAGACAGAAAAATAAAATAAACTTAAATACTATTAGTGATCATGTAACTCTAAATTAGGATGGAAATACTTGAAACAGAAATTGGAATAATCACAGAATTGAAACTCAACAACCTTCAGTTTGAGGGGTACTGGGCTCTTCAACTTGAGGGGTGCTAGGCTCTTCATGGGAGAGCTTCTGGCGCTTCAACTCCTTAATTTCACGCCCCTGCTTCTCTTGCTCCTTGATCAGTTTGCAAATCATGCTAGTCTGATCTTTCTGCTCCTCTCTGAGTTGATCCAAGGTGTTTTGTAAGTGCATCACAGATGCCTTCAGTTGGTCCCAATACTCAATTGGAGGGATATCTTAGGGAGGCTCAGGTGCCTTCCTTTTGGGATGATCCTCTTCTATCGTAGAATTCTCCATCACCTGCTTGGTGATTGGACTTACCACTGGAATAAAGTTATCCACGTGGATTAGGACCTTAGCCTCTTGGCATAGGCAAAAGATGAGATTTGGATAAGCTAGCATTGCATTAGTAGACATTCTGTTTGCCAGCTTGTAGATCTCACGGGGAATTATTTGGTGGACTTCTACCTCATTCCCCATCATAATGCAGTGAATCATCACAGCTCTTGGAATAGTGACTTCAGAGCATTTACTTGTGGGGAGTATAGAACGCCCAACGAAGTCTAGCCATCCTCTAGCAATTGGCTTGAGGTTCGCCATTTATAGTTGGTTTGGTTGCCCTTTTGCATTCTCAATCCGTTGAGTTCCAGGTAAGCATATGTCCTCTAGGACTTGATTCAGCTTAGGCTTGGCTACCACCCTCCTGTTGTAGGATTCAGGGTCATCCCTCTGTAAGGGTAATTTAAAGATCTCTCTCACCCTATCCAGATGAAAATAGATGATCTTCCCCCTAACCATGGTGCGAAAAGTATGGAATGTTGTTCCATCTTTCTTTTGCTTATCTGTCATCCACAGATTTACATAGAATTCATGGATCATGCATGTTGTATCCAACAGTGATCTCGAGATTAGCTAGAATCTCCCAGCCTCTCCTTTGAATTTTCTCTTAGATCTCTGGGTATTTTTCTTCTCATAATTAAATCCCAGCTCAAGGATTATTGGTCTTTTACTCATTATCTTGTGATAATGTTTTTCATGTTGCTTGGTAAGGAATAGAACAGGTTTGAAAATAACTGTTGAGTTATCTTCTTTCTTATTCTTTGGGGTGGTCTTGCCACTTCTTGGAGCCATGGAATTGAATTCTTGATGAGAGAACATGGCTCCTTCCACACCAAAATTAGAAGAATTGCTCGTCCTCGAGCAAAAGGTAAGAAAGGAGGAAGAAAAAAGGTGAAGTAGAAGAGAAGAGGAGAATAGAATTCAAATGAGAGGTGGTAAGTGAGGGAGAGGGGCATGGTCACATATATATAGGGGGGAGGGATTTTCGAAAATAATCTTTGAAGAAATATAAAGAAATTTTGAAAAAGATAGAAAAGATAAGTTTTTAAACTTTGAAAGATATGAACAAGATATAAAAGATAAGATAAGAAGTAGGAAAAAGATTAATAAAAGATATGAACAAGAATTACTAAAGATAAGAAGAGATTTTTAAAGGAATTTAAAAACAAGTTAAAAAAGATATGAGATTTTAAAAAAGAATTGAAAAGATTTAAAAATATGTTAAATTTAAAATTAAATTGAAATTGAAATATTTGAACAAGATTTGTTAAAAATATTTCCATCCTGTCTTGCTGGCATCTAAACGCCCAGAGTGCCTGCATTCTGGCGTTTAACACCATATTGCTCCTCCTTCGTGGGCGTTAAACACCTAGCCAGAGCTCCCTGGCTGGCGTTTAACGCCAGGCTTGTGCTCCCTATTGGGCGTTAAACGCCCAGCCAGGGCCTCTTGGCTGGCGTTCAATGCCAGGCTTGTGCTCCCCTTTGGGCGTTAAACGCCCAGCCAGAGCCTCCTGGCTGGCATTTAACGCCAGGTGATAAACCACTATTTTATGGTTTATCTTGTGTTCAATTGAGTGGTTTTATCAAGTCTTTGCCCACTTATTCATATAATTTGCATGATTTGACAATTCCTTCCTAGTTTTGTTCTATGGTTGAAAACTTGCTTCCTAGAAATCTTTAATTTGTGTATTTTAATTCTCCTGTATACCATTCGATGCCGTGATCCGTGTGTTAAGTGTTTAAGGGTTTATAGGGCAGGAATGGCTTAGAGAATAGAGAGGAAGCTTGCAAAAATGGAAGGAATACAAGAAACTAAAGAGATAACCAGCAAGCATCGACGTGCACGCATGGCTCACGCGTGCGCGATATGGAGAAATTTGCAGCGACCCATATGCATACCTGACGCGTACGCGTGGATTGGAGTTTGCACAAAGACGCGTGCGCGTGGATAAGGTGTATGCGTGACACACGAAAATGACCAGTGACGCGTACGCGTGACTGACGCGTACGCATGACATGCGCGATCTGCAGAAATAATAAAAAATATTGGGGGCGATTTTGGGCCGAGTTTTGACCCAGTTTCCGGCCCAGAAACATGGACTAGGGCCAGGGAACATGCAGAGGTTTCCTCTAGCAGTGAGACTACTGTCGTCACACAAGCTATATGTGAAATGACCAACATACTAAAGCAGATGTAGTTGAATCAACAACAACCTCAGCCTCCCCCACCACAACAAAGTCAACAGTTGGTGCCCCAAAGAGTATGCAGAATTTGTGCTGATTATAGTCATTACACTGATGAGTGCCCACAGATCCAACAAGAAGGCAACACCGTGGCAGCTACTCATAACTTCTATGACTGCCCGAATCAAGGATACAATCAACAAGGCGGCAACTACAACCAAGGTGGGAACTATAACCAAGGGAGGTAGGACAACTCCAACCAGGGTTGGAGAGATAATTCCAACCATGGCTGGAGGGACAACTATAACAGAGGAGGCAGAGACAACAATGGAAATTAGAGGAGGAATAATAACAACCGATAGCAGAATCTGAACCAGCCTTACAGAGCACCTCACCTAAGGTAGTCCCAAGGACCCCAGCACAACCAACAACAGGTCTTTCAGATCACTTATCCTCCTACCTCATCGAATGACGAGATGCTTCGTTCTCTTGCACAAGGACAACAAGACATGCAGACTACACTGAACTCTACTTTAAATGGTTTGAATGCCACTTTACAAGCTCTCGTCTCTCGGATAGACTCATTACCTACTCCCACCAACCAGCCTTCAAGATCCAGTGGAATTCCTTCTCAACCCTTACCTAATCCCAAAGGTGGCATCAATGCCATCACTTTGAGGTCTGGAACCACACTGCAAGAAAGAAATCAGGAGGAGCCAAGCCCACAAGAACACGCCCTAGTTGAAGACTTGGTTGAAGTGGAAGATGCTGAAGAGGAAGAGGAAGTACAAGACATGGTTGAAGAAGAAGTAGCTCAACCAAGGAATAGAGCACCAAAGGATGCAGAAGCTGCAAGTGGCACCATTCCTATTCCATTTCCACACCTTGCACGGAAGTCTAGGAAGCAGATGGAACTTGATCCCAAAATGGTAGAAATTTTCAAAATGGTTAAGGTAACTTTTCCCCATTTTGATGTTATTCAACAAGTACCTAAATATGCAAAGTTTCTGAAAGATTTATGCATACATAAAGATAAAATTAATGAATGAGAAACTATTCCTTTAGGTAGTTCGATATCTGCTTTAATGGGAGGTATACCTGAAAAATGTAGTGATCCAGGTCCATGCATGGTTAACTGTACCATTGGGGGTGTAATATTTTCTGACTGCATGTGTGATTTAGGAGCGTGCGTGAGTATAATGCCATTGTTTATATATGATGCTTTGAGGCTCCCTCTCTTAAAAAGGTCGGCAGCTCGTTTTGTTTTAGCAGATAAAAGCATTATTACAGTGGTTGGAATTGCTGAAGACATGCTGGTGAGCATTAAGGGGCTCACATTTTCCATTGACTTCTATATCTTGGAAATGCCCCCTAATGACTCAGGAAGACCATCATCAATCCTGCATGGAAGACCTTTCCTGAAGACTTCAAAGTTTAAGCTGGATGCCTTCTCAGGAACTTACTCCTTTGAGATAGATGGCAGAGCAGTAAGTTTCAATTTGAATGAAGCTATGAAGCACCCTTCGGAAGATCATTCCATCTTCCAGTGCGACATCATTGATGAAACTGTAGCTGCAGTTCACCAAGAAGAACTAGGCACATGGAGCAAGGTCCAAGTGTGGGGACACCCTCTGAACACAATGAGGACACTTTGCCATTATCACTAGTCCCAGATGATCCAGACCCCAGCCATGAGCAGATAGTGGAATTAAAGCCCCTTCCACCCCACCTCAAGTATGCATACCTTGAGGATAATCAGAAGCTCCCAGTTATCATTGCAAGGGAACTCACTTCCCAACAGGAGGAGCAGCTGCTCAGCATACTGAGAAGACACAAGAAAGCAATTGGGTGGAGCTTGGCGGATATAGTAGGCATCAGCCCTCAAGTTTGTGAGCACAGAATATTCTTAGAAGAAGGAGCAAGGCCTGTCCATCAACCCCAAAGAAGATTGAATCCCACCATCTTAGAGGTTGTCAAGAAAGAAGTGACCAGGCTACTTGAAGCAGATATCATCTACCCCATCTCAGACAGCGAATGGGTCAGTCCAGTACAAGTGGTGCCCAAGAAGTATGGAGTCACAATAGTAAAGAATGAGCATGGAGAGCTCCTGACAACTAGAGTGCAGAATTCATGAAGAGTTTGCATTGATTACAGGCGTCTCAACCAAGCTACTCGCAAGGATCATTACCCCTTGCCATTTATTGATCAAATGCTTGATCGCCTATCAGGTAAATCCCATTACTGCTTTTTAGATGGTTATACATGCTATTTTCAAATTCATATAGCTCCTGAAGATCAGGAGAAGACTACTTTTACATGTCCCTTTGGAACGTATGCATACAAAAGGATGCCTTTTGGCTTATGTAATACACCGGCTACTTTCTAAAGATGCATGATGAGTATCTTTTCAGATCTTATTGAAAGCTGTATGGAAGTTTTTATGGACGATTTTAGCGGATATGGTGATTCATTTAGCCTTTGCTTGGATAGTTTAGCTAGAGTATTAGACAGGTGTGTTAGCTCAAACCTTGTTTTGAATTTTGAAAAATGTCACTTTATGGTAAAACAAGGGATTGTTCTAGGACATGTTGTCTCTAATACTGGTATTTCTGTAGATCCAGGAAAGGTAGATATCATTTCTAGTTTACCTTACCCCTCCTCCGTAAGGTAAGTCCGCTCGTTCCTTAGCCATGCAGGTTTCTACAGGAGATTTGTTAAGGACTTCAGTAAGGTAGCATTGCCTTTATCCAGACTATTGCAGAAAGATATTGAGTTCGAATTCAGTGAGGATTGCATGCAAGCATTTGATAAGCTGAAGATCGTCCTGACTCAAGCTCCAATTGTGAGAGGACCAGACTGGAGCCAGCCATTTGAGATTATGTATGATGCCTCCAACCATGCAGTAGGAGCGGTGCTGGCTCAGCGCGAAGGTAAGGATCCTTTCGTAATTGCTTATGCGTCTAAGACCTTAGACGCTGCACAGTCTAATTACACTACCACTAAAAAAGAGCTTCTGGCTATTGTTTTTGCTCTGGATAAATTCCGAGCCTATTTACTTGGTACTAAGGTGGTAGTGTACTCAGACCATGCAGCTCTAAGATATTTATTAGCTAAAAAAGAGTCCAAACCAAGGTTGATACGTTGGATACTGTTACTGCAAGAATTTGATTTAGAAATTAAGGATAGGAGTGGTAACCAGAATTTAGTGGCGGACCACTTGAGTCGCCTTGAGCACATTAAGGATGACTCCACTCCTATCAATGATGCTTTTCCATTTGATATCTTGCATGTAGTATCTAAAGTAGTTCCTTGGTATGCACCTGTAGCTAATTATCTAGTTAGCCATACTTTCCTTCCTAATTTTACTAAGCTTCAAAGAGACAAGCTGAAAAGCGAGTCTAAGTATTATATATGGGATGACCCATATTTATGGAGGTATGGTGCTGACCAGATAATTAGAAGGTGTGTGCCTCAATTAGAATTTCAATCCATTTTAGAGGCCTGCCACTCTTCTGAGAGTGGAGGACATTTTGGCCCTCAAAGAACAGCTAGAAAAATTTTAGACTGTGGATTCTGGTGGCCTACTCTTTTCAAAGATGTTGCTGCCTTTTGTAAATCTTGTTCCTCATGCCAAAGGTTTGGTAATATCCAAGAGGGATGAGATGCCCCAACAGATTATGCTATTCTGTGAAATTTTTGATGTTTGGGGCATTGACTTCATGGGTCCATTTCCAAACTCTAGTGGTTACCTTTATATACTGTTAGCTGTAGATTATGTTTCTAAATGGGTGGAAGCAATTCCTACCCGCACTGATGATGTTAACACTGTTGTCTCTTTTGTGTTAGAAACCATATTATCTGTCGCTTTGGATCACCACGAGCAATCGTGAGTGATCAAGGCACTCACTTTTGTAATAGGAGATTAGCAGGATTACCGAAGAAGCATGGGATTGCTAAGAAAGTGGCAACAACTTACCATCCCAGACTAATGGGCAAGTAGAGGTATCTAACAGAGAAATCAAGCGCATTCTGGAGAAGATAGTAAAGCCTCATAGGAAGGACTGGAGCACCAGACTTGTTGATGCGCTCTGGGGATATCGAACAGCGTACAAGACACCCATCGGGATGAGCCCCTTCCGCTTAGTGTACGGAAAGGCTTGCCACCTTCCAGTAGAGGTGGAACACAAGGCTTTCTGGGCTGTGAGGGAGTGCAACATGGGATTTGAGGAAGCTGGCTAGCGCTAAAAGGAAGCTGCAACTAGCAGAATTAGAAAACCTTCGCCAAGAAGCATATGACAACTCCAGGCGATACAAAGAGAAGATGAAGGCTGTGCATGGCAGGCACATAAAAAGGAGAGAGTTCAGACCAGGGGAGCTGGTTCTCCTTTATAACTCCAGGCTGAGACTCATGTCAGGAAAGTTGAGATCAAGATGGGAAGGTCCCTACAGAATAGAAAAGGCAGAGCCATACGGAGTTTTTCACCTGCGTCATCCTTCTAGTTCCAAATTCATCAAGGTCAATGGACATCGCCTAAAGCTTTATCATGGTGAGAAGATGAAGAAACACAAAGAGCTAGAGGTCTTCCTCTTGGAGGACCTACCAACAGAAGCAGAATGAGCCTGAAGACAGTCCAACTTAAGGACGTAAAAGCAAAGTGCTAGGTGGGAGACAACCCACCATGGTATGATCATTCTGTTTCAGTTTTAGTTTTATTTTATTTTATTCTACTTTATTTTTCTTAGTGACTCTTCTCATAATTTCTGCATATTCATCTGCATGCTGCATTTTGCATTCTGCATTAAAAAAATGCAAGCGACGCGTATGCGTCCTACGTGCATTCAAAACAAAGAAAAGACATAGAGAGTTACGCGGGAGCATGGCTGGAGGCGTGCCTTAGGCACAAACATGCCCACTCGTACGCGTCGCTTGCGAAACACCCAGCCCACATGTACGGTTGTTTACGCGTACGCGTGACCCTGCAAAAATCGGCGTAAATAAGGTTTGGGCAGAGAGTTGTGATGGCTTGATGCTGGAATGGTGCTAGGAGCGCAATCAACGTCACGCGTGTGCGTCCATGATGCGTATGCATCATTTTCCCCTCCAGACCATCCACGCGTGCGCGTCCCTCACACGCACGTGTCAGTTGAATTTTTGGCAATAGTGCGAATGGGACAGAGAGTTGTACGTGCGCGCGGCTGCCTCCACGCCAACCGCACAACCCAGTCACATACGCGTCCCTGACGCGCATGCGTCGGTTAAAATTAGTGCGATCCACGCGTCCGCGTGTTCCACGCGCACGCGTCGCATGCAACGCACAGTTTTACTAGATCTGCGGCCAAAAATCTTATCTTTTCTCCCCCAATCCTAATTCTTTCTACTCCCTTCTTAATTCTTTCTTCTCCTTTCTTTCTTCTTTATTTCTTTTTACTTTTTCTTACTTTCTTCCTTCCCTCTTTATCTTCTTCACCAAGGTTCTTTTCTTCTTCCACTTTTACTTTTCCATTATCACTTTAATTTATATTCCCTTTTTCTTTTTTCTTTTCAATTTCATTATCTATGTTTTCTTTGTCTTTCTTTTTCTTTTTACATCCTTTTAATTAGTTTTAGAAATTTAATTGGGTGATTGTTTTCTTCTATATTTTGCTTGTGAATATATAGAGGGGTTAATTGACAATTAATATTAAATTTTTGAGTTGCTTGCATGTTCAAATTTAATACTTTCAATAACATCTTTACCGTGCATACTAAGTGTTTGTGAAAAAGCCCGTATGGCAGTGTGCATTTTTAATTATTCTATCCTTCTACTCTAATGCCTGTTTTTCACAAAACCCTTTAAATATTTTATTAATTGAATATAACTGTCAATACAAACATGATGGTTAGTTTGTTACAAGTGATAATACATTTTAGTTATTGATGCTTGATCTATGCTACTCATGCCTTTTGCCGGCATGTCAATAAACATCTTGCATCTACTTGCCATACTATGCACTTGCTATATTTCCATTGATGAACTGATCACATGTAGTCGCGACCATGTGTTAAGACATCTCTCTTTACCTTGGCATTGATTATCACTTGTACTGCCCTCTTCCTTGCTTTAACCCTTGGCTTTACATGTTACTTTCCTTTTCCCTTTTTCAGGATGGCCATCAAGAAGGGCAAAGAGAAAGCTACTCCCAAACGACCGGCAAGGAGAGGAAAAAAAAGAGCACTAGCCGCGGAACCATCCTCAACAGCAGTCAAACCAACAATAAAGAGGGTCAAGAGGATCATCAATGTCAATGAAATAGAGAAAGCCTTTCCAGCAAGGGACACTGCGTGGTTCACTAACTGCTACTGTGAGCAGATGTTCCCCATCTTGGCTGAGTGGAACTATAACAATGAGCACCTACTCATCCTCCCAACCCACATTGTTAATTTTGTTGAGCCCCGGATTGAGCGCAGACAATGAGAATTCTTACGGAGATAGCCACGGCAGGTTAATCTCTCATGGGTAGTTGAATTCTACTCCAATTTTCACATGCCAACCATGCAGTCTGTCTATGTCCGTCAAAAGTAAGTCCTTATATCCGAAGGGGCCATTCATCGAGCTTTAGATCTTCCCCCTGCTCCAGAAGGATTGGACGCATTTCAAGAAGCCTCTTTCAAGCGCCAGATATACGAATTTAACTGGGACGCCGCCCTCAGAGTTATAGCACAACCTGGCAACAGATGGATCTATGGATACCATCGATCCCGACCTAAGGGCATATTGGCTTTAACATTCACCTTGGAGGCTCGAGTATGGGCACAGATTATGTCCCATTATGTCTTTCCGAGCACTCACGAGTCCTCCTTCACTGCAGATATGGCTGTTCTCCTCTGGTGCATCCTTACAGACCAGCCCCTCAATTTACCAAGACACCTCCGGTATGCCATGGGACACGTACAGATTGCGGACAACCTATCTTTTCCTGCCTTGGTTTCAGATCTAGTCTTAGTAGCCAGAGTCTCCTACAGAGCTAGGGACACCAAGGCCATACTTCCACGAGATGATCAGTACGTCCCCAACGGGAAATACATCAGATCCCCAGCAGCCACTACTAGCGAGCCTGCAGAACTGGCCGGAGATATTCCTTCTCCTTCCACATCACAAGCACCTTCAACAAATCAACTGGTCCTTCAAATACTTGAGAGGTTGGACCGGCTTGACCGGCAGGAAAAGCGAAGAGAGCGTCGCAACAAGCCCCAATTTACATACCTCAAGGAGTTGATTGTTGGCAACCACCCACCTGAAGAAGAACCAGACACTCCAGACTCCGCTTCATCTACTAGCACAGGGAGCCATGACAATCCTGACTGTAGAGATGCTGCTACCAGCCCCCTTTGTTCCTGACTGATGAAACCGAGGACGGTGCCAAGCTTTAAGTGTGGGGAGGTCGGTCAGTACCTGACTTCCGGAGGTAATTTCTTTCTCTTAACACCAATAGGTTATTTTTCTTTTGTTAGGATAGGATAAATTGCATAGTAATAGGTATTTGTATGCATGTTCTAATTGGTTGAAAAATAATAAGTTTCTTTTTAAGACCCTATTTTGAAAAAAATTTTACTAATTTAAATAAAAACTTTTGTGTTAAAACTTGTTTAAAGACTGTAAATTGGAACATAAATTATAGCTAAGAACACACAACCAGTGAGTTTTTGAGCTTAATTACATGGTTACACTATTTAACCATAATATTTTATTCGTGTGTGTTTTCTTCTCTATGATTGTAATTTTTATTTTGTTCCATCCTATATGTCCAATGTTTAATGTATTTACATGCTTGCATATGATTGAGGCCATTATTTGATTATTAGCTCACTTATCCCAAATAGCCTACCCTTCCATTTACCTTTGTTAGCCACTTTGAGCCTTTTAATCCCATTTGTTCTATACTTTACCACATCACTAGCCTTAAACAGAAAAACAATTAAATACCCCAAATTGAATCTTTGGTTAGCTTAAGATAGAGATTGTGTGAATTAAGTGTGGAAAAACTGTGGGAACATAGGTTAATAAGGAAATGTGTTATGTTTTTACTTTGATAAAATATTAGGAATTTGGGTACCTACTCATGTAAGACCAGAAAAATTAAATATCCATGTGCATTGATAATGTTATGTTTACTTTTACTTTTACTTTTAAAAAAAATTCAAAAATATTCAATAAATAAATAAATAAATAAGGGGACAAAATTACCCCAAATGCTAAGTTTAATAAAAGATCAATGCATATGTGATAAAATTAAAAGAAAAGTTAATGCATGAGTATGTGAAATATGCAAAAGTGGAAATTTTGGGTAGCTAGGCATGATTTTAAAGGTATAAAGAGTGTATGTAGAGGTAAGAGCTTAGGTTAATCAAGGATTTAATTTATAGCTCACTTAGCCATATATATACCCTCACCTTTACCTTGGCCCCATTACAACCTTGAAAAGACCTCATGATGTTTGCATTGGTACATTAAATACTTGTTGATTGGTTAGGTGAAGAACAAAGTTTAGAAAGCATGACTAGAGAAGAGTAGAGAGATTACCCTATACACTTGAGTGATTGGAGTGCACATATACTATCAGTGAGGGTTCAATGCTTGATTCTATGTTCCCTGCTTTCATGAGCTGTCTTCTTACAAGTTTACTTGTCTTTACTGTATGATTTTAATTAGTGATATCTGATTTATATTTGTCATGAAGAACTTATTTATTTTTAACCAAGTAGGCAGATTAGCATATAGTTGCATTCATACATAGGTTGCATTTCATGAGTCTTACTTTCCCTTATTTAGTCTTTTGATCTCCTTGAGCTAAGCATGAGGACATGCTGATGTTTAAGTGTGGGGAGGTTGATAAACTACTATTTTATGGTTTATCTTGTGTTCAATTGAGTGGTTTCATCAAGTCTTTGCCCACTTATTCATATGATTTGCATGATTTGACAATTCCTTCCTAGTTTTGTTCTATGGTTGAAAACTTGCTTCCTAGAAATCGTTAATTTGTGTATTTTAATTCTCCTGTATACCATTCAATGCCATGATCCGTGTGTTAAGTGTTTCAGGCTTTATAGGGCAGGAATGGCTTAGAGAATGGAGAGGAAGCTTGCAAAAATGGAAGGAACACAAGAAACTAAGGAGATAACCAGCGAGCATCGACGCGCACGCATGGCTCACGCGTGCGCGCGATATGAAGAAATTTGCAGCGACGCGTGTGCGTACCTGACACGTACGCGTGGATTAGAGTTTGCACAAAGACACGTGCACGTGGATGACACGTACGTGTGACACGCGAAAATGACCAGTGACGCGTACGCGTGACATGGCGATCTGCAGAAATAACAGAAAATGCTGGGGGCAATTTTGGGCCGAGTTTTGACCCAGTTTTCGGCCCAGAAACACAGACTAGAGCCAGGGAACATGCGGAGACTCAACACACATTCTCATTAGCATAGTTTTAGTTTTAGATCTGAATCTAGAGAGAAATTACTCTTCCTCTAGGTTTTCTTTACATTCATAGTTTATTAGTTTTATGCTTTTGCTTTGGATATTGAGAAGAGTCATCACCTCCGTTGAGGATACTATTCTAGTTTGTTTTCTTATTCCCTTATTATTCCATATTCTTAATTCTTGTTTAGAGTTACAATTAGATTGTTTTTGGAATTTATTAATGCAAATGATTACTTTTACTTTTAATTAATTTGTAGTTATTGTCTATCATGTCTTCCTTTTATTCCATTTTTAATTTTGTGCAAGTAATTGTCATGTCAATGGAGTAGATTCCCAACTTGACATGGGGGTTGATTAAAAGGAGACACTTGAGTTGGAGTGCTCAAGTGATTAGTTAAATTGGAAGCTGTTGGCTAATTCTCTATTTACTAACGCTAGACCTTCCCAAGGGAGAGGACTAGGATTTACGAATAAGAGTTAGCTCAATCACTTGACTTTCCTTTATTTAGTAAGGGTTAACTAAGTGAAAATAACAACTTCTTTATACTACACTTGAGAAAATCCCAACAAGGACAGAACTTCCAATTAATCATTCCCCCAGTCAAGGCTTTTTATTTTGAATAATATAAATCTTTTTTAATTTTCATTGCTCTAATTTACAATTATTTATTTTCTGTCATTCAACTCTCAAAAATTTCTCAGAAACTCTTGATTAATAAGATAGCACTCTTTTTCTAAACTCGTTGGGAGACGACCTGGGATTCATACTCCCAGTATTTTTATTCTAATTTTGTGACAACCTTTCTAAATTGATGAGCGGATTTTAGCTGGTTAAGAACTATACTCGCAACGTGTTTCTTATATTAATTTCTTAATTGGCTGACTTCCGTCCTACCATCACCAGGCTCACTGCCTCCATGGGCGTTTGAACGCCCAATTGCTACCCCGTTTTGGCATTTAATGCTAGGGAGATCCTTTCTCTAAGGTATTCTGTTTGCTGTTCTACATCATTCTGTCTCTGTTTAAGCGCTGTTCATGATCACTAACATTAAAATCAACCTAATTAAAACATAATTAACTAATTAGAAAAATAGAAATAATTAGAAATTTAATAATATATGAATAATCATTGGGTTGCCTCCCAACAAGTGCTTCTTTAATGTTTTTAGCTGGACTTCACTGTACTTAACATTGTAATAGTGTTGAACCTCCTGGCTCTATATCTCCTTCAAGGTGATGCTTAACCCTCTGTTCATTGATAGTGAACCTGTTTTATTTACCTTGAAGTTCTATGTGCCCGTAAGGTGATACACTAGTAATCACAAACGGTCCCGTCCAATGGGATTCGAGTTTCCCAGGGATTAGTTTGAGTCTTGAATTGAAGAGCAGTACTTTCTGTCCTGGTTCAAAGACTCTGGAAGATATCTTCCTATCATGCCACCTTTTTCCCTTTTCCTTATAGATCTTTGCATTTTCAAATGCATCTAAGCGGAATTCATCCAACTCATTTAGTTGGAGAAGCCATTTCTCTCCTGCTGCTTTAGCATCAAGGTTAGGGAATCTAGTAGCCCAATAGACCTTATGTTCTAGTTCCACTGGAAAATGATAGGACTTCCCATATACCAACTGATATGGTGAAGTTCCAATAGGAGTTTTAAAAGCTATTCTATATGCCCACAGAACATCATCAAGCTTTCTAGCCCAATCCTTTCTTGAGGTGCTTACTGTCCTCTCTAGGATTCACTTTAGTTCTCTATTTGAGACTTCAGCTTGCCCATTTGTTTGGGGATGATACGGTGTTGCTACTTTGTGGCGAACTCCGTAGCGGCTTAAGACAAAATCCAGCTGTCTGTTGCTGAAATGAGTACCTCCGTCACTAATTAGTGTCCTAGGGACACCAAATCTATTGAAGATGTTCTTTTGGAGAAATTTCATTACTATTCTGGTGTCATTAGTGTGTTGCTATTGCTTCAACCCATTTTGATACATAGTCTACTGCCACCAAGATGTAGGTGTTTGAGTATGAAGGTGGGAAGGGTCCCATAAAATCTATACCCCATTGGTGTACAAAATTGTGATCCCTGGTAATAGCTCCAAAAACTTGGTGCTCTAATCTTAATTTATAATTTGTCACAACTTTGATACAACTAACCAGCAAGTGCACTGGGTCGTCCAAGTAATAAAACCTTACGTGAGTAAGGGTCGATCCCACGGAGATTGTCGGTATGAAGCAAGCTATGGTCATCTTGTAAATCTCAGTCAGGCGGATATTAAATGGTTATGGAGTTTTCGAATAATAATAGTAAATAAACAGAAAATAAAGATAGAAATACTTATGTAATTCATTGGTGAGAATTTCAGATAAGCGTATAGAGATGCTTTCGTTCCTCTGAACCTCTGCTTTCCTGCTGTCTTCATCCAACCAGTTCTACTCCTTTCCATGGCAAGCTTTATATAGGGCATCACTA
>NC_029794.2:40118534-40144944 GCF_000816755.2 Arachis ipaensis
AGTACTTTGCATTAAATCATGAGGAACAGCAGAGCTCCACACCTTAATCTATGGAGTGCAGAAACTCTACCATTGAAAATAAATAAGTGATAATGGAGTTCATTGGTCTCGGCCCCAGAGGGGAACCGGAGTAACCAAGATTGCGAATACAATGATAAAAATTTCTATATATACTAGACTAGCTACTAGGGTTTACAGAAGTAAGTAATTGATGCATAAATCCACTTCTGGGGTCCACTTGGTGTGTGTTTGGGCGGAGCTTGAAGTTTACACGTGCAGAGGCTTCTTTTGGAGTTGAACGCCAAGTTGTAACGTGTTTTTGGTGTTCAACTCTGGTTTGTGACGTGTTTCTGGCGTTTAACTCCAGACTGCAGCGTAGAACTGGCGTTCAACGCCCTTTTGCATCGTCTAAACTCGGCCAAAGTATGGACTATTATATATTTATGGAAAGCCCTGGATGTCTACTTTCCAACGCCGTTGAGAGCGCGCCATTTAGAGTTTTGTAGCTCCAGAAAATCCACTTTGAGTGCAGGGAGGTCAGAATCCAACAGCATCAGCAGTCCTTCTTCAATCTCTGAATCTGATTTTTGCTCAAGTCCTTCAATTTCAGCCAGAAAATACCTGAAATCACAGAAAAACACACAAACTCATAGTAAAGTCCAGAAATGTGAATTTAACATAAAAATTAATAAAAACATCCCTAAAAGTAACTAAATCATACTGAAAACTATGTAAAAACAATGCCCAAAAGCGTATAAATTATCCGCTCATCACAACACCAAACTTAAATTGTTGCTTGTCCCCAAGAAACTGAAAATCAAATAGGATAAAAAGAAGAGAATATACTATAAATTCCAAACTATCAATGAAACATAGCTCCAATCAGATGAGCGGGACTTGTAGCTTTTTGCCTCTTGAATAGTTTTGGCATCTCACTTTATCCATTGAAGTTCAGAATGATTGACATCTATAAGAACTCAGAGTTCAGATAGTGTTATTGATTCTCCTAGTTCAGTATGTTAATTCTTGAACACAGCTACTTTATGAGTCTTGGTTGTGGCCCTAAGCACTTTGTTTTCCAGTATTCCCACCGGATACATAAATGCCACAGACACATAACTGGGTGAACCTTTTCAGATTGTGACTCAGCTTTGCTAAAGTCCCCAATTAGAGGTGTCCAGGGTTCTTAAGCACACTCTTTTTTTGCTTTGGACTTTGACTTTAACCGCTCAGTCTCAAGTTTTCACTTGACACCTTCACGCCACAAGCACATGGTTAGGGACAGCTTGGTTTAGCCGCTTAGGCCAGGATTTTATTCCTTTAGGCCCTCCTATCCACTGATGCTCAAAGCCTTGGATCCTTTTTATTACCCTTGCCTTTTGGTTTTAAGGGTTACTGGCTTTTTGCTCTTGCCTCTTGGTTTTAAGAGCTTTTGGCTTTTTCTGCTTGCTTGTTCTTTTTCTATTTTTTTTTCGCCACATTTTTTTTTCTGCAAGCTTTTGTATTCACTGCTTTTTCTTGTTTCAAGAATCATTTTGATGATTTTTTAGATTATCAAATAACATGTCTCCTTGTCATCATTCTTTCAAGAGCCAACATATTGAACATTCTAAAACACCAACTTCAAAATGACATATGCACTGTTCAAGCATTCATTCAGAAAACAAAAAGTATTGTCACCACATCAATATAATTAAACTAAGTTCAAGGATAAATTCAAAACTCATGTACTTCTTGTTCTTTTGAATTAAAAACATTTTTCATTTAAGAGAGGTGATGGATTCATAGGACATCCACAACTTTAAGACAAAGTTACTAAATACTAATGATCATGTAATAAGACACTAACATAGATAAGCACTTAACATAAAAAAATGAAAAACAGAGAATGTAAGAACAAGGAATGAGTCCACCTTAGTGATGATGGCATTTTCTTCTTGAAGAACTAATGATGTCCTTGAGCTCTTCTATGTCTCTTCCTTGTCTTTGTTGTTCCTCCCTCATAGCTCTTTGATCTTCTCTAATTTCATGGAGGATGATGGAATGCTCTTGATGTTCCACCATTAGTTGCTCCCAATAATTGTGTGGAGGAAAATGTATCCCCTGAGGTATCTTAGGGATCTCTTGATTTGCAGTCAAATGTTCTACCACTGAGCTATAGACCCTTGAGATGAATCTCTCCATTTCCTATAACTCGGAGGTGGAAGCTTTTGTCTTCTCTTTCCTCTTTCTAGAGGTTTCTCTGGCCTTAGGTGCCATCAATGGTTATGGAAAAACAAAAAAAACTATGCTTTTACCACACCAAACTTAGAATGTTGCTCACCCTCGAGCAAAAGAAGAAAGAATAGTAGAAGAAGAAGAAGATATGGAGGAGATAGAGGGATGTGTGTATTCGGCTATATGGGTGGGCTTGGGTGGGAAAGAGATTTTGAATTTTGAAGGTAGGTGGGGTGTATGTTGGTTTTGGAGGTGATTGGTGAAGGGTTCTTGGGAAAGGGTTATATAGGATTATGAGGAGGTAAGGTGAGTGGAGGTATGTGGGGATCCTGTGGTGTCCACAGATCCTGAGGTGTCAAGGATTTACATCCCTGCACCAATTAGGCGTGTAAAATGCCTTTGCATACAATTCTGGCGTTTAAACGCTGAACTGATGCTTGTTCTGGGCATTCAACGCCCAGATGCAGCATGTTTCTGGCGTTGAACGCCAGTTCTATGCTTGTTTCTGGCGTTTAGCACCAGCTCTATGCTCTGTTCTGGCGTTGAACGCCAGCCAGATGCTCCTTACTGGCGTTTAAACGCCAGTAAGTCCTTCCTCCAGGGTGTGATTTTTTTTCTGCTATTTTTGATTCTGTTTTTAATTTTTTGATTTATTTTGTGACTCCACATGATCATGAACCTAATAAAACATGAAAGAATAATAAAAATAAAATTAGATAAATAAAAATTGGGTTGCCTCCCAACAAGCGCTTCTTTAATGTCAATAGCTTGACAGTGGGCTCTCATGGAGCCTCACAGATGTTCAGAGCATTGTTATAGATTCCCAACACCAAACTTAGAGTTTGGATGTGGGGATTCAACACCAAACTTAGAGTTTGGCTGAGGCCTCCCAACACCAAACTTAGAGTTTAATTGTGGGGGCTTTGTTTGACTCTGTACTGAGAGAAGCTTTTCATGCTTCCTCTTCATGGTTACAGAAGGAGGACCTTGAGTTGTAAGCACAAGGTAGTCCTCATTCAGTTGAAGGACCAACTCTCCTCTGTCCACATCAATCACAGCTCTTGCTGTGGCTAGGAAGGGTCTTCCAAGGATGATGGATTCATCCTCTTCCTTCCCAGTGTCTAGGATTATGAAATCAGTAGGGATGTAAAGGCCTTCAACCTTTACTAACATGTCCTCTACTTGTCTATAAGCCTGTTTCATGGATTTGTCTGCCATCTCTAATGAGAATTTGGCAGCTTGCACCTCAAAGATTCCAAGTTTCTCCATTACAGAGAGTGGCATGAGGTTTATTCCTGACCCAAGGTCACATAGAACCTTCTCAAAGGTCAAGGTGCCTATGGTACAAGGTATTAGGAACTTTCCAGGATCCTGTTTCTTCTGAGGCAATCTCAGTTGATCCAATGCATTTAGTTCATTGGTTAACAGGGGAGGTTCATCTCCCCAAGTCTCATTACCAAATAAATTGGCATTCAGCTTCATGATTGCACCAAGGAACTTGGCAACTTGCTCTTCAGTAACATCCTCATTCTCTTCAGAAGAGGAATACTCATCATAGCTCATGAAGGGCGTAAGGAGGACTAATGAAATCTCTATGGTCTCTAAATGAGCCTCAGAGTCCTCTGGTTCCTCAGAAGGAAACTCCTTATTGATCTCTGGACGTCCCAGGAGGTCTTCCTCCTTGGGATTCACGTCCTTCTCCTTTCTTGTGGGTTCGGCCATGATGGTCAATTCAATGGCCTTGCACTTTCTCTTTGGATTCTCTTCTGTATTGCTTGGGAGAGTACTAGGAGGAGTTTCAGTGATCTTCTTACTCAGCTGGCCTGCTTGTGCCTCCAAATTGCTAATGGAGGACCTTGTTTCATTCATGAAACTCAGAGTGGCCTTAGATAGATCAGAGACTAAATTTTCTAAGCTAGATGAATTCTGCTTAGAATTCTCTGTATGTTGCTGAGTGGATGATAGAAAAGGTTTACTACTATTAAACCTATTTCTTCCACCATTATTAAAGCCTTGTTGAGGCTTCTGTTGATCCTTCCATGAGAAATTTGGGTGATTTCTCCATGAGGGGTTATAGGTGTTTCCATAAGGTTCACCCATATAATTTACTTCTGCTATTGCAGGGTTCTCAGGATCATAAGCTTCTTCTTCAGAAGATGCCTCTTGAGTACTGTTGGATGCAGCTTGCATTCCATTCAGACTCTGAGAAATCATATTGACTTGCTGAGTCAATAGTTTCTTCTGAGCCAATATGGCATTCAGAGCATCAATTTCAAGAACTCCTTTCTTCTGAGGCGTCCCATTACTCACAGGATTCCTCTCAGAAGTGTACATAAACTGGTTATTAGCAACCATGTCAATAAGTTCTTGAGCTTTTGCAGGCGTTTTCTTTAGGTGAATGGATCCACCTGCAGAAGTATCCAATGACATCTTAGCTAATTCAGATAGACCATCATAGAATATATCCAGGATGGTCCATTCTGAAAGCATGTCAGAAGGACACTTTTTGGTCAGTTGCTTGTATCTCTCCCAAGCTTCATAGAGGGATTCACCTTCCTTTTGTCTGAAGGTTTGAACATCCACTCTGAGCTTACTAAGCTTTTGAGGAGGGAAGAACTTGGCTAAGAAAGCCGTGACTAGCTTATCCCAAGAGTTCAGGCTATCTTTAGGTTGAGAATCCAACCATATTCTAGCTCTGTCTCTCACAGCAAAAGGGAAAAGCATGAGCCTGTTGACTTCGGGATCTACTCCATTAGTCTTAACAGTATCACATATCTGCAAGAATTCAGTTAAGAACTGAAAAGGATCTTCAGATGGAAGTCCATGAAACTTGCAGTTTTGTTGCATCAGAGAAACTAATTGAGGTTTAAGCTCAAAATTGTTTGCTCCAATTGTAGGGATAGAGATGCTTCTTCCATGTAAATTGGAATTAGGTGCAGTAAAGTCACCAAGCATCCTCCTTGCATTATTATTATTTTCGGCTGCCATCTCCTCTTCCTGTTCGAAAATTCCTGTAAGGTTGTCTCTGGATTGTTGTATTTTAGCTTCTCTCAGTTTCTTCTTCAGAGTCCTTTCAGGTTCAGGGTTTGCTTCAACAAGAATGTTCTTGTCATTGCTCCTGCTCATGTGAAAAAGAAGAGGACTAAAGATACCGGGGATCCTCTTTACCACAGTATAGAGGTTCCCTTGTGTGAGTAGAAGAAAAGAAGAATAAGATTGTAGAAGAGAAGAATTCGAACTCAGAGGAGAGGGAGGGGTTCGAATTTTGGGTGAAAAGAAGTGTTAGTAGATGAATAAATAAATAGAAGGATATGAGAGAGAGAATTTCGAAAATTAAATTTTAAAAAAGAGTTAATGATTTTCAAAAATTAAAGGAGAATTAAAATTAAAATTAAAATTAAAATTTAAACAATTAATTAATTAAAAAAAATTTTGAAAAAGAGGGAGGTATTTTCGAAAATTAGAGAGGGATAGTTAGTTAGGTAGTTTTGAAAGAGATAAGAAACAAACAAAAGGTTAATTAGTTAGTTGAAACAAATTTTGAAAATCAATTTTTAAAAGATAAGAAGATAAGAAGTTAGAAAAGATATTTTAAAATCAAATTTTTGAAAAAGATATGATTTTGAAAAAGATAAGAAAAAAAGATATTTTTGAAAAGATATGATTGAAATTAGTTTTGAAAAAGATTTGATTTTTAAAATCACAATTAATGACTTGATTCACAAGAAATCACAAAATATGATTCTAGAACTTAAAGTTTGAATCTTTCTTAACAAGCAAGTAACAAACTTGAAATTTTTGAATCAAAACATTAATTGTTGATGATATTTTCAAAAATATGATATAAAATTAAGAAAAAGATTTTTGAAAAATATTTTTTTAAAATTTTCGAAAATAAATAGGAAAAATGAAAAAGATTTGAATTTTTTTTGAAAAAGATTTTGAAAAAGATAAGATTTTTAAATTGAAAATTTGATTTGACTCATAAGAAACAACTAAATTTTTTAAAAAATTTTGAAAAAGTCAACTCAAATTTTTGAAAATTTATGAGTGAAAAAGGGAAAGATATTTTTTTGATTTTTAAATTTTTAATGAAGAAAGAGAAAAACATGAAAAAGACTCAATGCATGAGAATTTTTAGATCAAAACAATGAATGCATGCAAGAACACTATGAATGTCAAGATGAATACCAAGAACACTTTGAATGTCAAGATGAACACCAAGAACTTATTTTTGAAAAATTTTAAGAAAAGAAAAACATGCAAGACACCAAACTTAGAAATTTTTTTTATATTTAGACACTAAGAATTCAATAATGCATATGAAAAACACCATACAACACAAAACAATATAATATGAAGATCAATCAAGAAGGTTTATCAAGAACAACTTGAAGATCATGATGAATGCAATGCATGAATGCAATTTTCAAAAAAATGCAAGATGAGTATGCAATTGACACCAAACTTAAAATTTGACACAAGACTCAAACAAACAACATATATTTTTTTATTTTTATGATTTTATTAATTTTTTTTTGGATTTTTGTATATTTTTTTCGAAAAACATATAGGAAAAAGAAAATAAGAAATTCAAAATTTTTAATAAGAATTCCAGGAATCTTTCAATGTTAGCCTAAAGCTCCAATCCAAGGGTTAGACATGGCTTAATAGCCAGCCAAGCTTTAGAAGATACAAATCAGTCATACAATAACAAATTTGATTAGCAACAACTAGCTTGCTCTTGTAATGATGACTTGGAAGCCTCAGTCTAAATGAATTTAGACATGGCTTTACGGCCAGCCAGGCTTCAACATGCTTCATGAAACTCTAGCATTCATTCTTAAAAATTCTGAAATAATTTTCGAAAACAGATGAGAAATTTTTGAAAGATTTTTGAAAAATTTTTGAAAATAAAACAAAAAGAAAATTACCTAATCTGAGCAACAAGATGAACCGTCAGTTGTCCAAACTTGAACAATCCCCGGCAACGGTGCCAAAAACTTGGTGTACAAAATTTTGATCCCTGGTAATGGCTCAAAAAACTTGGTGCTCTAATCTTAATTTATAATTTGTCACAACTTCGATACAACTAACCAGCAAGTGCACTGGGTCGTCCAAGTAATAAAACCTTACGTAAGTAAGGGTCGATCCCACGGAGATTGTCGATATGAAGCAAGTTATGGTCATCTTGTAAATCTCAGTCAGGCGGATATTAAATGGTTATGGAGTTTTCGAATAATAATAGTAAATAAACAGAAAATAAAGATAGAAATACTTATGTAATTCATTGGTGAGAATTTCAAATAAGCGTATAGAGATGCTTTCGTTCCTCTGAACCTCTGCTTTCCTGTGCAGAGCTCCACACCTTAATCTATGGAGTGCAGAAACTCTACTGTTGAAAATACATAAGTGATAATGGAGTTCATTGGTCTCGGCCCCAGAGGTGAACCGGAGTAACCAAGACTGCGAATACAATGATAAAAAGTTCTATATATACTAGACTAGCTACTAGGGTTTACAGAAGTAAGTAATTGATGCATAATTCCACTTCCGGGGCCCACTTGGTGTGTGCTTGGGCTGAGCTTGAAGTTTACATGTGCAGAGGCTTCTTTTGGAGTTGAACGCCAAGTTGTAATGTGTTTTTGGTGTTCAACTCTGGTTTGTGACGTGTTTCTGGCATTTAACTCCAGACTGCAGTGTAGAACTAGTGTTCAACGCCCTTTTGCATCGTCTAAACTCGGCCAAAGTATGGAATATTATATATTTCTGGAAAGCCCTGGATGTCTACTTTCCAACGCTGTTGAGAGCACACCATTTGAGTTCTGTAGCTCTAGAAAATCCACTTTGAGTGCAGGGAGGTCAGAATCCAACAGCATCAGCAGTCCTTCTTCAACCTCTGAATCTGATTTTTGCTCAAGTCCCTCAATTTCAGCCAAAAAATACCTGAAATCACAGAAAAACAAACAAACTCATAGTAAAGTACAGAAATGTGAATTTAACATAAAAACTAATAAAAACATCCCTAAAAGTAACTAAATCATACTGAAAACTATGTAAAAACAATGCCAAAAAGCGTATAAATTATCCGCTCATCACCCATACGTCAAACAACTCAATCTCTAGTATTCCTTGCTGAGGCATGTCGTGACCATGAGGGAGATTTCCAGACCTTTGGCAACTATCATAGTTACGGACAAACTCTCTAGAGTCCTTAAAGAGAGTAGGCTAGTAAAAGCCACTTTGGAGAACCTTGGTGGCTGTCCGCTCACCTCCAAATTGTCCTCCAAAGTCTGAGCCATGGCAATTCTATAGGATTCTCTGTGCCTCTTCTTCAGACACACATCATTGGATTATTCCATCCGAGCATCTCTTAAAGAGATATGGTTCATCCTACAAGTAGTAATTTGCATCATGCTTGAGTTTCCGGGCTTGCTGCTTGGTAAACTCCTTGGGAATGAACCTAATGGCCTTGTAGTTTGCAATGTCTGCAAACCAAGGTGCTGTCCGAATGGTATAGAGTTGCTCATCTGGAAAGGATTCGGATATGTCAGTGGAAAGAGGAGAATTCCCCGCCACTGGCTCAATCCGGGACAAGTGGTCAGCCACCTGATTTTTTGTCCCCTTTTCTGTCTCTAATTTCTATATCAAACTCTTGCAGGAGTAATACCCATCTTATAAGTCTGGGCTTAGAATCCTACTTGGTGAGTAGATACTTTAAAGCATCATGGTCAGTATAGATAATGACCTTAGATCTTACTAGGTAGGATCTGAACTTGTCAATGGCATAAACCACTGCAAGTAGCTCCTTTTCTTTAGTAGTGTAATTTTTCTACACATTATTTAATACACGACTAGCATAGTAAATGACATGCCGGAGGTTGTCATGTCTCTGCCCCAGAACTGTGCCAATGGCATGATCATTGGCATCACACATTAGTTCGAATGGCGAATCCCAATTGGGTGCAGAAATGATAGGAGCAGTGACAAGCTTGGCCTTCAGAGTTTCAAAGGCATGCAGACATTCTTGGTCAAAGACAAATGCGACGTCAATGGCCAAGAGATTACACAGGGTTTTTACAATTTTCGAAAAATCTTTTATAAACCTCCTGTAGAATCCTGCATGTCCCAGAAAACTTCTGATCGCCTTGACATTAGAAGGTGGTGGTAATTTTTTAATCACTTCCACCTTAGCTTGATCTACCCCTTGCTTGATATCCAATGCCCAAGAACAATGCCTTCAGTCACCATGAAGTGGCATTTTTCCCAATTTAGAACTAGGTTTGTTTTTTGACATCTTTTCAGAACTAAGGCTAGATGATCAAGGCAGGAATCAAATGAGTCTCTAAAAATAGAGAAGTCATCCCTGAACACTTCAAGGAACTTCTCTACCATATCAGAAAAGATAGATAGCATACATCTCTGAAAAGTGGCAGGTGCATTGCACAGGCCAAATGGTATTCGTCTGCAGGCGAACACGCCAGATGGACATGTGAATGCTGTCTTTGCTTGATCCTGTGGATCCACTACTATTTGATTGTACTCAGAATATTCATCCAGGAAATAATAAAAAGCATGGCTTGCTAGCCTTTCTAGCATTTGGTCAATGAAGGGTAAAGGAAAGTGATCTTTCCTGGTGGCGTCATTGAGTGTTCTATAGTCAATGCACATACGCCACCCTGTACCTGCCCTTGTAAAAATCAGTTCATTCTTTTCATTGTGAACTACTATCATGCCTCCTTTCTTGGGAATAACTTGGACAGGGATCACCTAGGGGCTATCAAAAATGGGATAAATAATCCCAGCCTCCCAGAGCTTAGTGACTTCCTTCTGCACTACTTCCTTCATGACCGGATTTAGTCACCTTTGTGGTTGCACCACTGGTTTGGCATTATCCTCCAACAGGATTTTGTACATGCATTGGGCCGGCTAATTCCCTTAAGGTCACTTATAGACCACCCAAGGGGCGGCCTTGTGTATTTTGAGCACTCGAATTAGTGATTCTTCTTCCTGTGGCTCTAAGGCAGAGCTTATGATTACAGGATAAGTGTCTCCATCTCCCAGAAATGTGTACTTCAGGGAGGATGGTAATGGCTTGAGCTCAAGCTTTGGAGGTTTCTCTTTTTCCTCAGGGGTTTCCAGAGGTTCCTCTGAATCAGGCTAGGCATCAGTAAGGATGTCATTAAGCCCTTCCTTAAGACTTTCGGCCATGTTGACTTCTTCCACCAGGGAATCAATAAGGTCAATGCTCATGCATTCCTCAGAGGTGTCTGGATGTTGCATAGCCTTGATAGCATTCAGTACGAACTTTTCCTCATTGACTCTCAACGTTACTTCCCCTTTTTCAACATCAATGAGGGTTCGTCCTGTAACTAGGAAGGGTCTCCCTAGAATTAGGGATGCACTCTTGTGCCCTTCCATGTCCAACACCACAAAATCAGTGGGAAAAGTAAAGGGTCCAACCCTAACAATCATGTCTTCAATTACGCCAGATGGTATCCTAATAGAACCATCAACAAGTTAAAGGCATACGCGGGTTGGTTTGACTTCATCAGTCAAATAAAGCTCCTTTATTAATGAAGCAGGTATTAGCTTGATGCTTGCTCCAAGGTCACATAGAGCTGTCCTTGTACAAGCATCACCTAGAGTGCATGGTATCATAAAGCTTCCAGGATCCTTAAGTTTTTCTGGTAAGCTGTTCTGAATGATTGCACTGCACTCTTCAGTAAGGAAGACTGTTTCTGTCTCTCTCTGATCCTTCTTATGACTTAAGATGTACGTCATCAACTTGGCATAAGAAGGTATCTGTTAAAGAGCCTCTACAAAATGTGTAAGAACTAGAGTTTTCACTAATAAAATAACTTAAATGCCCAAATTAGGTTCTGGAAAGATGGAATGAGAATTTAGGGATTTAAATATGATTTTTGGACTCAATGGATTTTTCCGAGTCGAAAAATGTGTTTTCAGCGAAAAACCGTGAAAAACTGTAAACCGGCAGTTGAACCGGTCAAACCGATTTACGTCTGGCTGGTACTGTGCGAGAAAAAGTGAAAATAGTCGAAAACCTTAGAAAAATATTAGAAATGAAAAATCGGGAGTTAATTTTAAAGTTTTGGCCCAAAGTTAGGTCAAACGGGCTAAAAACGCTAACGGGTTGGACCGGGCCAAAGTTCAAAATATATAAGGGCTCATTAATGAACACATTCATCATTAAACACACACACACAATAGAATTGAGAAGAGAGGAGGGAAGAAGAAGAAAACCCCCATTGACACTATTCACTCCTCACTTCAACTTGCGATATCTCGAGTTACGGTGCTCCGATTTGCGTGCCGTCAGCGGCTACGCGTTCCTTGTGAAAAGCTCTACAAAATCTATGTAAGAAGATGGTATGGCAAGCTCGAAATCTTCTCATTTCTTCTCTCCAAAATTTAGGGTTTTTTTTAGGGCTTTGGGTTAAATGAGTTTTTGTGATTTTGGATGTTTAAGTTTACTCTAATCCTTGCTTAGCATTGGATTTTGGCTATTAAATCTGTTGGAAAAGGTAAGAGATATTAAACTCTTGTGATATTATGTTTAAACAGAATTCTAGGTTGATTTGTGATGGTTTATGCATATATAGTTTGATTATTGTGAGTTTGGAGCTTGTAGGTGCTTGTTGGAGTTACTTTGGTGGCTTGCTTGTGGCTGGAAGCTCATTTGGTGCTCAATTTTAAATTTTGGTTCATATAAGGAATTGGCCAAGGTATGATTTTGATTTCCTTTATGTAATATGTAAGACCCAGAACTTTGAAAAGTCTTATTATAATCAAGTCTCAAATCATATAGTTATTTATAGCCTTAATTTCAGAAATTACTTTCTTAAGGATAATTAAGGCAAGTTGTGATTTATTGAATTTGAGATGAGTTATGATTATTATCCAATTTTATAATTATTAGATTATTTTCTATATTTAAATTATAAAGTTGATAGTTATGAAATAATAAGGATTTTATATGATTTGGATTAGATAAGTAATATTTTAAATATTAATACTGCTACTTTGAAAAATAAAGAGTTTAATTATATTATCTCTAGTTATCTTGATTTGGGCATTTTACAGAAAATAATTTGTGAAATTGATGAGCAAATAGTATTTTCTATATATAATTAGTGTTGGATTTAATTTGGAATTCAATTACTATGTTGTCCACAATTTTATCAAAAATTACTAAAATGTCCCTAACCCTAATTTTCCTCAAAAGACCCTAACTTTGAAAACCCTACCCAGTAACCCATTGCTTCCCCATGCCCCAGCTGCAGCCGAAATCCCCTTTTTTCTAACTCAGCAGCAGCGTTTCTTTTCCATGAAAGAAAGAAAGGAGAAACAGAAGGTGGGAGAAGAGAAACGGGGAGGAGAGGGGGAGAACGACGCCGATAGGCGTCACTGCCGCCGCGCCGTCGCGTTGCGCAGGGACAAGAGGAGTGAGATCCGAGAATGAGGCAAGGATCTGCGCCGGTGGCACTGGGGTTTGCCGTCGTCGCTTGATGCCGCTGAGGGGAGGAAGGTCAACCACCGGAAGGAGCTGTCGATGTCATCCTCGCGAGTCACCATCCCCGAGTTGCAGCACCATGGTGCCAGCCTCTTCGCGCCGCCGTGGCTGCCTGCGCTATCGTCGTCGCCGTTGGTCCACCGGGAGTCGCTGTCGAAGTTGAGACACAGAGAGAGAGGGTACGCGAGTGAGAAGGGGCTGAGGGTCTGAAACCGCCGTGCCTGGTCTCATCTGTGAAGCCATTGCCTCCGTCACTATCGCCGGCAAGGAGAGAGCACCGTGGGAAGAACAGAACGCGGTGGAGGGGAAGCCGGTCCGCCATTGAGTTGCCGCGTCAGAAAAGGGATTCATGCCGCCGGAATTCCTCTGCTGCCGCCAGAGTTTCTGGTCGCTGCCGTTTTGGTGAGCTTGCCCTGTTTCTGACTGCCAAGAGTGGTTCTATGACTTCCGGGACCACCGCTGAAGCTCCGACTGAGCTTCTGCCACTTGAGACCTTGCTGCCGTCGCCGGAAAAGTCTATCGATAAGGGTCTTAAGTTGGTTCCCCTTTCTGTTGAGTTTCTGGAAACCTCACTGTCACTGCATATGGTTCAGGTCATCGCTGCCGCTTGAGGTGGCTGCCGGGCTGCCGCCAAACCGGTTCGGAGACCGCCGCTGCTTCGGTTTAGCCGTTCCTTCTTCGGTTCGGTAAGCGTTTAGATTTGAAAGCCTTTTAGTTACCATTCTGTTATCATACACTGAGGTTTGTGGCGTTAATTACTATAGGATTGAGTTTCGGTTGTTGTATGTTGCGATCCGAGTTGTTGAGACTGTTGCGAAAGTGGCTTGGAGCTGAGGTTTTGGTTGCCGTCAGTTCGGGTTGAGGCGGAAAGAACTTGATGAGGCATTTGGGTTATGGAATTGCGTTTTGAAGTAGGGGCGCTTTCCAAAAACTATATTCTTATATATTGGAATTATTACATATGGATACTGTTGTGAGATATTGTGTATTTGGTGATTGTATCTGCCTTATGTGTCATTTGATTGACTCGAGTGATTATGGATGTTGGTTTGGTTGAATTGTTGTGCGGCTTTGTGAAATGTAATGTTTTGAAGTTGATTCTTTAAAAGATTTGAAATCTGAGTTTAATCCGTTGAGGATTGGTTTGAATTGAGTCAATTATTTTGATGATGTGAAAAATAGAATACACTCTTGAATTCAGCCTGGCATGCTTTAAATGACCTGGTTTTTGATAAATGATTGTTACTGAACCGTTTCTTTAAAGCTTTGGAAATGAGTTTATTCGGCTGATAACGATTTGATTTTTGAAACGGTTTCCTTGAAATATGGAATTGAGATGACTGTTGGATTTGTCTTGCCTTGAACTGATTTTGGAATTTGGGCTGTTGGAAAAGGATTGTGGAATGGTTTTGTTGGGACTCGAACCGGGTGGCAAAGTCCAAGTTTTAGGGGAGATGCTGCCGGAATTTCTATAAAATCTGAGCCTTTATTAAAATGTTGTTTGGAAAAATGATGAGTTAAAGACTTCTACTATTTTAATTGAATTATCAAGAAAAGGATGATTCATGCTTTTGAAATGAATTATTAAAGAGGAAATTATGATTTAGTCTTGCTTCGTAAGAAAGGCATTGTATCTCTTTCAGGAGAATGTTAATTAGGTGAAACTTATATTTTAAAGCTGTTTTAATTGTAACAAGGATAATGCCTTTGAATTTGACTCGAGGGTTTCAATTAGAGGAGTTTCAATGACTTTGAAAGAACCTAATGTCTATTGACAAGTTTCATTTTGAAATGTTTTGAGAAAGGTTTTAAGTACTCTTTGAATCCTGAACTTTTGCAAGACAAACAATTTTGAACAGTTGAAACGCTTTAGAATTTGTCATGGGGGTTGAAGCTGGTTTTGCCTAAGTAAAGGAAACGGCTTTGAAGGAAATAAATGATTACGTGACTCAGTTTGGCTCAGATCTTATTTAATTACTCAAATCGGAAAGCCAAGGTTTTAATGATTTTAAATGAATTTGGCGAAATGAGTTATGCTATTCTCCCCTAAGGACTTGGGACTCTGCCGAGAGACTTTTGTTATAAAAATCCCATTGTTGGATGGGCGATTTTGAATGTTTCAAAAGGAATCTTTAACTTTCTATGGTTTTGGAAGTTTTAGAAAGAGGAAGCCGAGAGTGGCTTGTTTTAAAAAGGGAATTTTCCTTGAGTAAAAGTGGCTTATGAGCCTGAGATAATTTGAGAAATGAGATCTTTAAAGCTAAGGCTGAAAAGAGTTGAAACTTGATTTCAAAGTGAAATGAATTGAGAAAAATGATTTATGGCTTAAATGCCGATTTCACAAATTTGATGATTTTGAATGTGGAAGTGCTGTTTTGTTGAGAGCCGGAATGGCTGTGTATGATTAAACATATTAATTGGTTCTGGATTGAACCGTGAGCCGGAATGGCTGTGTAAGATATGAATATTGGCTGGTTCTGAAATAAACCGTGAGCCGGATGACTGACATGGATGTTGATCCATGGATGAGATTGAATGCATGTTTATGCTGAATCATTGATAAATGTGAATGTTGCACTTCCACTATCGGAGATAAGAGTTTCCCTGGGAGAAAGCAGTGGCTAGCCACCACGTGCTCCAAGTTGAGACTCGAAGCTCTTGTGACCCTATGTCGTAAGTGTGGCCGGGCACTGTGAAAGGCCCGAATGAGCTCGCCCCCGTGAATACACACCAGTGAGGGTGTTGGATATGGATCATGATTATGATCAAGTTTATATTGAGTATAACTCGAGTTGGGGATGCGCGACAGAGGGACAGTCCAATGGTTAGCTACCAGGACTTGTCGGGTTGGCTCTATAACCGACAGATGATATCATCAGCCACTAGGGACAGGCATGCATCATATACATCTATGTGACATTACTTGGGTGTGCATATTATACTTGGTTTGCCTATGTGATTAATTGCTAATTGTTCTACTTGCAATAACTGTTTGTTTGTGCTTGCATCTTCCTATTTGTGTTTGCTACTGGGACTCTGTTGGAATGTGTGATTGGTTGATGGTTGGATTATTTGGGCCTAGGGCCGTGGTTGGAATGAGATGAACTGAGGGTTGATTTCGGTTTTGTGTTTCTGGTTTGGAATAAAATATGAAAGGCTATTTTGTTTCAGTATAGATAAATCATTTTGAAAGGCTTTTGAGTTTTTGAGAATTGAACGGTTCCTCTTTCAGAAAAGATTTCCGACTTTACTTTTATTGTAAACCGTTGTTTTTGAAAAGAGGCATAAGACGGTTATTAATCACTGGTACGGTTTATCTTCATGTATCCTATTACAGTAATTCCCAAAAACCCTCTACTGAGAGCCCTTTCGAGGATGATGTTCTCACCCACCTACATTTTTCCCCTTTCTGGATATGGGCGCTGAAGTCTCGAAGAGTTTATTTAGTTGTTGTTGTGATGCTCTGTATTGCTTTAGATTATTTATTGTACCCTCGCCTTTATCTTGATATATTCTATAAGAAGGTTAGGAATTGTATTGGGTAATGCTTGTAATATTATTTATATATATGTGTATATATATATGGATGTACTCTTTATGAGTTTTGTAAGTTGCATGGTATCTATGGATGTATGTTATCGGATGAAAGTATTTTTGGGAGTGGTTTTGCGGTTTAAAGTTTTAAACAGGCTCATATTTTAGTATTAAATAGTATAAGTGTCGTCATAATGTCCGAGCTATCAGAGTCGCGCAGTCGGAAGCATGAGCTTTGGTAGTTAGGGTGTTACATTATGGTATCAGAGTAGTCCTTCCTATAGAGCCTGAGGAATGGACCGACTATGCTTCAATTGCATACTCTGAGTGTTTGTCATGTATTAGGTCTTGTCGAATGACGAGAATTAGAGCTTTATGTACATGACGGTCTATTGATTAACGCTGTTAGTCTTGCATTGCATAATTCCTGATATTAAGTTTGGCCGGCTTAATACTAGTGAATTATGTATATGAGAGCACTAATGGGTTATCATAGATGGTATACGAGTTTTGAGTAAAGCAAATCGGGGGTTTTGGGAACGCTAGAAACTATTTCTCGAGGCTATTCAGTTGTGTGTCTTGAATTCTGTTCGAGTCGACATGTTCTTTCGTATCCTAACTTGAAGTTCTTGGCTGTTAATCCTTTTGAAAAGTAGTTTGATTTTTCAACTTTATTCCTCTATTCATATGCATTCTTGTTTGATCTTAATTGCATATGCTTGTTTGGAATCCTTGTTGCATCTATCTTCCTCTGTTTGAGTTTTTCTTGATTCACGTGTTCCTTGATATAGCTTTGAACTTGTCTTAATGCGCTGTGCCTTTTAACTCCGGGTTCCGAGCCCACTCCTTGAGAAATTGTGGATTCAGTTTTTTTTTTCTCTTATTTGACAGTGATTACAGCCAATTTTAAGATTTTTATAAAGTTGCTGTTGATTAGATATGTACTTATCTATATATGAATCTTTGAAGATTTCTTATACAGTTTAATAACTATTTATCTCTAATACCTTGCATGTACTTTTACTGGTTTACGGAACTGCACTTACTTTAAAAGTAAATTGACTTTCTAGTAATTCTACTATAGCTCCAGTGCACATCTTCATTTGATTATGTATTTGGATATTTTTCAAAATTTTGAAAAGAAAGGATTTACCACTTTTGTCCCGGTTGAGTTTCGTTTGATAAACTTTACTTAATTCATTTTGATTTGAGTTTGATTTAGCATACTACATGGTTTATGCTATTGTTGTTCTTTTGAAAATGTTGGACTCATAGCTTTCTTCTTATGATCAGACTCGCTCCTTCTTAAGCTTTTCACCTCTATGAATGTCATACATGATTCTGTTTTTAACTAATCTTTTACATCTTGTAAAATTACCACTGATCTTGGTTTGTCCTCTCTTGTGAATCTCATCCGTATGTGAGTCAGTTTGATTCGTTTCAAATTAGTGCATTGTTTATTCTCTTATTTTCTCTACAAGAGTTTTTAGTTAAAGATTTACCTTTGAGAAATTACTAATGATTGAGTTGTCTTTTCCTATGACTTTTGTATTCTTTTGGATCAATTGAAAGCTTGTTCGATGACTCATGCCTAGTGAATCTTGTTTGGACTACTTTGGTTTAAGATCCTTTCTTGCAAGGCTGGACTCCTTTTTAGTACATCTTAAACTTCTTGAATGTTCTTCTGAGATGGTGATTTCAAGAGCACTTTTGGAGTCTTGTTTTGAACTTTTAAAGATGTTTTGAATTCTCTTTGAAGAAATATTAAACGGAATTTGCTTTCGGTTGCTTGATTGAGATTGAAACCATTGCTCGATTTTGACGAAGTTAATTTAAAGTTGGCATGCGCTATTTTAAATGAAGTTTTGAAAAGCTTCCTTGTTTAGTGGAAACCGGTTCGTTGGTAACGCACCACTTATTTCCCTTACCAATTTATAAGCAAACTTTTACCTCGGATTTTCTTTTTCTAAAAAGAGTTTAACTTTCTCTTTAGTCCTTGTTATAATTTTTATACACGCTTGTTTGAATATGGACTTTGGGAAATTTTGAACAAGCATTTGATTTCTCTTCCGAGTTTTATGATTGCTTTTGGTTAGGTTGTGCACCTAATTATCTTTCTAAAATATTTGAGGAAATATTTTAGCTCTTAGCCAAACTTGTGTGAATTTTGTTTTTAAAACTCCACATGATCTACTTCAGCATGAAATTGTATTGAAGTAAAGCCACATTTATGCTTTTGCTACTCTCTTGAAGAATTTTTGTTGCTCAACTTTTCTTCTAGACTGTAAAGTGGTTTTTTTCGAAAGTTTTTGACTTTTTCATGAACAGTATATTCGAAAGTATTTGTAATCGTGCTCTTGAGTTCTGTGAGCCTTGTCTTGGGTTTGATATTCTTTTCTGTAAACCTCCTATTTCTTCGACTCAGCTTGAGTTTGTTTCAAATTGATGCGCTGGTTTTCTTCTTATTGATCCTATTGAACTTCTTTGATCTAAAGGTTATCTTTGAAGTTGTCAATTGAATTGTGTCTAGCAAACTTCATTGCTTGAACATCCTTTTTATCTGGAATTAGATATATTCTTTCAAATCTATGAGTATTGTCTTTGACAATTGTCTCTCCTTTCTAAGATCTCGTATTCTTCTGAGTAGACTCGAGAATTATTTTGATATCACGTGCGACTTGTAGACGTAGTAACGTGATGCATTAGTTCTTTAAGACGTGATATGTGTATACGGAAGTTGAAGCGGTAGGTGTGCAACATTATGAGTTGTGGGTGTCTTGTTCCTTGCGAACGGGTTTGCGGTCGTTAGGCTTATGATCGGTTATGGGATTGTAAAGTGCTTGATGGAGTTGGAAAGTTAAAACTTTGAGGTCGATATGAGATTAGTGTGCGGATGTTAAGCACGTCGTTTTAACCCCATCATGTTTTATAGCCTTTGATGCTTCGCCCTACTATCACATGATTGACCCATGTTATCTTTTGCATTGAGCCTACCTTGTAACGTTTGCTTTGCAATCACACTCCTACCTTTGCACCCTTATGCATATGACGATCAAAGTATTTGAAAATCGTATATATATGATTATATTTTGAGATATTTTTGCTTCTTCTTTAAATGTGTTCAAGGGTGAACTGTTATGAAATTTCCTTCGTTTTGTATCAATTTTCGATGGCAAAAATTTTTATAAGGTGGGTAGGATGTAAGACCCAGAACTTTGAAAAGTCTTATTATGATCAAGTCTCAAATCATATAGTTATTTATAGCCTTAATTTCAGAGATTACTTTCTTAAGGATAATTAAGGCAAGTTGTGATTTATTGAATTTGAGATGAGTTATGATTATTATCCAATTTTATAATTATTGGATTATTTTCTATATTTAAATTATAAAGTTGATAGTTATGAAATAATAAGGATTTTATATGATTTGGATTAGATAAGTAATATTTTAAATATTAATACTGCTACTTTGAAAAATAAAGAGTTTAATTATATTATCTCTAGTTATCTTGATTTGGGCATTTTATAGAAAATAATTTCTGAAATTGATGAGCAAATAGTATTTTCTATATATAATTAGTGTTGGATTTAATTTGGGTTTCAATTACTATGTTGTCCACAATTTTATCAAAAATTACTAAAATGCCCCTAACCCTAATTTTCCTCAAAAGACCCTAACTTTGAAAACCCTACCCGGTAACCCATTGCTTCCCTATGCCCCAGCTGCAGCCGAAATCCCCTTTTTTCTAACTCAGCAGCAGCGTTTCTTTTCCATGAAAGAAAGAAAGGAGAAACAGAAGGTGGGAGAAGAGAAACGGGGAGGAGAGGGGGAGAACGACGCCGACAGGTGTCACTGCCGCCGCGCCGTCGCGTTGCGCAGGGACAAGAGGAGTGAGATCCAAGAATGAGGCAAGGATCTACGCCGGTGGCACTGGGGTTTGCCGTCGTCGCTTGATGCCGCTGAGGGGAGGAGGGTCAACCACCGGAAGGAGCCGTCGATGTCATCCTCGCGAGTCACCATCCCCGAGTTGCAGCACCATGGTGCCAGCCTCTTCGCGCTGCCATGGCTGCCTGTGCTATCGTCGTCGCCGTTGGTCCTCCGGGAGTCGCCGTCGAAGTTGAGACACGGAGAGAGAGGGTACGCGAGTGAGAAGGGGCTGAGGGTCTGAAATCGCCACGCCTGGTCTCGTCTGTGAAGCCATTGCCTCCGTCACTGTCGCCGGCGAGGAGAAAGCACTGTGGGAAGAACAGAACGCAGTGGAGGGGAAGCTGGTCCACCATTGAGTTGCCGTGTCAGAAAAGGGATTCATGCCGCCGGAATTCCTCTGCTGCCACCAGAGTTTCTGGTCGCTGCCGTTTTGGTGAGCTTGCCCTGTTTCTGACTGCCAGGAGTGGTTCTATGACTTCCGGGACCACCGCTGAAGCTCCGGGCTGAGCTTCTGCCACTTGAGACCTAGCTGCCGTCGCCAGAAAAGTCTATCGGTAAGGGTCTTAAGTTGGTTCCCCTTTCCGTTGAGTTTCTGGAAACCTCACTGTTATTGCATATGGTTCAGGTCATCGCTGCCGCTTGAGGTGGCTGCCGGGCTGCCGCCAAACCGGTTCGGAGACCACCGCTGCTTCGGTTTAGCCGTTCCTTCTTTGGTTCGATAAGCGTTTAGATTTGAAAGCCTTTTAGTTACCGTTTTGTTATCATACGCTGAGGTTTGTGGCGTTAATTGCTATAGGATTGAGTTTTGATTGTTGTATGTTGCGATTCGAGTTGTTGAGACTGTTGCGAAAGTGGCTTGGAGCTGAGGTTTTGGTTGCCGTCAGTTCGGGTTGAGGCGGAAAGGACTTGATGAGGCGTTTGGGTTATGGAATTGCATTTTGAGGTAGGGGCGCTTTCCAAAAACTATTTTCTTATATATTAGAATTATTACATATGGATACTGTTGTGAGATATTGTGTATTTGGTGATTGTATCTACCTTATGTGTCATTTGATTGACTCGAGTGATTATGGATGTTGGTTTGGTTGAATTGTTGTGCGGCTTTGTGAAATGTAATATTTTGAAGTTGATTCTTTAAAAGATTTGAAATCTGAGTTTAATCCGTTGAGGATTGGTTTGAATTGAGTCAATTATTTTGTTGATGTGAAAAATAGAATACACTCTTGAATTCAGCCTGGCTTGCTTTAAATGACTTGGTTTTTGATAAATGATTGTTACTGAACCGTATCTTTAAAGCTTTGGAAATGAGTTTATTCGGCTGATAACGATTTGATTTTTGAAACGGTTTCCTTGAAATATGGAATTGAGATGACTGTTGGATTTGTCTTGCCTTGAACTGATTTTGGAATTCGGGCTGTTGGAAAAGGATTGTGGAATGGTTTTGTTGGGACCCGAACCGGGTGGCAAAGTCCAAGTTTTAGGGGAGATGCTACCGGAATTTCTATAAAATCTGAGCCTTTATTAAAATATTGTTTGGAAAAATGATGAGTTAAAGACTTATACTATTTTAATTGAATTATCAAGAAAAGGATGATTCATGCTTTTGAAATGAATTATTAAAGAGGAAATTGTGATTTAGTCTTGCTTCGTAAGAAAGGCATTGTATCTCTTTCAGGAGAAAGTTAATTAGGTGAAACTTATGTTTTAAAGCTGTTTTAAATGTGACAAGGTAATGCCTTTGAATTTGAATCGAGGGTTTCAATTAGAGGAGTTTCAATGACTTTGAAAGAACCTAATGTCTATTGACAAGTTTCATTTTGAAATATTTTGAGAAAGGTTTTAAGTATTCTTTGAATCCTGAACTTTTGCAAGACAAACAATTTTGAACAGTTGAAACGCTTTAGAATTTGTCATGGGGGTTGAAGCTGGTTTTGCCTAAGTAAAGGAAACGGCTTTGAAGGAAATAAATGATTACGTGACTCGGTTTGGCTCATATCTTATTTTATTACTCAAATCGGAAAGCCAAGGTTTTAATGATTTTAAATGAATTTGGCGAAATGAGTTATGCTATTCTCCCCTAAGGACTTGGGACTCTACCGAGAAACTTTTGTTACAACATATACATCTATGTGACATTGCTTGGGTGTGCATATTATACTTGGTTTGCCTATGTGATTAATTGCTAATTGTTCTACTTGTAATAACTGTTTGTTTGTGCTTGCATCTTCCTATTTGTGTTTGCTACTGGGACTCTGTTGGACTGTGTGATTGGTTGATGGTTGGATTGTTTGGGCCTAGGGCCGTGGTTGGAATGAGATGAACCGATGGTTGATTTCGGTTTTGTGTTTATGGTTTGGAATAAAATATGAAAGGCTATTTTGTTTCAGCATAGATAAATCATTTTGAAAGGCTTTTGAGTTTTTGAGAATTGAACGGTTCCTCTTTCAGAAAAGATTTCCGACTTTACTTTTATTGTAAACCGTTGTTTTTGAAAAGAGGCATAAGACGGTTATTAATCACTGGTACGGTTTATCTTCATGTATCCTATTACAGTTATTCTCAAAAACCCTCTACTGAGAACCCTTTCGAGGATGATGTTCTCACCCCCTACATTTTTCCCCTTTCAGGATATGGGCACTGAAGTCTCGAAGAGTTTATTTAGTTGTTGTTGTGATGCTCTGTATTGCTTTAGATTATTTATTGTACCCTCGCCTTTATCTTGATATATTCTTTAAGAGGGTTAGGAATTATATTGGGTAATGCTTGTAATATTATTTATATATATGTGTATATATATATATGGATGTACTCTTTATGAGTTTTGTAAGTTGCATGGTATCAATGGATGTATGTTATCGGATGAAAGTATTTTTGGGAGCGGTTTTGCGGTTTAAAGTTTTAAACAGGCTCATATTTTAGTATTAAATAGTATAAGTGTCGTCGTAATGTCCGAGCTATCAGAGTCGCGCAGCCGGAAGCGTGAGCTTTGGTAGTTAGGGTGTTACATAATATATAATATTTCTGGACACTTAGGCTAGTGACCCATAGGATAGGATTGAATTAAATTGGTTGTTGGAATTGTTGTATGATGATGTATGATGATTTGATGATTTGGGTTGTTGATGAATTGAAATGTTGATGTTGATAGTATGGTATTGAGGATTGAGATTGAAATTGATTATGATGATTGTTGGAAATGGTAGAATGGAATTTGATTAATGTGTTGATTTAAAAAATGAATGTATTGTTATGTATTTGATAATGGAAATTGATGAATGTGGTTAGTGGAGGAATGATTATAGTGTTATATATTTGATATTTGAGGTTGATAATATTGAAGGGTGAATGAAAAATTTGGTATGAATGGTAGGTTGTGACAAAAGGGTGAGTTATGAGGTAAATTGGAGTTGGTATGGTTTTGATTTGATTTTGGTTGAAATATTTTTAAAGTTGAGGTTTGGCAAAATTCTGCATAATCTGTTTTTTGGCAGCAGCTTTGGACACTTTTTGGGAACGATCTAAACATCATAATTGAATGGGATTAATTTTTCTCGAATCTTTGTGATGTGTATAAAATCCTGAAAAATTTGGTTAAAGTTTAACGGTTGGATTAGGAGATATAAATTTTTGAAGTTTGTTATTTTATTACTGATTTTCTGCTGCTACATAATCAAACTAGCAACTTTCCAAGCCTATATCTCCCAATCTTGACCATAATTTTGAGTGGGACCAAAAGGATATTGAGACTTGGACTATTTTCTTCTTTGTGTCAAAATTTTAGACTATTATAAATTTTTTAGGAGGAGTTGTACTCGTTTTAAAAATAGAGCTCTTAGCTATTTTGACAGCAAAACTAGTTTTTGAAAGTAAACTTGTAATCAGTATAACTCTCTCCAGAAAAATGATTTTTCTATGAAACTTTGACTGATTTAAAGCTCTATGAGTCTAGTTTATTTCTGAAAAATTTCAGATACATCAAATGAAAATATGATTTTTGGTGGATTTTCTAAGAACAGGGTAGCTTGCTGTCTTGGCGTAGAGATTTCAAACTTAAAATCAGTTTTTGCAAGAGAAATGGTTTTCCTTTTTATTTTATTCAACTAAACTATTTTAACTGGGTTCGAATCTATAGGATACTTCCTTTTTGAGTCTAGAGATGGAGAATTAGGATTGTAAACTTTTGTGACACCTATTTAAGACTTTTGGCTTGTTTTTGGATATCAAAACGTAGAGAAGGTCCTAGGTGATTTTAACTTGGTAATTTGATAAAAAGTTAGAAAATGGAGGTTTAAGTTTCTGGTGTATTGAGGATGAGTTTGGTTGAGAGAGGAGGAAGAGTAGTGAACTTGATGATTACGGACATCGAATTGAGAAATTGATGGACTAATAATTTGGAATGGAAATCATGGATTGATGATGGTTGTGATGAGTTGAGGACTCAATATGGGATGAGGATCTTGATGAATGTTGAGAGTGTGCCAGGCACTATATCCTTGGAATGTTAAGAGTTGATAATTAAAAGTTGATTGGGATAAGAAATGGTGATGACCGGTGATGATTTGAGGTAGATGGACTTGTTGGATGTGAAAAGTGTGCCAGGAACTATATCCTTGGAATGATAGTGTGTCAGCCACAATATCCTTGGAATGATTTGTGTTGAGTTATATGTTATTGTTGTTGTTTTCTTTTTCTGCTGCAAGAGTGTGCCAGGCACTATATCGTCGGAATGAGCATGCAAGTGTGCCAGGCACTATATCCTAGGAACGATAGTGTGCCAAGCACTATATCCTCGGAACAAAAGCATGCCAGGCGCTATATCCTCGAACGTGGCAGAAAGGCAACACCCGAAAGGATGTGTCGGGTTAGCATTTATAGACCGACAAGTGATATCACGAGCCAATAGGATAGACATTCATCATGTGCATTTTCTATGTGTCTTGTTTGCTTTGCCTAATTGTATTTGTTGTCTAAATGAATAATATGCTTAAATGCTAGTTGTCCTACTTGCTGTATATGTAAACTACTTGTGTTTTACTTGCTTGTATTAATTGTGGTTGTCTGGTGCAGAGGAGGTTAGGTAGGCGGTGGTGATGGGATCGTATGGAGGGTAGGTTGGTGAAGGCTGTGGGACAGCGGTGTTTGGTTAGAATAGAAATCCCCTAAGATAGAGTACCTTGTTTATTTATGTTAAGATTTATACACATATGCTTTATTGTTTTAGTATGCCTTAAGATGAATCCTGTGGTGGATATGAAGTCTAGGATTGCCTCTGGCATCTCAGGGTCTTATATCTTACATCACTGGGCATTGTTACCATACTGAGAACCTCCGGTTCTCATACCATATTTCTGTTGTGTTTTTCAAATGCAGGTCGTAACCCACCTCGGTTAGTTGCTTTGATGGTGACAGGAGCGGAGGATATCTATTTGTTTTGAAGTCTTTTGATCTCGTTTGTATATTGATGCACGAAATTGTGATCTCTGGTAATGGCTTTTCAGGCCAGATACTCTGATCTAGTTTTATTGTCTGTCACAACTTCGATACAACTAACCAGCAAGTGCACTGGGTCGTCCAAGTAATACCTTACATGAGTAAGGGTCGAATCCCACGGAGATTGTTGGTATGAAGCAAGCTATAGTCACCTTGTAAATCTCAGTCAGGCAAATATAAATGGATAATGGTGTTTTCGAATATTAATTAATAAAATAGGGATAGAAATACTTATGTAATTCATTGGTAGGAGTTTCAGATAAGCGAATGGAGATGCTTTCGTTTCTCTGAACCTCTGCTTTCCTGCTATCCTCATCCAATCAGTCTTACTCCGTTCCATGGCTGGCTTTATGCAGGGGCATCACCGTTGTCAGTGGCTACATCCCCTCCTCTTAGTGAATAATATGNCACTTTATTTTCCAGTATTACCACCAGATACATAAATGCCACAGACACATAATTGGGTGAACCTTTTCAGATTGTGACTCAACTTTGCTAAAGTCCCCAATTAGAGGTATCCAGGGTTCTTAAGCACACTCTTCTTTTGCTTTGGACCTAGACTTTACCCGCTCAGTCTCAAGTTTTCACTTGACACCTACACGCCACAAGCACATGGTTAGGGACAGCTTGGTTTAGCCGCTTAGACCGGGATTTCATTCCTTTAGGCCCTCCTATCCACTGATGCTCAAAGCCTTGGGATCCTTTTT
>NC_029794.2:40144952-40158672 GCF_000816755.2 Arachis ipaensis
ATAAGCCTGTCTTCTTGAGCTGTCTGCCATCTCTAGTGAGATTTTAGCAGCTTGCACCCCATAGATTCCCAGTTTCTCTATGACAGAGAGGGGCATGAGGTTTATACCTGAACCAAGGTCACACAGAGCTTTAAAGATCATGGTGCCTATGGTACAAGGTAATATGAACTTTCCAAGCAATTGACACCAAACTTATGATATGACTCAAGACTCAAACAAGAGCACAAAAAAATGTTTTTGATTTTTATGATTTTCTAATTTTTTTGGATTTTTTCGAAAATTATATGAAAAAGAAAAATAAGGATTCCAAAATTTTTAATATGAATTCCAGGAATCTTGCCATGTTAGTCTAAAGCTCCAATCTGAGGGTTAGACATGGCTTAACAGCCAGTCAAGCTTTAGCATGTAAGTTTTTTCATGTATAGAACAACTAAGTGTGTGAGAATCTCTTGTGATGATAAGTTGAAATCCCAATCCAAAAGATTGGACATGGCTTACAGCCAGCCAGGATTCAACAAATCACCATGAAACACTAGAATTCATTCTTAAAAATTTTGAAGAAAAATATATTTTTTTGAAAACACAAATTTTTTTTTTTCGAAAACAAAAGAGAAATTTTGAAAGATTTTTTTGAAAGATTTTTGAAAAGAAAACGAAAAGAAAATTACCTAATCTGAGCAACAAGATGAGCCGTCAGTTGTCCAAACTCAAACAATCCCCGGCAATGGCGCCAAAAACTTGATGCACGAAATTGTGATCTCTGGTAATGGCTTCTCAAGCCAGATACTCTGATCTAGTTTTATTGTCTGTCACAACTTCGATACAACTAACCAGCAAGTGCACTGGGTCGTCCAAGTAATACCTTACATGAGTAAGGGTCGAATCCCACGGAGATTGTTGGTATGAAGCAAGCTATAGTCACCTTGTAAATCTCAGTCAGGCGAATATAAATGGATAATGGTGTTTTTGAATATTAATTAATAAAATAGGGATAGAAATACTTATGTAATTCATTGGTAGGAGTTTCAGATAAGCGAATGGAGATGCTTTCGTTCCTCTGAACCTCTGCTTTCCTGCTATCCTCATCCAATCAGTCTTACTCCGTTCCATGGCTGGCTTTATGCAGGGGCATCACCGTTGTCAGTGGCTACATCCCCTCCTCTCAGTGAATAATATGCTCACGCACCCTGTCCGTCTTATGATATTATACTATTATATTATTATATTTTGTTATTTTATACCTGTTTCGTGTGCCTTAAGTCCGTAGCTTCGTTAGCACATTTTTTAGGCTTTTGAAATCCTGTTTTTGAGTTGTATCCTTCATCGCGCTTCTAGATTATACTATTCTTTCTATATATATTATATTTATGAGCTTAGAACTGTCGTAATCTTTGATTAACCTTTGCTTTACGATGCGAGGTAAAGCTTAGGCTAATTAAGGTGTTACATTTAGTGGTATCAGAGTGGTTTATCCTCGTAAGCCTGAGGGATGGACCGATTGCACTTCATTGCATACACTGTGTGTCTTTTCTTTAATGCTATTAGGCTATCTACTTGATATTGCATAGCATGCTTGTTTGCGAGTGCCTGTTTGGGATAATTGAAGCACTAGACTTTTGATATTAAGACTGATCACCTTGATATCGATTGTTTGGTGTAGACAGGAACCCTAATGGCCAGTCACGGACGAGGTCGTATGCGTTCACGAGGAGAGAGTAGCAATGAGCAACCGGCCGATAACCATGCCGAGTTCATGGCGGCAATGGCGAATCTTGCAAACACCATGGAGGCTAATGCTGCTGCGACTCTGCAAGCTATGCAGAGGTTAGGCCAACTGGTCGAAAACGAAAACAGAAATGGTGAGGGAAAAGGGAATGAGAATACGGAAGGAAACGGAGATAACATGGGAGGTGCTCCGATGACCTTAGCTACGTTTCTCAAGGTTCATCCGCCAAGTTTTAGAGGTTCAACAAATCCTACAAAAGCGGACAATTAGTTCCAAGCTATGGAGCGCGCGCTGCAAGCCCAGCATGTCCCGAATAACCAATATGTAGAATTTGCTGTTTATCGGCTTAAGGGAGAGGCCCAGCATTGGTGGCAAGCAGAGTGCCGCTTGTTACAGCTGTAGAACACCGACATTCCTTGGGATGTATTCCAGACGGCCTTCTACAAGAAGTTCTTTCCTGAGTCTGCATGGAAAGCGAAGGAAATGGAACTTATGCAGCTGAAGCAAGGTTCTTTATCTGTGGTGGACTACACCAGCCAATTTGAGGAGCTCTGTAGGTTCTCTAAGGCATGTCAGGGTGCCCCAGCAACCTATGAGAGTTGGAAGTGTGTCAAGTATCAAAGGGGACATCATGACTGTTGTGGCTCCTATGGAGATCCATATCTTCTCCAATCTAGTGAATAAGGTAAGAGTGGTTGAAAAATACGCAAAGACGGTAGCCTTGTCAAAGGAGACTTCTGGAGGAAATACCAGTAGGGAGCGTGACGATCACCTTGGACCAAGGGGACAAAGTTTCAAGAAAGATGGATACGCTCCTCAGCATCTGTTAGGTCAAGGAAACTTCAGAAGGGACAACACCCAACTTCACCATATGAAGGGGAGTTGTCTGTGTTATGCTTGTGGACTACCTGGGCACCTAGCCAAGAACAGCCGTCGTAAGAAAAACCAAAACACGGGTCAGAATCAACAGTCTGGCTATGTGCTTAATTTGGGTGCATGTGATGCGACGGGGTCAGATCTTCCGACGAGAGGTAAGCGTATGCTTTGAGTACTTTATTTCGTGGACCTGAGGGTAGCTTAGTTCTACCTTTTGTAAAGTTGTCGTTAGGATTACAAGAGTTTAGAGTTTTGTTGGAAGTGAACCATGGGAAAGGAGGATTCTAGCGGTGGTAGCCGAAGGTTTCGGACGTGTGATGACGAGCGATCAGAGTGGACGTGCCGAAACTATTACCAGGCATGACTAGAAGTCTTGTCGATTCCCTGTATGGGTGATGGGTGCGGTTCAGTACTAGTGTCAACGGAAGTACTAACTAACGCCTTTGCGGTTTTTAACTATGATTTTTGCGGTTTTAAGGTTTAGAAAGATTTTCCAATCTGGTTTGGAGCTTTGGTTTAAATGATTTAGTTTTGAAACTAGGATTGAAACTTTTGATCAGATGATACGATTTAAAAGGGAAGCGGGTTCTATGATTTTGTTAACTTGTGACTTTGGGTTTGTAATTTTACTTATCAAAAAGGATTTAAATGGAAAGGTTTTGATTTAAGGGTTTCAATGAATTAGGAAAATCATGCTTTAAACTGATTACTTTACACATAAATAATTGTTTGACCCTTTTGAAAGAGTTTTAACAATGAACCCATTTATATTGAACTTCTTTTAAAGGTTTTGAAAAGTATTACAAAATCGGTATTTGGTTTAAATGAAAGAATTTTGGATTCTTAACAACGATAATCAGAGTGACGCAGCGAAAGCATGCTGATTAGTATTTTTTAGGGCGAAAATATTTTCAAGGAGGGGGAGGATGTAAGAACCAGAGTTTTCACCAATAAAATAACTTAAATGCCCAAATTAGGTTCTAGAGAGTTGGAATGAGAATTTGGGAATTTAAATATGATTTTTGGACTCAGTGGATTTTTTCGAGTCAGAAAATGTGTTTTCTGTGAAAAACCGTGAACCAGAAGTTGAACCGATCGAACCGGTTTACATCTACCCGGTACTGTGCAAGAAAAAGTGAAAACAGTCGAAAACCTTAGAAAAATATTAGAAATGGAAAACCGGGAGTTAATTTTAAAAGTTTGGCCCAAAGTTGGGCCAAACGGGCTAAAAACGCTAACATGTTGGACTTGGGCCCAAGTCCAACATATATAAGGGCTCATTAATGAACCCATTCATCAAAACACACACACACACACACAACAAATTTGAGAAGAGAGGGGGGAAGAAGAAGAAAACCCCCATTGACACTATTTACTCCTCACTTCAACTTGTGATATCTTGAGTTACGGTGCTCCGATTTACGTGCCATCAGTGGCTATGCATTTTTTGTGAAGAGCTCTACAAAACCCATATAAGAAACTGGTATGGCAAGCTCGAAATCCTCTCAGTTATTCTCTCCAAACTTTTGGGTTTTTTAGGACTTTGGGTTAAATGAGTTTTTGTGATTTTGGATGTTTAGGTTTGCTCTAATCCTTGCTTAGCAATAGATTTTGGCTATTAAATCTGTTGAAAAAGGTAAGAGACATTAAACCCTTGTGATATTATGTTTAAATGGAATCCTAGGTTGGTTTGTGATGGTTTATGCATATTTAGTTTGATTATTGTGAGTTTGGAGCTTGTTGGTGCTTGTTGGAGTTACTTTGGTGGCTTGCTTGTGGTTGAAAGCTCATTTGGTGCTCAATTTTGAGTTTTGGTTCATATAGGGAATTGGCCAAGGTATGGTTTTGGTTTTCTCTATGTAATATATAATATTTCTAGACATTTAGGCTAGTGACCCATAAGATAGGATTGAATTAAATTGGTTGTTGGAATTGTTGTATGATGATGTATGATGATTTGATGATTTGGGTTGTTGATGCATTGAAATGTTGATGTTGATAGTGTGGTATTGAGGATTGAGATTGAAATTGATTATGGTGATTGTTGGAAATGATGGAATGGAATTTGATTAATGTGTTGATTTAAAAAATGAATGTATTGTTATGTATTTGATAATAGAAATTGATGAATGTGGTTGGTGGAGGAATGATTATAGTGTTATATATTTGATATTTGAGGTTGAGAATATTGAAGGGTGAATGAAAAATTTGATATGAATGGTAGGTTGTGACACAAAGGGGAGTTATGAGGTAAATTGGAGTTGGTATGGTTTTGGTTTGATTTTGGTTGAAATATTTTGAAAGTTGACATTTTTTGCAAAATTTTGCATAATCTAATTTCTGGCTGCAGCTTCGGACGCTTTTTGGGAACGATCAAACCATCACAAATGAATTGGATTAATTTTTCTCGAATCTTTGTGATGTGTAAAAAAATCCTGGAAACTTTGGTTAAAGTTTAACGGTTGGATTAGGAGATATAAAGTTTTGAAGTTTGTTACTTTAAAACTGATTTTCTGCTGCTACATAATCAAACCAGGAACTTTCCAAGCCTATATCTCCCAATCTTGACCATAATTTGAGTGGGGCTAAAAAGAAATTGAGACTTGGACTATTTTCTTGTTTGTGTTAAAATTTTAGACTATTATAAATTTTGTAGGAGTTGTGCTCGTTTTAAAAATAGAGCTCTTAGCTATTTTGACAGCAAAACTAGTTTTTGAAAGTAAACTTGTAATCAGTATAACTCTCTCCAGAAAAATGATTTTTCTATGAGACTTTGACTGATTTAAAGCTCTATGAGTCTAGTTTATTTCTGGAAAATTTTAGATACATCAAATGAAAATATGAGTTCTGGTGGATTTTCTAAGAACAGGGTAGCTTGCTGTTTTGGCACAGAGATTTCAAACTTAAAATCAGTTTTTGCAAGAAAAATGATTTTTCTTTTTATTTTATTCAACTAAACTATTTCAACTGGGTTCAAATCTATAGGATACTTCCGTTTTGAGTCTAGAGACGAAGAATTAGGCTTGTAAACTTTTGTGACACCTATTTAAGACTTTTGGCTCGTTTTTGGATATCAAAACGTGGAGAAGGTCCTAGGTGATTTTAACTTGGTAATTTGATAAAAAGTTAGAAAACAGAGGGTTAGATTTCTGGTGTATTGAGAATGAGTTTGGTTGAGAGAGGAGGAAGAGTAGTGAACTTGATGATTACGGACAACGAATTGAGAAACTGATGGACTAATGATTTGGAATGGAAATCATGAATTGATGATGGTTGTGATGAGTTGAGGACTCAATATAGGATGAGGATCTTGATGAATGTTGAGAGTGTGCCAAACACTATATCCTTGGAATGTTAAGAGTTGATAATTGAAAGTTGATTGGGATAAGAAATGGTGATGACCGGTGATAATTTGAGGTAGATGGACTTGTTGGATGTGAAAAGTGTGCCAGGCACTATATCCTTAGAATGATAGTGTGCTAGCCACTATATCCTTGGAATAATTTGTGCTGAGTTATATGTTGTTGTTGTTATTTTCCTTTTCTACCGCAAGAGTGTGCCAAGCAATATATCCTCGGAATGAGCATGCAAGTGTGCCAAGCACTATATCCTAGGAATGATAGTGTGCCAGGCACTATATCCTCGGAACAAAAGCGTGCCAGGCGCTATATCCTCGGACGTGGCAGAAAGGCGACATCCGAAAGGATGTGTCGAGCTGGCATTTATAGACCGACAAGTGATATCATGAGCCCATAGGATTGACATTCATCATGTGCATTTTCTATGTGTCTTGTTTGCTTTGCCTAATTGTATTTCTTGTCTAAATGAATAATATGCTTAAATGCTAGTTGTCCTACTTGCTGTATATGTAAACTACTTGTGTTTTACTTGCTTGTATTAATTGTGGTTGTCTGGTGCGGAGGAGGTTAGGTAGGCGGTGGCGATGGGATCGCATGGAGGGTAGGTTGGTGAAGGCTGTGGGACAGCGGTGTTTGGTTAGAATAGAAATCTCCTAAGATAGAGTACCTTGTTTATTTATGTTAAGATTTATACACATATGCTTTATTGTTTTAGTATGCCTTAAGATGAATCTTGTGGTGGATATGAAGTCTAGCATTACCTCTGGAGTGCCGGGGTCTTATATCTTATATCACTGAGCACTGTTACCATACTGAGAACCTCTGGTTCTCATACCATATTTCTGTTGTATTTTTTAGATGCAGGTCGTAACCCACCTCGGTGAGTTCCTTTGATGGTGACAGGAGCGGAAGATATCTATCTGTTTTGAAGTCTTTTGATCTCTTTTATATATGTCTCTCATATTTTGTATTTTGCTTGGCCTAGATGCTTGAATTTGAGAGAACAAAACTTGTATAAGTTGTTTTTACTGTCTGGTTTCATGTATGGTTTGTATATGGCTAGCCAGGTTAAACTCCGTGAGCCGTGACTAGCGTCTTATGATATTATACTATTATACTATGATATTTTGTTATTTTATAACTGTTTCTTGTGCATTAAGTTAGTAGCTTCGTTAGCACGTTTTAGGATATTGAAATCCTATTTTTGAGCTGTATCCTTCATCGGGCTTCTAGATTATACTATTCTTTTTATATGTATTATATGTATGAGCTTAGAACTGTCGTAATCCTTGATTAACCTTTTCTTTACGTCGCGAGGTAAAGCTTAGGCTAATTAGGGTGTTACAAAAGGGATCTTGATCTCTAATGTTCTGAGATAATCCGCAAAGTGGGCAAATTATTTATCCTTTTCCTCTTTACAGAGCTTCTGAGGAAATGGCATTTTAGCCTTATACTCATCAATCTTAGTTGATGAGGGCCGAGTGCCTTGTGTATTGGAAGGGGGTTACTGGCTTGCTTAGGAGGGTTGCCGTCAGTATGTGACTGGCCTCCCTTGCTTGGGCGTTCAACGCCCATATTGCTACCCCCTTCCTGGCATTCAACGCCAGGGACACTGCCCCCTGTTGGGCGTTCAATGCCAGGGATGGATTATTCTCCTTCTTGGCATTGAATGCCAATGACATTCTTCTTTGGGCATTCAATGCCTTTAGAGATGTCTTGGACATCAGTCTGGTGTCTTTCTGTTTGCTTTTCTTTCTTGTTGCACTAAGTTGGGTGTTTAAGGATTTCCCACTCCTTAGTTGAATGGCCTGGCATTCCTCTGTTATCCGGTTAGATAACTGCTGCCTTGTTTGACTTAACTGGGCTTCTACATTCCTGTTAGAAGCTTGAGTTTCTCGCAAAGCCTCTTGCAATTCTAGTAGTTACTGGGCAAGGGCTTACAGTTGCTGAGTCAATGGACCATCCTGTTTTGGAGGGTTAGGTTCAATAGATATTGCCTTAACCTCTCTTTTCATAGAAGTCTCAGCAGACGAGTACAGATGCTGATTAATGACAACTGTCTCAATGAGCTCTTGAGCTTCTTCAATGGTCTTTCTCATGTGTATGGAACACTAGCAGAGTGGTCCAAAGACATTCTAGCCATGTCTGAAAGTCCATAGTAGAAAATGTCTAACTGTACCTGTTCATACCCTGGGTCGAGCTGTCCGACCCAAGATGTTCTACTGACAAGTCAAACAACCTCTTCAGGTTTGGACAATTGGTGCACGAAATCACAATCACACTTTTGCAATTCTGCAAAACTAACCAGCAAGTGCACTGGGTCGTCCAAGTAATACCTTACGTGAGTAAGGGTCGATCCCACGGAGATTGTCGGCTTGAAGCAAGCTATGGTTATCTTGTAATTCTTAGTTTTAATTGTAAAAAGTAAAAGAACATGAAATAAATACTTGTTATGTAGTAATGGAGAACAGGTTGAGGTTTTGGAGATGCTCTGTCTTCTGAATCTCTGCTTTCCTACTGTCTTCTTCTTCACGCACGCAAGGTTCCTTCCATGGCAAGCTGTATGTTGGTGGATCACCGTTGTCAATGGCTACCATCCGTCCTCTCAGTGAAAATGGTCCAAATGCTCTGTCACCGCACGGCTAATCATCTGTCGGTTCTCACTCATGTTGGAATAGGATCCATTGATCCTTTTGCGTCTGTCACTACGCCCAACACTCGCGAGTTTGAAGCTCGTCACAGTCATCCCTTCCCAGATCCTACTCGGAATACCACAGACAAGGTTTAGACTTTTCGGATCTCAGGAATGGCCGCCAATTGATTCTAGCTTATACCACAAAGACTCCGATCATTCGGAATGGAGGCTAAGAGATACACACTCAAGCTATTGCAGATAGAACAGAAGTGGTTGTTAGGCATGCGTTCATAGGTGAGAATGATGATGAGTGTCACGGATCATCACATTCATCAGGTTGAAGTGCGAGTGAATATCTTAGAATAGAAACAAGCGTGATTGAATAGAAAACAGTAGTAATTGCATTAATTCGTCGAGACACAGCAGAGCTCCTCACCCCCAACCATGGAGTTGAGAGACTCATGCCGTCAAAGATACAATATGAAACGTGTAAAGTGTCATGAGGTACAAAATAAATCACTAAAAGTGGTTTTTATAATAAACTAGTGACCTAGGGTTACAAAAAATGAGTAAGCTAGGATAGTTAGTGTAGAAATCCACTTCCGGGGCCCACTTGGTGTGTGCTTGGGCTGAGCATTGAAGCTTTCACATGTAGAGACTTTTCTTGGAGTTAAACACCAGCTTTTGTGCCAGTTTGGGCGTTTAACTCCAGCTTTTATGCCAGTTCTGGCGTTTTGATGCCAGAATAGGGTAGAAAGTTGGCGTTTAAATGCCAGTTTGCGTCATCAAAACTCAGGAAAAATATGGACTATTATATATTGCTGGAAAGCCCAGGATATTTACTTTCCAACACAATTGAGAGCGCGCCAATTGGGCTTCTGTAGCTCGAGAAAATCCATTTCGAGTGCAGGAGGGTCAAAATCCAACAGCATCTGCAGTCCTTTTTCAGCCTCTGAATCAGATTTTTGCTCAGGTCCCTCAATTTCAGCCAGAAAATACATGAAATCACAGAAAAACACACAAACTCATAGTAAAGTCCAGAAATGTGATTTTTGAATAAAAACTAATAAAAACATAATGAAAACTAACTAAAATATACTAAAAACATACTAAAAATAATGCCAAAAAGCATATAAATTATCCGCTCATCACAACACCAAACTTAAATTGTTGCTTGTCCCCAAGCAACTAAAAACAAGATAGGATAAAAAGAAGATAATATACAATAAATTCTGAAAACATCTATGAAGACCAGTCTTAATTGGATGAGCGGGGCTCTTAGCTTTTTGCTTCTGAACAGTTTTGGCATCTCACTTTATCCTTTGAAGTTCAGAATGATGGGCATCTATAGGAACTCGGAATTCATATAGTGTTATTGATTCTCCTAGTACAGTATGTTGATTCTTGAACACAGTTACTTTATGAGTCTTGGCCGTGGCCCTAAGCACTTTGTTTTCTAGTATTACCACCGGATACATAAATGCCACAGACACATAACTGGGTGAACCTTTTTAGATTGTGACTCAGCTTTGCTAGAGTCCCCAATTAGAGGTGTCCAAAGCTCTTAAGCACACTCTTTTATTTTTTACCACGACTTTAACTGCTCAGTCTCAAGCTTTTCACTTGACACATTCACGCTACAAGCACATGGTTAGGGACAGCTTGATTTAGCCGCTTAGGCAAGGATTTTATTCCTTTAGGCCCTCCTATCCATTAATGCTCAAAGCCTTGGGCCCTTTTTATCCTTGCCTTTTGGTTTAAAGGGCTATTGGCTTTTTCTGCTTGCTTTTTCTTTTTCTTTCTTCTTCTTTTTTTTTTCGCTATATTTTTTTTACTGCTTTTTCTTGCTTCAAGAATTAATTTTATGATTTTTCAGATTATCAATAGCATTTCTCCTTTTTTATTATTCTTTCAAGAGCCAACAATTTTAACATTCATAAACAACAATATAAAAAATATGCACTGTTCTAGCATTCATTCAGAAAACAAAAGTATTGCCACCACATCAAAATAATTAAACTATTTTAAAATTTGAAATTCATGTACTTCTTTTTCTTTTTCAGAAAACATTTTTTTTTCTTTAAGAGAGGTGAAGGATTCATAGGACATTTATAACTTTAAAGCATAGGTACTAGACACTAATGATCATGTAATAAAGACACAAACATAGATAAACATAAAGCATAGAAAATAAAAAAATAGAAAAATAAGAACAAGGAAATTAAAGAACGGGTCCACCTTAGTGATGGCGGCTTATTCTTCCTCTTGAAGATTTTATGAAGTGCTTTAGCTCCTCTATGTATCTTCTTTGCCTTTGTTGCTTCTCTCTCATGGCCATTTGGTCCTCTCTAATTTCATGGAGGATAGTGGAATGCTCTTGTTGAGGTCCATGAGTGAGCTCTCTTGTTTGCTCCATCCTTTTCTTAGTGATGGGCTTTTGAGATGAATCTCTCTATTTTCCATGACTTGGAGGTGGAAGCTTTTGCCTTCCCTTTCCTCTTTCTAGAGGTTTCTCCAGCCTTAGGTGCCATAAATGGTTATGAAAACACAAAAAGTAATGCTTTTTCCACACCAAACTTAGAAGGTTTGCTCGTCCTTGAGCAAAAGAAGAAAGAAGGGAGGAGAAGAAGAAGAAAATGGAAGAGATGGAGAGGTGTGAGTGGTTAAGAGGTGATGGGGAAGAGTATTTGGGGAAGGGTGTTATTGGAATGTGTGAAGAAGAGAGAGATTGAGTTGAGGTAGGTGGGGATTCTGTGGGGTCCACAGATCCTGAGGTGCCAAGAATTTCTCATCCCTGCACCATTCTGACGTGTAACCACCCCTTTGAGTGCCAATCCTCGCGTTAAACGCCAGCTTGCTGCCCAATTCTGGCGTTTAACGCCAGCTTTTCTTCCCTTTCTAGCGTTTAACGCCAGCTTGGTGCCCTTTTCTGGCGTTAAACGCCAGTCTGGTGCCCATTTCTTGCGTTAAACGCCCAGAATGGTGCCAGACTGGGCGTTTAACGCCCATTCTGCTACTCCTCCAGGGTGTGCTATTTTTAATGCTGTTTTTGAATTTGCTTTGATTTTTGTAGTTGTTTTTGTGACTCCACATGATCATCAACCTAAAGAAGACATAAAATAACAATGGAAAATGGAAAATTAACATAGATAAATAAAAATTGGGTTGCCTCCCAATAAGCGCTTCTTTAATGTCAATAGCTTGACTTTTTACTAAGCTTTAGTTTAGTCTCAGTTTTGAGCATTCTTGCTCAACATCGCTTTCAAGATAATGTTTGATTCTCTGTCCATTAACAATGAACTTTTTGTCAGAGTCAATATCCTGAAGCTCTACATATCCATATAGTGACACGCTTGTAATCACATATGGTCCCCTCCACCGGGATTTTAATTTCCCAGGGAACAATTTGAGCCTAGAGTTAAATACCAGAACCTTCTACCCTGGCTCGAAGACTCTGGATGACAGCTTCTTGTCATGCCACCTTTTTGCTTTCTCCTTGTAGATTTTTGCATTTTCGAAAGCATTGAGTCTGAATTCTTCTAGCTCATTCAACTGGAGCAATCTTTTCTCTCCAGCTAATTTGGCATCAAGGTTTAGGAATCTGGTTGCCCAGTAGGCCTTGTGTTCTAGTTCCACGGGCAGGTGACAGGCTTTTCCATACACAAGCTGGTATGGAGAGGTCCTTATATGAGTCTTGAGTGCTGTTCTGTATGCCCACAGAGCATCATCCAAGCTTCTTGCCCAATCCCTTCTACGGGTACTTACAGTCCATTCCAGGATTCTTTTTAGTTCTCTATTAGAGACTTCAGCCTGCCCATTTGTCTGTGAATGATATGGAGTTGCTACTTTGTGGCTAATTCCATATCAGACCATAGCAGAGTAAAGCTATTTATTGCAGAAGTGAGTGCCCCCATCACTGATTATTGCCCTATGGACACCAAATCTGCTGAAGATATGTTTCTGGAGGAACTTCAGCACTGTCTTAGTATCATTAGTGGGTGTGACAATTGCTTCTACCCATTTAGATACGTAGTCTACTGCCACCAGAATGTAAGTGTTTGAGTATGATGGTGGAAAAGGACCCATGAAGTCAATACCCTATACATCAAACAACTCAATCTCTAAGATCCCTTGTTGAGGCATGTCATAACCATGAGGCAAATTACCAGCTCTCTGGCAACTATCACAGTTACGCACAAACTCTCGAGAATCTCTATAGAGAGTAGGCCAGTAGAAACCACATTGGAGGACCTTAGTGGCTGTTTGCTCACCTCTGAATTGTCCTCCATATTGTGATCCATGACAATGCCATAGGATCTTTTGTGCCTCTTCTCTAGGCACGCATCTATGGATCATTCTGTCTGCACATCTCTTGAAGAGATATGGTTCATCCCATAAGTAGTACTTTGCATCAGAAATTAGTTTTTTCATTTGCTGCCTGCTGTACTCCTTGGGTATGAATCTCACAGCTTTTCTGTGGTTGTGTAATTTTTTTGTGCGTCATTTAAAACACGACTGGCATAATAAATGACGTGCAAAAGTTTGTTATACCTCTATCCTAATACTGCACCAATGGCCTGGTCACTGGCAACACACAATAGTTCGAATGGTAATGTCCAGTCTGGTGCAGAAATAACTTGTGTTGTGACCAGCTTAGCTTTCAGAGTTTCAAACGCCTGCAGACAATCTGTGTTAAATACAAATGGCCTGTCAGCAACTAGCAGATTGCTCAGAGGTTTTGCAATTTTCGAAAAATCCTTTATAAACCTCCTATAGAATCCTGCATGCCCTAGAAAGCTTCTGATTGCCTTAACATTGGCAGGTGGTGGTAATTTTTCAATTACCTCCACTTTAGCTTGATCCACCTCTATTCCCTTGTTTGAAATTTTACGCCCAAGGACAATTCCTTTAGTCACCATAAAGTGACATTTTTCCCAGTTTAAAACTAGGTTGGTCTCTTGGCATCTTTTCAGAACAAGTGCTAAATGGTCAAGACAGGAGCTGAATGAGTCTCCAAATACTGAAAAGTCATCCATGAAGACTTCGAAAAATTTCTCTACCATATCAGAGAAGATAGAGAGCATGCACCTCTGAAAGGTTGCAGGTGCATTGCATAGACCAAAG
>NC_029794.2:40158782-40205775 GCF_000816755.2 Arachis ipaensis
AATAGCCATCCAAAAAGCAGTAGTATTCATGGCCTGCTAGTCTCTCTAGCATTTGGTCTATGAATGGTGAAGGAAAGTGATCCTTCTTGGTGGCTGTATTGAGCCTTTTGTAGTCAATACACATATGCCACCCTGTAACTGTTCTTGTAGGAACCAGTTCATTCTTTTCATTATGAACCACTGTCATGCCTCCCTTCTTGGGGACAACGTGGACAGGGCTCACCTAGGGGCTATCAGAAATAGGATAAATAATCCCAGCCTCTAGTAACTTAGTGAGCTCTTTCTGCACCACCTCCTTTATGGCTGGATTTAGCCGCCTCTGTGGTTGAACCACTGGCTTAGCATCATCCTCCAATAGGATCTTGTGCATGCATCTTGCTGGGCTAATGCCCTTAAGATCACTTATGGACCACCCAAGAGCTGTCTTGTGTGTCCTCAGCACCTGAATTAGTGCTTTCTCTTCATGTGGATTTAAAGCAGAGCTTATGATCACCGGAAAAGTGTCACATTCTCCCAGAAATGCATATTTCAGGGATGGTGGTAGTGGTTTGAGCTCGGGTTTAGGAGGCTTATCCTCTTTCTGAAGAATTTTCAGAGGTTCTTTTATTTCCTCTGGTTCCTCCAGATCAGGCTGAACATCTTTAAAGATGTCCTCTATCTCTGATTCGAGACTCTCAATCATATTGATCTCTTCCACCAAGGAGTCAATAATATCAACGCTCATGCAATCATTTGATGTGTCTGGATGCTGTATAGCTTTGACAACATTTAACTTGAACTCATCCTCATTAACTCTCAGGGTCACTTTCCCTTTTTGGACATCAATGAGAGTTTGTCCAGTTGCTAGGAAGGGTCTTCCTAGAATGAGAGTTGCACTCTTGTGCTCCTCCATTTCTAGCACTACAAAGTCAGTGAGAAAAGAAAATGGCCCAACCTTGACAATCATGTCCTTAATTATGCCTGATGGGTATTTAATGGAGCTATCAGCAAGTTGAAGACATATCCGGGTTGGTTTGACCTCTTCAGTCAAGCCAAGCTTTTTGATAGTGGATGCAGGGATTAGATTGATACTTGCCCTAAGGTCACATAGAGCTGTCTTGGTACAAATACCCTCTAATGTGCATGTTATCATAAAGCTTCCTGGATCTTTAAGCTTCTCTGGTAAGCTTTTCAAAATGACTGCACTGCATTCTTCAGTGAGAAAAACTTTTTCAGTTTTTCTCCAATCCTTCTTATGACTTAAGATCTCTTTCATGAACTTAGCATAAGAGGGTATTTGCTCAAGTGCCTCTGCAAACGGGATTTTTATTTCAAGAGTCCTGAGATAGTCTGCAAAGTGGGCAAATTGTTTATCCCGTTCCGCTTGGCGGAGTTTCTGAGGATAAGGCATCTTGGCTTTATATTCTTCAACCTTAGTTGCTGCAGGTTTATTCCCTACAGTGGTGGTTGGAGAAGCCTTCTTAGAGGGGTTACTATCAGCACTTGCAGGTGTCTGATCCCTCATTGGCATTTGATTGCTAGGATTGGGTGCTGGATGGGCGTTTAACGCCAGCTTCCCACCCTTTTCTGGTGTTTGAACGCCAGAATTATTCCTCTCTGGGCTCTTGCTGTCCTCAGAGGGGTTTTGGGCAGTGGTTTAGTCATCCTCTGCCAGTTGTTCTTTTCTTGGCTTTCTGCTACTTTGAGCTGAATTATTCAATGTCTTCCCGCTCCTTAGTTGAACAGCTTGGCATTCTTCTGTTATCTGTTTAGATAGCTGCTGTCTTGTCTGATTCAATTGTGCTTTCATATTCTTGTTAGCATTTTTAGTGTCTTGGAGCATCTCTTTAAATTCTGCTAATTGTTTTGTCATAAGGAGTAATTGCTGATTAAGTTCAACAATCTGTTCTTGAGGATTAGGATTAGTAGTTACTGCCCTGGCCTCTTCTTTTATGGAGGACTCACTGCTTGAGTACAAATGTTAATTTCTAGCAACCGTATCTATGAGTTCTTGAGCCTCTTCAATCGTCTTTCTCATGTGTATAGATCCACCAGCTAAGTAGTCTAGAGACATTTGAGCTCTTTTTGTAAGCCCATATTAGAAGATGTCTAACTGTACCCACTCTGTGAATATTTTGGAGGGGCATTTTCTCAGCATCCCTCTGTACCTCTCCCAGGCATTATAAAAGGATTCATTATCCTCTTGTTTAAAGCCCTGGATATCCAGCCTTAGCTGTGTCATCCTCTTTGGAGGGAAAAATTGATTCAGGAATTTGTCTGATAACTGTTTTCATGTTCTTATGCTTGCTGTGGGTTGGTTATTTAACCACCTTTTAGCTTGATCATTTACAGCAAATGGAAACAGTATTAATCTGTAGACATCCTGATCTACGTCCTTATCATATACGGTGTCAGCAATTTGTAAAAACTATGCCAGAAACTCAGTAGGTTCTTCCTGTGGAAGACCAGAATACTGGCAATTTTCCTGCACCATGATAATGAGCTGAGGGTTTAGCTCAAAACTGCTGGCTCTAATGGGAGGTATACAGATACTACTTCCATATGAAGCAGTAGTAGGGTTAGCATATGACCCCAGAGTCCTTCTGGACTGTTCATTTGCACTTAAGTCCATGATGGAGAAAGGGAGATGATGTGGATAAAAAAATTTATCCTTTTATTATTATTATTATTATTTATTTTTTTTAATACCGAAATTAAAATAAAATAAAAAAAATAAAATAAAATAAAATAATTGAAAAATTGAATATAAGTTCAAAAATTAGAAGAAAATGAAATAAAAGAAAATTGAAAACTAAATTAATTAATTAATTAAAAAGATTTTGGAAAAAGAATGCTTAGTTAATTTCGAAATATAAAAGAGAAAAGTAGTTAGGTGATTTTTTTGAAAAAGATTTTGAAATTAGCAATAAAAAAGATATGATTGAAAATTATTTTGAAAAAGATATGATCGAGAAGATATGATTGCAATTTATTAAAAAAAAGTTTGATTTTTGAAAAAGATTTGAAAAGATCAATTTTTTGAAATTAGAATTTTGACTTGACTAAAAAAAGATATGATTTTGAAAATCTTTGACTAATTTAATGCAAAATTTCGAAATTTATGAGTAAAGTAAGGAAAAGATATTTTTTTAATTTTTGAATTTTAATGAGGAAAGAGAAAAACAACAAAATGACACTAAACTTAGAAATTTTAGATCAAAACAAAGAGAACAAACAAGAAAACTTTGAATGTCAACATGAACACCAAGAACACTTTGAAGATCAAGATGAACACCAAACTTAGAATTTTTAAAGATCAAACACAAATTTTCGAAACCAAACTTAAAATTTTTAGAAAATCAAACACAAATTTTCGAAATTTTAAAGGAAAACACAAAGAAGACACCAAACTTAGAATTTTTAAAGATCAAGAAAGAACTAAGAGCATGCAAATTCGAAAAATTAAAAGAAAATAAAAGCATGCAATTGACACCAAACTTAAAATATGAAACTAAACTCAAATAAAAGACTCAAATTCATTGACTCTAAACCAACAAAAATATATAATTCCTAATCTAAGCAACAAGATAAACCGTCATTTGTCCAAGCTCGAACAATCCCCGGCAACGGCGCCAAAAACTTGGTGCACAAAATCACAATCACACTTTTGCAATTCCGCACAACTAACCAGCAAGTGCACTGGGTCGTCCAAGTAATACCTTACGTGAGTAAGGGTCGATCCCACGGAGATTGTCGGCTTGAAGCAAGCTATGGTTATCTTGTAATTCTTAGTCAGGATATCAGTAATGATTCTTAGTTTTAATTGTAAAAAGTAAAAGAACATGAAACAAATACTTGTTATGCAGTAATTGAGAAGATGTTGAGGTTTTGGAGATGCTCTGTCTTCTAAATCTCTGCTTTCCTTCTATCTTCTTCTTCATGCACGCAATGTTCCTTCCATGGCAAGTTGTATGTTGGTGGATCACCGTTGTCAATGGCTACCATCCGTCCTCTCAGTGAAAATGGTCCAAATGTGCTATCACCGCACGGCTAATCATCTGTCGGTTCTCACTCATGTTGGAATAGGATCCAGTGATCCTTTTGCGTCTGTCACTACGCCCAGCACTCGCGAGTTTGAAGCTCGTCACAGTCATCCCTTCCCAGATCCTACTCAGAATACCACAGACAAGGTTTAGACTTTCTGGATCTCAGGAATAGCTGCCAATTGATTCTAGCTTATACCATGAAGACTCCGATCTTTCAAAATGGAGGCTAAGAGATACACACTCAAGCTATTGCAGATAGAACAGAAGTGGTTGTCAGGCATGCGTTCATAGGTGAGAATGATGATGAGTGTCACGGATCATCACATTTATCAGGTTGAAGTGTGAGTGAATATCTTAGAATAGAAATAAGCGTGATTGAATGGAAAACAGTAGTAATTGCATTAATTCATCGAGACACAGCAGAGCTCCTCACCCCCAACCATGGAGTTTAGAGACTCATGCCGTCAAAGATACAATATGAAACGTGTAAAGTGTCATGAGGTACAAAATGAATCACTAAAAGTGGTTTTTATAATAAACTAGTGACCTAGGGTTATAAAAAATGAGTAAGCTAGGATAGTTAGTGTAGAAATCCACTTCCGGGGCCCACTTGGTGTGTGCTTGGGCTGAGCATTGAAGCTTTCACATGTAGAGACTTTTCTTGGAGTTAAACGCCAGCTTTTGTGCCAGTTTGGGCATTTAACTCTAGCTTTTATGCCAGTGCCGGCATTTTGACGCCAGAATAAGGTAGAAAATTGGCGTTTAAACGACAGTTTGCGTCATCAAAACTCGGGCAAAGTATGAACTATTATATATTTCTGAAAAGCCCAGGATGTCTACTTTCCAACACAATTGAGAGTGCGCCAATTGGGCTTCTGTAGCTCGAGAAAATCCATTTCGAGTGCAGAAGGGTCAGAATCCAACAACATCTGCAGTCCTTTTTCAGCCTCTGAATCAGATTTTTGCTCAGGTCCCTCAATTTTAGCCAGAAAATAACTGAAATCACAGAAAAACAAAAAAACTCATAGTAAAGTCTAGAAATGTGATTTTTGAATAAAAACTAACAAAAACATAATAAAAACTAACTAAAATATACTAAAAGCATACTAAAAATAATGCCAAAAAGCGTATAAATTATCCGCTCATCAACAATCCGACCTCTTCTCAAAGAGCTCAGCCAAATCACTAGGAAAGCCCACTAAGGGCCCAAATGGAGGACCACACCCCAAATCCTAAGGCAGCCTAAGCCTACAGAGAGAAGGGCGGTTCCCTTGAAGATAAGATGACCTCACTCGAAGATAAGATAAGATAAGATAAGATAACTAACTTATCTTATCTAAAAAAGTCACTCTAAACCATTATAAATACACTGGAGCACCCAGGTATAACTCATACTCTGATTCTACTAAAAACCTGCTTAATACCCTTGCTAACTTAAGCATCCGAGTCCCTTGCAGGTACCACCACCCTCCGGTGACAAAGGATCAGTAGCATAGCCAGTCCAACAAGTCAGACACGGCCGCTCCGGCCACCATCCACCAGCCGGACACGTCAGTTTCGACCAGCACAGAAGATCTCGTCCGAGATCAACCTACAGTTTCAGGTAACCCTCGGAACATTGGCGCCGTTGCCGGGGAATCCGGAAGTCATCCCACCACCATGGCAGATGACCATGACAACGACCACGACTCGGATCTAGAAGATAGAACGTCGCACAAAAATGCGGACACTACACCAAAAGATATCCCGCAACCTAACGGAGATAAGAGTTCACCAAACCTGGGAGCCCTGGAGGCGCTTCAAGACCGTTTAAAACAACTTGAAAAAGAAGCCCAACATCAACGAGAAGCTGGGAAAGACCTACAAAGGGAAATAAGGCGACGCCGGGAATTGGAGGACAAACTTCTAAAACTCGAAGCCGATCTCAAGGCCAAAGCTACTCGATCCGCTCATGAGGATAGCTCCCGCAAGGACCAAGATCCATTCACCAAGGAGACCATGAAGACCAAAATTCCAAAAGACTTTAAACTCCCGAATATGACTTTATACGATGGCACGGCAGATCCTAGCCATCACCTCAGTAATTTCAGGAGTCGAATGTACCTCACCGACGCCTCAGACGCAGTCCACTATAAAGCCTTCCCGACCACCTTAACAAAAACGGCGATTAGGTGGTTCGACAATCTACCTCCTAGGTCCATCTCAAGCTTCGACGACCTAGCCAAGAAGTTTCTAGCCAGATTCTCTATCCAGAAAGACAAAACCAAGCATGCCCCAAGCCTACTAGGGATCAAACAAGCAGATCAGGAGAGTCTCCGTAGCTACATGGAAAGATTCAACAAAGCATGTCTCGACATACAAAGTCTACCAATAGAGGCCGCCATTATGGGTTTCATCAATGGATTGCAAGAGGGACCTTTTAGCCACTCTATATCGAAAAAATATCCCACGTCTTTGAACAAAGTGCAAGAACGAGCAGAGAAGTACATCAACATGGAGGAAAACTCTCGACTAGGAGAGACCTCAAAATCTGGATTCTCCAACTCCTCCCGAAATAAGGACAAAGAATTCAAGAAAAAAGAGGATCAACATGGGGAAAAGATCAAAAAATTCCACAATTATACCCCTCTTCGGGTGTCTCTCGTGGATGTCTACAGAGAAGTATGCCATACTAAAAAGATACCTCCAGCTCGACCACTCAAAAGCAAAAAAGGAGGAGGAAACCGGGCTGAATATTGTGAATATCATCGAATCTATGGACATTCCACCAACGAATGTTTCGACCTAAAAAATATCATAGAAAAACTGGTAAGAGAAGGAAAGTTAGATCAGTATTTAGCCAGTTGAGCAGACGATCCAAGAAAATGAAGAAGGGACGAAGATGTCGGACAGGCTGAATGACCACCTTGTTCGCCCGAGAGACATGTTCACATGATACACGGAGGATTTGCAGGAGGAGGTGTGATGCGGGCAGAAATTAGCGAATCAAAAATTATTAAAATATATACGTTGCAAGTATAGTTCTTAATTCGCCAAAAATCTGCCTATCAATCTAGAAAGGTGTCACAAAAAATTGAATTTAAAATACTGGGATTATGAATCCCAGGTCGTCTCCCAACGAGTTGCAGAAAAGTGTGCTATTTTATTAATCAGAGGTTTTCAAAAAGGTTTGAATTGGGCAACAGGAAATTAAATTGGTGAATTTGAATAATGTAAATAAAAGCCTTGACTGGGAATTGATTAGTTGGAATCCCTATTATTGTTGGAATGCTCTTAGGATTAATTGACAATTAAAGGTTATCCTGTTTAGTTATCCTTCACTAGGTAAAGGAAAGTTAAACAAGTTGGAATGCTACGTCCGTTCACAAGTTGCAATCCACTTAATTAAAAGGGATTGGTGTTAGTGATTAGAAGGCAATCCAACCATAAACCCAATTACAATTTTTTTTTCAAGCCTTCCAACTCAAAGGTTCCTTTCAATCAATTCCTCATCAAGTTAAAGAACTACTCACTCATTGTAAAGGTAAAATTCATAGCATATAAAAAGGAATTAAAGAAAGACATTGTAAATAAAAATTAAAATAGTCAATTAAAAATAAAAGTGATCCTTGTATTAAATAATCCTAAGAATATTCCAATGGTAAAATTAAACAAAGCAAAGAACATGGAAGAGTAAGACCAAGTAAAGAAAACGAACTAGAATGACGAAGTCTTGATGAGGTAATAACTCTTCTCAATATCCCAAACTATGAATGTAAAATAATAATCCTAGAAACTATGAATATGTAGAGAGAAAACCTAGGGGAGGAGCAAAACTAGATCTAAAAACTGTGTAGAATGAATGTTGTCTCTGATTTCTGCATGTTCTCTTGCTCTAGTCTGCTGTTCTGGGCCGAAAATTGGGTCAAAATAGGGTCCAGAATCGCCCCCAGCTATTCTGCAAATTATGCAGATCGCGCATGCCACGCGATCGTGTCGCTCATGCGGACGCGTCATTCGCGTTTCGCTTCACCACATGGGCGCATCGTCCACGCCTCTGCGTCACTCGTGTTTTTCCGTTTCGCACAGTCGCGTTATCCATGCGGCCATGTCACTGCGATTTGATCTTCTCCGCGCGGTCGCATCGTCCATGCGGCCGCGTCGCTTCTCGCTGGTCATCTCCTCAATTTCTTGTGTTCCTTCCATTTTTGCTAGCTTCCTTTCCAATCTCCAACTCATTCTTGCCCTATAAAGCCTGAAACGCTTAACACACAGATCACGGCATCGAATGAAATAAAGGAGAAGTAAAATTTATAATTAAAAGTCTCTAGGAAGCAATTTTCACTCATGTAATAATTTCAGGAAGGAAATATAAATGCATGCTATTTTAATGAATAAGTGGGTCAGGATCATGATAAAACCACACAATTAAACACAATATAAACCATAAAATAGTGGTTTATCAACCTCCCCACACTTAAACATTAGCATGTCCTCATGCTTAATTGAAGGAGATAAAGTAAATAAGTATGAACATGCAGAAACTCATGCAATGCAATGCAATCCTATATATATGAATGCAACTATATGATTCTTGCCCGCTTGATCAAAAGTAAATAAACTCTTCAAAACAATTACAAATCAAATTCCACTAATTCTATCATTATACAGTAAGACAGATAAAAGTGCAAGAAGATAGCTCATGAAAGCAGGAAACATGGAAATTCAAGCATTGAACCCTCACTGATGATGTATGTACGCTCTAATCTCTCTAGTGTATAGGGTAATCACTCTATCCTTCTCTAATCATGCTCTCTAACTTTTGTTCTTCTCCTAACCAATCAACAACAGTTAATATACCCATGCAAACATTATGAGGTCTTTTCAAGGTTGTAATGGGGCCAAGGTAGGTAGGGATACATGTATGGTCAAGTGAGCTGATAAATTGAATCTTTAATTAACCCAAGCTTCAACCCAACCTATATAACTTGCATAACCTTAGAATTCATACCTAGCTACCCAGAATTCCCCTTTTACATTCCATACTCATGTATCAACTTTTTATTTTAATTTTTATCATATGTGCATGATCTTTAGAAATGAACATAAATTATCAATGCACATAGATTTTTAATTCTTATAGTTTCACATGAGTAGGTATCCAAATTCCCATTAAATTATCATGACATATTCCCTTAATAACTTTTGTTCCCACAATTTCCCATACTTAACTAGCACACACAATTCTATCTTAAGCTAACCAAAGATTCAATTTGGGATATACAATTGTTTTTCCGCTTAAGGCTAGTAATGTGGTGAAATATAGAACAAATGAAATTTAAGGCTCAAAGTGGTTAACAAAGGTAATTGAAAATGGTAGGCTTAATTTGGATAAGTGAGTTTAAACAAATAATGGCCTCAATCATATGCAAGCATACAAATATAATAAATATTGGACATATAAGATAAAATAAAATATAGATTACAATCATAGAGAAGTAAACACACAAGAATAAATTAATTATGGTTAAATAATGTAGCCATGCATAAAGGCTCAAATCCTCATAGGTTGTGTGTTCTTTAGCTCAAACATCATGTTCCAAATATAACTTCAAGCAAATTTATCATAAAAATTTTTAAAATTAGTGAAATTTTGTTCCAAAGATAAAGTCTTAGAAGAAATTTATTGTCATTTCAATCAAGTAGAACATGCATGCAACTAACCTATTACTATGCAATTTATCCTATTCCATAAAAGAAAGAAAATCTAACTAAAATCCTAATTTATTGGTGCTAGGGAAGAGAAATTACCTCCGGAAGTCAGGTACCGACCGACCTCCCCACACTTAAGGCTTTGCACCGTCCTCGGTGCCATCTGTCAGGAACAGGGGTGGGCTGGTAGCAGTATCTCCACAGTTGGGACCATCATGGCTCCCTGTGCTGATAAAAGAAGTGGAGTCCGGGGTGTCTGAGTCCTTGAAGTGTCCCTTGAGTAGCTCCTTGAGGTGTTTGAATCGGCGCTCGTTACAGCGCTCTCTTAACTTCGCTTTCTGTTCTTGCCGATCCAATCTTTTGATTATCTGCTGGAGCAGTTCATCAGTTGTAGGTGCTTGTGGTGTTGAAGGAGGGATATCTTCAACCGGAGCAGTGGAAAGGCTTGTAGTGGCTGCTGGAAGTCGGAGGTACTTCCCATTGGGGACATACTGATCATCCCGTGGAAGCATGGCTTTCGTGTCTCCAGCTCTGTAGGAAACACCGGCTGCTGAGACAAGATCTGAGACCAAGGCGGGAAAAGGTAAGTTGCTCGCAATTTGTACGTATCTGATAAACCACTATTTCATGGTTTATCTTGTGCTCAATTGAGTGGTTTTTATCTACACTTTGCCCACTTATTCATACTATTTGCATGGTTTTACATTTGTCTTCCTAATTATGTGCTTTGATTGAAAACATGCTTATTTGATCTTATATTTGCTTATTATTAATCCTCTCTTATTACCATTAGATGCCTTGATATGTGTGTTAAGTGTTTTTCAGATATTATAAGGCAGGAATGGCTTGGAGGATGGAAAGAAAGCATGCAAAAGTGGAAGGAATGCAAGAAGTTGGAGAAATTGCTAAGCTGTCCAGCCTGACCTCTCTGCACTCAAACGGCTATAACTTTAGCTACAGAGGTCTAAACGACGCGGTTCTAGTTGCGTTGGAAAGTTAACGTCCGGGGCTTCGATTTGATATATAATATGTTATAGTTCCTCTGATGCTAGGCGACGCGACCGCGTGATTCATGCGACCGCGTCGCAGTGACGGAAATCTAACGTGGCAAAATTCGAAACCAGCGAATTTTGGACTGTTTCTGACCTAATTTGCGGCCCAGAAAACACAGATTAGAGGCTATAAAGTGGGGGAATGTATCCATTCATAAGGAGGCTCTCATAATTCATAATTTTTAGGAGTAGATGTAGTTTTTAGAGAGAGAGGTTCTCTCCTCTCTCTTAGGATTAGGATTTAGGATTTCTCTTAGTTTTAGAGTGACTCTCAAATCCCAGGTTCAATGTTCCTTTAATTTATGTTTCTCTTTTATTTTGATACTTTTATTTTCATTTGATTTATGTTGCCTAATTGGCTTACGAACTTTTCATGATTAAGATTTGAATGTTCTATTTATTATAATTCAAGGTATTTCAGATTCAAGATTTCTCTCTTTAATTTATGTTACTATTGCTTTCCATCTGAAGGCATTTTTATTCCAGCAAATTTACTTTTCCTCTTTTGGTCTTGGTTAAGGAATCAGTAACCCAGAAGTTATCCAACTCAATAGCATAATTGTTATCTTGTCAATTGGTTTGAACTTCAATAATCCCAATCTTTTCTTAGGAAATAAACAGGATTCGAAGATCAAACCAATTTGTCCCTTGACCTTCCTTTGCTTTAGTAAAGGTTAACTAAGTGGAATCAAGAGTCAATTTTCATTATTGTTGATAAGGATAACTGGGCTAGGACTTCCAATTTCTCATACCTTGCCAAAAGTTTATTTTACAGTTATTTATTTATTTTAATTGCAATTTAAATTACTTGCTCCCTATTCTCAAAACCCCAAGTTTACAATCTCCATAACCAATAATAAGAACATACCTCCCTGCAATTCCTTGAGAAGACAACCCGATGTTTGAATACTCGGTTATCAATTTCAAAGGGGTTTGTTACTTGTGACAACCAAAACGTTTGTACGAAGGGATTTTTGTCGGTTTAGAGACTATATCTACAACGCGACTGTTTTTATGACATTCTTTAGTGGCAAAAATCCTAACGTCAAAATGGCGCCGTTGCCGGGGAATTGCAAACGTGTGCCTTATTATTGGTTATTGTAAATATTTTTCTTTTTGATTTCTTTTTATTTTTGTTTTTATTTTTTGCTTTTTCATAAATTAAGAGGTTATTTGTTTTTATTTAGTTATTAAAAAAAATATTTTTTCAAAAATTTGTTCTTAGTGTTCATCTTGATCTTCAAGTTGTTCTTCACGTTCATCTTGACCTTCAAGCTGTTCTTAGTTGTTTTCTTCGTTTTGATCTAAAAATTTGAAATTTGGTGTCATTTTATTGTTTTTCTCTTTCTTCATTAAATTCAGAAATATTTTTAATTAATTTTTTTCGAAAAAAAAAATTCAGATTTTTATTTTTAAAATTTTTATCTTATCTTATCTTATTTCAAAAATCAAATTTCAAAATTCAAATTTGAAAATTTTCAAAATTTAAATTTAAAAATTTTCAAATTTCAAATTTCAAATTTCAAATATTCAAATTTCAAAAATTTAAAATTCAAATTTCAAAATTTAAAAATTCAAATTTCAAAATTTAATTTTCAAATTCAAAATTTAAATAACCTTTTAATTTAAATTTATTTTTATTTTTATTTTTAATTTTTTATTTACTACTATGAACTCTCACCCCTTTGGCTATGAGTCTGGTTACAATTATGTTGCAGGAAGAAGGAATTACAATGAGAACAGGCATCAAGGTTAGAACAATCAAAGATGGGAGGAGCCACAAGGACTTGATCAATCCTCATGGCAACAACCACCTCCAATAGACTATCAACAACCACCACCATATGCCTATAAACCCTTTCCTCAACATAACTTTGGACCACCAAACTCACAAGCCCCTTTCCGCCATTCACCTCCATATGACCCTAACCCACATCCACCATACCAACCACCTTATGAACCAAATGAACCATACATAGAACCACCCCAATTCCAATCTAATCACTCCCAATCACCACCACTTTCTTTTGTATAATGTCCAAGTCCGGAAACCCGAGAAGCAGAGGATCGCCTAAGGGAAACAGTAATTAAATTTCAGGCAACCGTTCAACAACTGGGGCAAGTATTAATTCAATGGGCTTCTAGACGCTTAAATACACAAGGATCAGCCACAGCCCCATGTGGACAGTCTGGTGCACGAAATTGTGATGTCCAGGCTCAAACAATCCCTGGCAACATGAGCAACTTGGTACGCGTAATCGTGATTACACTTTAATTATGTAAAATTCATGGCTCTTTCTTTCCCTGGTAATGGCGCCAAGAACATGGTGTCAATACCATGGTTCACAACTTCGATACAACTAACCAGCAAGTGCACTGGGTCGTCCAAGTAATACCTTACATGAGTAAGGGTCGAATCTCACGGAGATTGTTGGTATGAAGCAAGCTATTGTCACCTTGTAAATCTCAGTCAGGCGGATATAAAATAGTAATGGTGTTTTCGAAAGTAAATAATAAAAGGGATAGTAATGGAGATGCTTTCGTTCCTCTGAACCTCTGCTTTCCTGCTATCTTCATCCAATCAGTCTTACTCCTTTCCATGGCTGGCTTTATGCAAGGGCATCACCGTTGTCAGTGGCTACATCCCCTCCTCTCAGTGAAAGATATGCTCACATGCTCTGTCACAGCACGGCCAATCATCTGTCTGGTCTCTAGATGAGTCTCAGATTCCTTTGGTTCCTCAGAGGGAGGCTCCTTATTGATCACTGGACGTCCCAAGAGGTCTTCCTCCTTGGGATTCACGTCCTCCTCTCCCTCTTTGGGTTCGGCCATTGTGCTTATGTCAATGGCCTTGCACTCTCCTTTTAGATTCTCTTCTGTATTGCTTGGGAGAGTAGTGGGAGGGATTTCAGTGATCCTTTTACTCAGCTGGCCCACTTGTGCTTCCAAATTTCTGATGGAAGACCTTGTTTCATTCATGAAGCTCACAGTGGCCTTGGATAGATCAGAGACTATATTTGCTAAACTAGAAGCATTTTGTTCAGAGTTCTCTGTCTGTTGCTGAGTGGATGATGGAAAAGGTTTATTATTGTTAAACCTGTTTCTTCCACCATTATTAAAGCCTTGTTGAGGCTTTTGATCCTTCCATGAGAAATTTGGATGATTTCTCCATGTTGAGTTATAGANTCAGACAGACCATCATAGAATATATCCAGGATGGTCCATTCTGAAGGCATGTCAGAAGGACACTTTTTGGTCAATTGTTTGTATCTTTCCCAAGCTTCATTGAGGGATTCACCTTCTTTCTGTCTGGAGGTTTGAACATCAGCTCTAAGCTTGCTCAGTTTTTGAGGAGGAAAGTACTTGGCTAAGAAAGCTGTGACCAGCTTATCCCACGAGTTCAGGCTGTCTTTGGGTTGAGAATCCAACCATAATCTAGCTCTGTCTCTTACAGCAAAAGGGAAAAGCATGAGCCTGTAGACTTCAGGATCTACTCCATTAGTCTTAACAGTATCACATATCTGTAAGAACTCAGTTAAGAACTGAAAAGGATCTTCAGATGGAAGTCCATGAAACTTGCAGTTCTGCTGCATCAGAGAAACTAATTGAGGTTTCAGCTCAAAGTTGTTTGCTCCAATGGCAGGAATGGAGATTCTTCTTCCATGTAAATTGGAATTAGGTGCAGTAAAGTCACCAAGCATCTTCCTTACATTATTATTATTTTCGGCTGCCATTTCCTCTGCCTGTTCAAAAATTTCTGAAAGGTTTTCTCTGGATTGTTGTATTTTAGCTTCTCTTAATTTTCTCTTCAGAGTCCTTTCAGGTTCTGGATCTGCTTCTACAAGAATGTTCTTATCCTTGCTCCTGCTCATATGACAAAGAAGAAGGCACAGAATAATAATAATAATAATGGAGATCCTTTATACCACAGTATAGGGATCCCTGTGTGAGTGGAAGAAGAGGGGGAGACAAAGAATGTAATATAATGGAAGAAACACAACTGTGAGGATGGAAGAGAGGTGAGATAAGATGTTAGGATATGAATGAATAAATAGAATGAGATGGGGGAGGGATAATTTTCGAAAATTATTTTGAAAAAGAGTTAGTGATTTTCGAAAATGGTTTTTGAAAAATGTTAGTTTTTTCGAAAATTAGGATTTAAAAATTAAAATAATTAATAAATTAAAAAGAAATTTTGAAAAAGGGGGAAGATATTTTTGAAAATGAGAGAGAGAGAGTTAGTTAGGTAGTTTTGAAAAAGTTAAGAAACAAACAAAAAGTTAGTTAGTTAGTTGAAACAAATTTTGAAAAGATAAGAAGTTAGGAAGTTAGAAAAGATATTTTGAAATCAAATTTTTGAAAAAGATAAGATAAGAAGATATTTTGAAAAGATATGATAGAAATTAGTTTTTTTGAAAACGATTTGGTTTTTAAAATCTCAATTAATGACTTGCTTCATAAGAAATCACAAGATATGATTTTAGAACTTAAAGTTTGAATCTTTCTTAACAAGCAAGTAACAAACTTCAAATTTTTGAATCAAAACATTAATTGATTATGTTATTTTCGAAAATTTGATATAAAAATAAGAAAAAGATTTTTGAAAAAGATTTTTATAATTTTCGAACAATGCATGAAATTTTTAGATCAAAACATGTGATGCATGCAAGAATGCTATGAATGTCAAGATGAACACCAAGAACACTATTTTTGAAAAAAATTTTAATGCAAAGAAAACATGCAAGACACCAAACTTAGAATTCTTTAATGCTTAGACACTAAGAATTCAAGAATGCATATGAAAAACATGGAAAGACACAAAACAAAAAATCATCAAGATCAAACAAGAAGACTTACCAAGAACAACTTGAAGATCATGAAGAACACTATGAATGCATGATATTTTCGAAAAATGTAAGATGCATATGCAATTGACACCAAACTTATAACATGACTCAAGACTCAAACAAGAAACACAAAATATTTTTTTGCTTTTTATGATTTTCTAATTTTTTTTTGGATTTTTTTCGAAAATTAATTGAAAAAGGAAAATAAGGATTCCAAAATTTTTAACATGAATTCTAGGAATCTTGCATTCTTAGTCTAAAGCTTCAGTCCAGGAATTAGACATGGCTCACTAGCCAGCCAAGCTTTCAAAGAAAGCTCCAGTCCAAAACACTAGACATGGCCAATGGCCAGCCAAGCTTCAGCATTTAACACGAGAGTATATTGCTCTTGATAACAAATTACAAGCCTCAGTCCAAATAAATTTAGACATGGCTTTACAGCCAGCCAGGCTTTACATGCTTCATGAAACACTAGAATTCATTCTTAAAAATAGAAGCCTCATCCAAGGAAGCCTCATCCAAGAAATGCTGCAGAACCCGTCAATCTTGGAAGAAAAAAAAGTCCTAGCCATAACAGATCTGGATCAAGGATGGATGACTCCCATAATTAACTACCTCAAAACAGAAACACTCCCTACAGATGAAAAGGAGGCAAAGAGGTTAAAACGGGAGGCACAATACTACACTATCATAAATAATACTCTATACAAAAAAGGGATTTCAATACCATTGTTAAAATGTGTGTCGACTTCCAACACAAAGGAAGTTTTAGAAGAAGTACACAGTGGCATCTATGGCAATCATCTCGGAGTGCAGACACTTACCAAAAAAGTACTCCAGGAAGGATTTTATTGGCCAACTCTACAAAAGGAAGCCACAGAGTTCGTAAAGACATGTCCACCATGTCAGAAACACGCCAATTTTCACATCTCCTCGCCAGAGGAACTCATCAGCGTAACCTCACCTTGGCCATTCGTAAAATGGGGACTCGACCTTCTCGGACCCTTCTCGCAGGGATCAGGACAAGTCAAATTCCTCATAGTAGGAGTAGACTATTTCACAAAATGGATCGAGGCAGAACCCCTAGCCAATGCCATTTCTCAAAGAAGTCAAAAATTCCTATATAGAAACATTGTCACAAGGTTTGGGGTTCCACACTCCATCACCACGGACAATGGCACTCAATTTACAGATACAGGCTTCAGAAAATTGGTGGCTGATCTGAACATAAAACACCAACTTACATCCGTAGAACACCCCCAAGCCAATGGACAAGCGGAAGCTGCTAACAAAGTCATATTGGCCGGGTTAAAATGGAGATTACAGGATGCAAAGGGAGCTTGGGCCGAAGATCTCCCACAAGTCCTATGGGCATATCGAACAACGCCACATTCCACCACAAAGGAATCACCTTTCCGACTAGCCTACGGAACGGAGGCAATGATCCCAGTGGAGGTCGAAGAAGGGTCGCCCAGAGTGATCCACTATAATGAAGAAGCCAACTCCCAACTTCAAAGGGAAGAACTCGACCTACTTCCAGAAATCCGAGAAAGAGCTCGAATCAGGGAAGAGGCATTAAAATGTCGAATGGATTCAAGATACAATCAAAAGGTAGTGCCGCGAGGTTTCGCTGAGAACGACCTCATCCTAATCCGAAATGATATCGGAACAACTCGACCTGGAGAAGGAAAGCTGGCAGCAATCTGGAAAGGACCCTACCGAGTTATAGAAGTACTTGGAAAGGGCTACTACAGACTATCCGAACTCGAAGGGCGAGAGCTTCCTAGGTCGTGGCACGCCTACAAGCTAAGAAGGTACTATAGTTAAAGGTAATAAAGATCTTAGGATAAGGCGCACTCTTTTTCCTGAAAAGGTTTTTTAATGAGGTGTCAAGCCAAGATCTACAAATTGCCCAACTTAGAGGGATAAAACTCCCACATGTATATATCTGCATTTTCTTTTGAATAAAGTTTTTAGATTTTCTACAAACTCTCAAGACGCATTAATCTGAAACGCTAAAAAATTCATCACCCGATTATAAAGATACAAGATCGGCAGAAAGTGAAGATCAAATTCACTGTCTGATTACAATAAAGGCCAAAGAAGATGAAAACTAAATTCATCAAAAGGTCGACCAGGCAAGGATCAAACCTAACTTCGACAAAATCAGCAAAGATGAAAAAACGACAAAAATAAAATAATGCAAGAAGTTATCGAAAGTGATCCATAGAAAGGACCTGACGAGGTCTTAATAAAATAGGTTGCTAAAAATAACTTAAAAAGACAGGCCGACATAAAGAAGTTGGACCAGTCGACCACAATAACCAAAGTTATAAAAAGTCAATCCCTGGAAAGAGGCCTGGCCAGCCCTAAAAAAGAGGATTACTAGAAATAACTTAGAAGAGACCGACATGATGAAGTCGGCCTCCCACAAACAAGTTATAAAAAGTAATCCCTAAAAGAGACCTGACAAAGGTCCAAAAAGAGGATTACTAGAAATAACTTAGAAGAGACCGACATGATGAAGTCGGCCTCACACAAACAAATTATAAAAAGTAATCCCTAAAAGAGACCTGACAAAGGTCCAAAAAGAGGATTACTAGAAATAACTTAGAAGAGATCGACATGATGAAGTCGGCCTCCCACAAACAAGTTATAAAAAATAATCCCTAAAAAAGACCTGAGAAAGGTCCAAAAAGAGGACTACTAGAAATAACTTAGAAGGGACCGACGTAAAGAAGTCGGCCCAAAAACCTTAACGTTATAAAAAGTAATTCCTAACAGAGACCTAACAAAGGTCCAAACAAAATGGATTACTAGAAATATCTTCAGGCAGAAGCGAGGAAATCGACATACAAGTTGGACCCAAACATCCACAACCTCAAAAGAATAAAGCCACAAGTATGAAAATACAAAGGCAATCAACAGAGGTCGGACAACAAGGCTCCAACACTCCCAAAAACCTAAAAAGGTACCAGACAGATGCAGACAAACATGTTATGAAAAGCACAAGTTATAATAATAACAAACCCAAGAGGCTACCAAAGTCAGCCCCAAGAGCTCGAGAAACTACTTTGTTTTTCAAAATAAAGTTGCTAAAAGAGCAATTATAAGAGTATCAAGAAGTCAGAACTACCAATTAACAAAATATAAAAGTTCAAAGCCCACAAGCTGGGCTATATACACAAACATCTAGAATAATCATTGAGGATCTGAAGACTTCTCAGCTGCATCAACACGGGGTGAAGGAGGACGAGTCTGAAGAGGCACCGCATCCACCGTCCCATCATCCCGGTTCAGGATTTGACAATCAGGATCCGACTCGAGACGAATATTTGCAGGGGTTGAAGAAGTCGGCACAACTGAGACCTTGGCGGAAGCCACATGAGGAGGATCAACATCTTCATCATCATCAGGGTCATCAGGGACAATTTTACCGTCTCTCACAATGTTGTCTAAACTGAAGAGAGCAAGGTCAAGCTCGGGCGCAAGAACTCGAACCTGCTCCTTCAGGTTCTCATAAGCAGCATTTACGCTGCCTACAAGGTGACCCTAGAGCGCGGCATAATTAGCTCAGGCAGACTCCAAATCCTCCCTAAGATGCATCATTTTCCTATAGGTCGTGACATAGCTCTCCTTGTGCTTCAATGCCGTGTCTTCAGCCAACTTAGCAGAAACCGCCAAAGCAACAGCAGTAGTCTTCTCACCCTCCAACTCCTTCTCCAATTTGGTCATCTTCACCTCGAGCTCCTCTTTTAAACCCTTCATCCGGTCGAACTCCAACTTAGCCTCCTCCACAAAGGCCTTAGTAGCATGAATAGGAAGATCCTGGGCAGTCCGATATAAAGCCGCCCCCATGTGTGCCATCTTGACGCTACTTCGAGTAATATAGTCCAGATGGCGAAGAAGAAAAACATCGTCAGTAGGGACAATACCATAAGGACCAATTTATTGGTCCATAAACTCGACAGCATCAAAATTAGGGGCATCAAGGTTAAAGGGCTCAGCTGTTTTTTGTTTTTTCGAAGGAGGAGCGACATGTGGAAGAGAAGTAGTAATAGAAGTCTGGGGAGGATCAACCAGGTAAACCTGAGGAGTAGGGATCATCCTCCTCGAGCCAGGAGTGCTCGGCATAGGCGATTTAGTAGGAACCCGGGAAGACCCTTCCCCAATGACCTTGGCTGAAATATTCTGGGCTGCCGTAGCTTTTCTTGCCTTTTTAAAGGCCTTCATAGAGTCGTTATTCTTCGCCATCTCTGAAAAATAAAAGAAACCATAGAAGTATATTACAAACCAGAAAACAAAGAAAGCAAAGTAAAATGTAGCAAAATATAATACCCAGCACAGTTCGGATTAGGGATGGATCCCCCAAAAATTTCTTGGTATCAAGATGGGGAGGCTCCCCCCAAATATCCTCCAAGACAATTACAAAAGCCTGCTCAACCTCGTTCAACATTTCCCAAGTATACCTAGACACCACTACGTTCTTCTGCCATTCTAAGGGAAAGCAGGGCTCACCATTCTCATCCAAAAAGAAAGGACGAGCTCCTTCAACAGCTCGAATCTTAAAAAAGTAATTCTTAAAATCCCGGAAGGACTCATCATACATAGAAAAAACTTTATGTCCCTGGGCTGACCTAAAAGAAATCCAAGAATCCTTCTTTTTGGTAGTCCCAGGCTTGGTCAACACAAAGAGATACAGAAAAAGAGTTTGAGAAGTCTTAACACCAAATTCTTGACAAACCAACTGAAAAATCTTAATGAAATCCCAAAAATTAGGATGAAGCTGAGATGGGGCTACGTTACAAGACCATAACAGGTCGGTCTCAAAAGAAGTGAAGGGAAGGGTGATGTTCATCTGGCTAAAGAAGAAATCGTATGCTTAAAAAAGGGATGCTCCCCCTGGGTCAGAACAGGGAAGCAGACCCTTTCGTCAGAATCAGGTGCTACCAATTCATAGTTGTTTTCTTGATCCACACAGAATTCCGAATTAGCTAGAGATACACACAACAACACAAGGCAGTCCAACCAGTCGGACATCCCATCAGGAACCTTAGAAGACGCCTCGACAATATTTTTGCCAGAAGACATGGCCAACTAATCCTACAAACAAGAAAAGAAAATGGATTACTAACCAAAAACTAACTCGGGTGATATCAAAACAACTCGGACAACATGATCCAGAGCAATACAAACAGTAAAAGGAAAGCCCTAAGACCCACCACAAGGTCCAGGGGCATCTTTTGGAGGCAGTGACACAGAGCGAAAGACTCAGGAAAACCTACAGAAGCTAAAACAACCTAGCAAAAAACTCTAAGAAAAAAGATGCAAATCAGAGCAAGATAACCAAGAAAACCATCGTTCTCTACAAAGCTATCATAACAGAAAAGAAACCTTCTTTCAATCAACACCCTGAAGAGAAAAATGGATTGTTAAAGCCACCTCTCAACTACAGTTTCAGTCTACAAAAACTACCAAGCAACAAAATATACCAAGAAAAAATCATCAAAGACGCAACCTTTCCCAGAATCAAACAAGCCATTATCCTAACAATCTACAAAATCTACAGAAACAGTAGACAAACATGCAAAGCCTTAAAACCCCAGCCATCAGTAGAAACACCAAAATACACATAAGTTTGAAAGAAAGCCAGAAAAGTACATCACAATGAATGGACAGGCATAGAAATACAAAAAGGTTCAAGATTTTCGACAATGCGTTCAAAGCAAAATTTAAACTTTTCCAAGAAACGAAGAAGCAACGAGAAAAGTAAAGAAACGAAGAAGCCAACCTGAAAGAAGAAAGCTCTGAAGAAGTTAAAAGACGGAAGAACGAAATTGCCCTTCAAACAAAGCACCAACAATCACCAAACAGCGTCACGAGGAAAAACGTGTATGTACAAAGTCTCAGGCAAAGAGATAGAAAGAAAAGGGGAAGTTACAGAGAAGAGAAAAAACCGTTTTCTGTGTGTAAAGTTCAAAATAGAAGAAGCAAGAGAAACGGGGCATTAAAAACCAATTAATGAGGGTATTAAACCCTCGCACATTTCCAAGACAAAAAGGTTAAAAGCGTGCGCTTCTAAAGAGAAGCGAAGGAGAAACGCTTCACATTCAAAAGCTACAGCAAAGTGGACAAAATTCTCGAGTTCGGCTTCACCATAAAAGGATCGAAGTCCTAAAACTGAAGATTCGACCTCAAAATAGAAGACCGAGCTCGAGTAGGGGCACTGCTCATACCCTGGGTCGAGCTGTTCGACCCGGGATGTTCTACTGACAAGTCAAACGACCTCTTTAGGTCAGGACAATCCGACCGCTTCTCAAAGAGCTCGGCCAAATCACCAGAAAAGCCCAAAAAGGGCCCAAATGGAGGACCACGTCCCAAATCCTAAGGCAGTCCAAGCCTACAGAGAGAAGGGCATTTTCCTTGAAGATAAGATGACCTCACTCGAAGATAAGATAAGATAAGATAAGATAAGATCAGATAAGATAACTAACTTATCTTATCTAAAAAGGTCACTCTACACCATTATAAATACACTGGAGCACCCAGGTAAAACTCATACTCTGATTCTACTAAAAACCTGCTTAATACCCTTGCTAACTTAAGCATTGGAGTCCCTTGCAGGTACCACCACCCTCCAGTGACAAAGGATCAGCAGCATAGCCAGTCCAACAAGTCAGACACGGCCGCTCCGGCCACCATCCACCAGCCGGACATGTCAATTCCAACCAGCATAGAAGATATCGTCCGAGATCGACCTACAGTTTCAGGTAACCCTCGAAATAGTACCTATTCTGAAAACATTTCAGTGGGACATTTTCTTAGCATCCTTCTATACCTCTCCTAGCCATCATAAAGAGATTCACCATCTCCTTGTTTGAAGCCTTTGATGTCCAGCCTCAGTTGGGTCATCTTCCTTGGAGGGAAGTGTTGATTTAAAAACTTGTCTACTAAATATTTCCAAGTTTTCAAGCTAGATCTGGGCTGGTTATCTAACCACATCTTTGCTTGGTCCTTTACAGCAAAAGAAAAGAGCAATAGTCTGTAGACATCTTGGTCTACTCCCTCATTGTGTACTGTGTCAGCAATCTTTAAGATATCTGCCAGAAACTCAATAGGTTCTTCCTGTGGGAGTCCAGAGTACTGGCAGTTTTACTGTACTAGGGTAATGAGTTGAGGGTTTAGTTCAAAGTTACTTGCTCTGATGTGAGGTATGCTAATACTTCTTCCATAGAAGTCAGTAGTGGGGTTTGTATAGGACCCTAGAGTTCTTCTGAACTCTTCATTCCCATTTGGATTCATGATGAAGAATGGTAGAAGAATAGAAGGAATGAAGATAGAAAGAGTAGAAGAGGAAATAGAAGTAGAAAAGATAAACAAGAATTAAAGTATTTTTGTTTTTATTTTATTTATTTATTTATTTCAAAAATTAAGGTTAATTAATTAAAAGGAATTGAAAATTAGTTAATGAATTTCGAAAATAGAAGAGAGAGAAGAAGAAGAGAATTTTTGAAAATTAGAAGAGAGAAGAATTAGTTAGAAAATTTTGAAAGAGAAGAGAGAGAAGATAAGTAACTAATTAAGAAAGATACGATAAAGAAGTTAAGAAAAGATAAGTTTTAAAATTAAAAAGATTTGAAATTAAAATTTGAATTTTAAATTTTGAATTTTGAAATTGAAATTTGAATTTTAAATTTTAAATTTTGAATTTGAATTTTAAGTTTTGAAATTTTAAATTTTGAAAATTGAATTTTGAAATTTGAAATGAGAAAAGATAAGATTTTTGAAAAAGATATGATTTTGAAAAGATTTGATTTTTTAAATTTTAAAGCTAAGATAAGATAAGATAAAAATTTAAAATTAAAATCTTAATTTTTATTGTTAATTTTAAAAAATTAATTAAAAGATAAGATAGAAAAGATATTTTTTTATTTTTGAATTTAAAGAGGAGAGAGAAAAACAACAAAAATGACACCAAGCTTAAAATGTTTAGATCTAAAAGAAAAACACAAAGGGACACCAAACTTAAAAATTTTAAGATCAAAACAAAAAGAAGACACAAGAACACCTTGAAGATTAAGAAGAACACAAAGAACAAAATTCAAAGAAATCAAAGAACACAAGAACATGCAAAAGACACCAAACTTAAAATTTTTGAAAACCAAATATAAAATTTTCGAAACGTTTAAAGAAAAGACACAAGAAGACACCAAACTTAAAGATTGACACAAGACTCAAACAAAAAGACACTAATTTTAAAACTTTTTAGAAAAAAGACTCAAAGAAATCGAAAAATTACCAAGAACACAAACAAAAGACTCAAACCAAGAACAAAGATTAAACAAAGAAAATAAAAATTTTTGAAAAAGATTTTTGATTTTTTCGAAAATAGGGAAAGGAAAAGAAAATAAAAGAAAAGCTAACAAAATTAAAGATGATACCTGATCTAGGGAACAAGATAATCCGTCAGTTGTCCAAACTCGAACAATCATCGGCAACGACGACAAAAACTTGTTGGCACGAATCTCCACACTTCGTACAACTGTACCAGCAAGTGCACTGGGTCGTCCAAGTAATACCTGAGCGAGTCAGGGTCGATCCTACGAGGATTATAGCTTGAAACAAGCTATGGTTATCTTGTAGGTTTGACTGTTTGATAGAGTAAAAGGAATAATAAAAATGGTATAAAATACTTTGTGAATTTAAATGGAATCAGTAATAGGAATAGAGTTAAGGATTGGAGTTGCTTTGTCTTTCTGAATTAACTCTGGTATTACTGTCTCTTTTGCTTGTGAATGATTTCTTCTATTGCAGGCTGTATGTGATCAACGCCGTATGGCCGCGGTCATCAATCTCCTCTGCTTCAGATCAAACGCCGTATGGCGGCGATCATCTAATCTGAACGGGGGGTGAAGCTCTAGCTGTTCATTCTATTTGGTGATCCTACTCAAAACGCCACAGACAAGGTCGAATCTTCTGGATCAGAAAATGCTGCTCCTTTGGGTTCTAGCCTTTACCACAGAGACCCCTAATCTCTGCATAAATCGGCTAAACTGGTGTCTCGAGAAGTCCCCAACGAAGTCGTGGATTAGCCGTCTGAGAGATGTATAATCAAGTTGGCGGTTCGTGCTTTCCAGCCACGTATTCACACGAACCGAAGTAGACACGGGTGGTTGTCAGGCACGCAGTCTTGCTATGATGAATGGAGCTAATTGTCACGGATCATCCCATCCACCATGTTGAAGAACGAGTATACATCTTAGAATTAAACCAAACACGGATTGAAGGAAAACAATAATACTTTTATTAATTCATAGAACTCAGCAAGGCTCCGCCCCTCAACCTAGGAGGTTTAAAAACTGATACTGATATGAAAAACACAATGATAAAACAAATTATGGTAAAAGTGGCTGAAAATCCTTAACAAAGAGGTTTGGACGCTGGTCTCTGCTCCTTCGGTGCTGGACGCCGGAAAGGGGGCAGGAGGCTGGCATTGGACGCCAGTTTTGGGCCTTCTATTCTAAAGTAAAGTATGGACTGTTAACATTGCTAAAAAACTCTAGAAGTCGGCCTTCCATAGCCGTTAAGAATGCTCCATTTGGATATCTGTAGCTCTAGAAAAGCTCTTCTGAGTGCAAGGAGGTTAGATCCAGACAGCATCTGCAGTGCTTTCTCTGTCTCTGAATCAGGCTATTTCTCCAGCTCTTCAATTTCAGCCAAAAAATACCTAAAATTGTACAAAAACACACAAACTTAAAGTAGAATCCAAAAATGTGAATTTAATACAAAAATGTATGAAAACTTAATAAAAACTAAACGAAACATACTAAAAACTATATGAAAACGATACTCTCTCATCTTCCATCTTCACTTTTCTATCTTCTTCTTCTTTCTTCACATCTCACAGGGAGTCTTTTGTTCTTGAACATAGAACTCCCATTTGGATTCTTTTTTGTCATCTTTCTTCTTTTCTTGTTTATGACCAGGAACAGGAATAAAGAACCTATCTTTAATCCTAATCTTGAACTTTAGAAAACTCTAAGGAGGCGTTTGCAACAAACAAAGGAACAACACTCCGAAAGAAACCTCTCAGAAAACTTTAAACAAGAAAGAGAAGACATGGCTGAACCTCAAAAGGAAGCAAGAAAGGTTCTTGGTGACTACACCATACCTACCTTTGACTTTTATGGCAGGAGTATCTCTGTACCTGTCATTGGAGCTAACAATTTTGAGCTTGAGCCTCAATTAGTCTCTCTTCTGCAATAGAATTACAAGTTCCATTGACTTCCAATGGAAGATCTACATCAATTCTTAGCTGAATTCTTGCTAATCTGTGACACAGTCAAGACCAATGGAGTAAATCCTGAGGTCTATAAACTTATGCATGTGATCAACGCCGTATGGCCGCGGTCATCAATCTCCTCTGCTTCAGATCAAACGCCGTATGGCGGCGATCATCTAATCTGAACGGGGGGTGAAGCTCTAGCTGTTCATTCTATTTGGTGATCCTACTCAAAACGCCACAGACAAGGTCGAATCTTCTGGATCAGAAAATGCTGCTCCTTTGGGTTCTAGCCTTTACCACAGAGACCCCTAATCTCTGCATAAATCGGCTAAACTGGTGTCTCGAGAAGTCCCCAACGAAGTCGTGGATTAGCCGTCTGAGAGATGTATAATCAAGTTGGCGGTTCGTGCTTTCCAGCCACGTATTCACACGAACCGAAGTAGACACGGGTGGTTGTCAGGCACGCAGTCTTGCTATGATGAATGGAGCTAATTGTCACGGATCATCCCATCCACCATGTTGAAGAACGAGTATACATCTTAGAATTAAACCAAACACGGATTGAAGGAAAACAATAATACTTTTATTAATTCATAGAACTCAGCAAGGCTCCGCCCCTCAACCTAGGAGGTTTAAAAACTGATACTGATATGAAAAACACAATGATAAAACAAATTATGGTAAAAGTGGCTGAAAATCCTTAACAAAGAGGTTTGGACGCTGGTCTCTGCTCCTTCGGTGCTGGACGCCGGAAAGGGGGCAGGAGGCTGGCATTGGACGCCAGTTTTGGGCCTTCTATTCTAAAGTAAAGTATGGACTGTTAACATTGCTAAAAAACTCTAGAAGTCGGCCTTCCATAGCCGTTAAGAATGCTCCATTTGGATATCTGTAGCTCTAGAAAAGCTCTTCTGAGTGCAAGGAGGTTAGATCCAGACAGCATCTGCAGTGCTTTCTCTGTCTCTGAATCAGGCTATTTCTCCAGCTCTTCAATTTCAGCCAAAAAATACCTAAAATTGTACAAAAACACACAAACTTAAAGTAGAATCCAAAAATGTGAATTTAATACAAAAATGTATGAAAACTTAATAAAAACTAAACGAAACATACTAAAAACTATATGAAAACGATACTCTCTCATCTTCCATCTTCACTTTTCTATCTTCTTCTTCTTTCTTCACATCTCACAGGGAGTCTTTTGTTCTTGAACATAGAACTCCCATTTGGATTCTTTTTTGTCATCTTTCTTCTTTTCTTGTTTATGACCAGGAACAGGAATAAAGAACCTATCTTTAATCCTAATCTTGAACTTTAGAAAACTCTAAGGAGGCGTTTGCAACAAACAAAGGAACAACACTCCGAAAGAAACCTCTCAGAAAACTTTAAACAAGAAAGAGAAGACATGGCTGAACCTCAAAAGGAAGCAAGAAAGGTTCTTGGTGACTACACCATACCTACCTTTGGCAGGAGTATCAGGAGTATCTCTGTACCTGTCATTGGAGCTAACAATTTTGAGCTTGAGCCTCAATTAGTCTCTCTTCTGCAATAGAATTATTGACTTCCAAGGGTGAATCCCGTGAATCCCTCTATGAATCTTGGAAAAGATACAAGTAACTGATCAGGAGACGTCCTCCTAACATGCTCTCATAATGGGCTATCATAGGTGTGTTCTATGATGGTTTATCTGAGATGTCTAAGATTTTATTTGCAGGTAGATCTTCTTTCCCCCTCAGAGAATGAGCAAAATTAGAGTGGAAATTCAAACCTTCAGACAAAGAGAAGGTGAATCCCTCTATGAATCTTGGAAAAGATACAAGTAACTGATCAGGAGACGTCCTCCTAACATGCTCTCATAATGGGCTATCATAGGTGTGTTCTATGATGGTTTATCTGAGATGTCTAAGATTTTATTGGACAGCTCTGCAGGTAGATCACTCCACTTGAAGAAAACACCTGCAGAAGCTAGAGAACTCATTGAGATAGTTACAAACAACCAATTCATGTACACTTCTGAAAGAAATCATTTGAACCATGGGATCTCCCAGAAGAAATGAGTTCTTGAAGTTGATACCCTGAATGCCATATTAGCTCAGAATAAGATCTTGACCCAACAGGTCAATATAATCTCCCAGCATTTGACTGGAATGCAAACTACACCTGGCAGTACTCAGGAAGCTTCTTCTAATGTAGATGCTTATGATCCTGATTAACCCACCATGGAGGAGGTAAATTACATGGGAGAACCCTATGGAAACACCTACAATCCTTCATGGAGGAATCATCCTAACCTTTCATGGAAAGATCAACAGAAACCTCAGCAAGGTTTCAACAATAATCAAGGTGGAAGGAACCAGAATAGGTTCAATAACAGACCACCATTCCCATCTTCTCAAGGGAATATGGAAACCTCTAAGCAGAACCTTTCTGACTTAGTCACTTTAGTTTCCAACCTCTCTAAGACCACTCATAGTTTCATGAATGAAACAAGGTCCTCCATTAGAAATCTGGAGGTACAAGTTGGTCAACTGAGAAAAATGATCCCTGAGACTCCTCCTGACACTCTTCCAAGCAACACTGAGGTGAACCCAAGAGAAGAGTGCAAGGCCATCACCCCAAAGGTAGAGGCCGAATCTGAAGATATTGGAAAGGCATTGAACGCCAGTGAAGAAAGTTTCACTAGGCGTTCAATGCCCATAACGACAGCAAGCCTGGCGCTGAACGCCAGTGAGGAACCTCTCACTAGGCATTCAACGCCCATCCTGGCAGCAGAACTGGCATTGAACGACGGCCAGAGAGCACTGGCTGGGTGCTCAATGCCTAAACATACAGGCATTCTGGCCCTGAACGCCAGTGAGGAACCCCTCACTGGGCGTTCAACGCCCAAACATGCATGCATCTTAGCGCTGAACGCTAGTGAGGAGTCCCTCACTGGGCGTTCAACGCCTAACCAGCTAGGGAAGCTGGCGTTGAACACCAGCAAGGATACCCCTGCTGGGCGTTCAACGCCCAAAATGACAGAGGGACTGGTGTTTAACGCCAGTAAGGTGCACAAAAAGGACGTTTAATGCTCAATAAGCTAACAGAGCTGATGTTAAATGCCAGTAAAAGCCCACCTTCTGAATGCTTGATTCCTAGAACTAAAGGAAGCCAAGGCACACATAAAGACCATAGAGGTTCCTTTAAATGCACTTCTACAGTGCATCAGTTCTGATGAATACTCATCCTCTGATGAGGATGAAGACACTAGGGAAGAGCAAGTTGCTCGGTACTTAAGAGCTCTTATGAAGCTGAATGCCAAGCTATTTGGTACAAGCCTCTGGAGGAAGAACTTCCACTGCTTACCAAAGAACTCCATGCTTGGGTTCAGCACTGGCTACCTCAGAAGCTTCTAGATCCTGGGCGCTTTCTGATTCCTTGCACCATAGGCACCATGACCTTTGAAAAAGCCGTGTGACCTAGGGTCAAGTATTAACCTTATGCCACTCTATGTAATGGAGAAGCTAGGAATTCTTAAGGTATAAGCTGCAAATATCTCATTAGAGATGATAGACAAGACCATGAAGAAGCCATATGGCTTAGTAGAGGATGTCTTGGTAAAGGTTGAAAACCACTACATCCCTGCAAACTTCATAGTCTTGGACATAGGAGAGGATGAGGATGACTCTGTCATCCTTGGAAGACCTTTCCTAGCTACTGCAAAAGTCATGATTAATGTGGCAAAATGAGAAATGGTTCTCCAACTAGGAGAGGACTACATCTTGTTCATGATGTCCAATCCCAATTCTCCCTCTAAAAAGAAAGAAACCATAGTGCAACACCTAATGTTCCAAGAAGCCAGTCTTACCACATACAGTGAGTCGTATCCTGTCTTTAGAGTATGTAGAGCTTATTCATGAGAGGACAGGAAGAAAGTTCACTATAAGGGACAAAAATCTGAGCCTATACTCACCTCCGTAAGGAGCTAACCGTTAAGCTAGTGATGTTAAATGAGCACTTGTTGGGAGGCAACCCAACTTTAATTAATTAATTTTTATCATTTTATTTTTAGAGTCATGATCATGTGCATCAATCAGAACAGAGACAAAATTGTTAAGCAGTAAAAACAGAACACTCCAGATGGAGTGTTGCTGGCGTTGAATGCCAAACAGGGAGCAGACCTTGGGCGTTCAAACGCCAGTGCAAAGGACAGGGAATCTGAATTCCCTAGCCTCTCAAGACCAGTGGGTCCCACAACATCTTCACCTACCCCACTTACCTTCACACTTCCCCATACACACTTTCCTATAAACCTTAGTCCTATCACATCCATACCACTTCTCCAAGACCATCATAACTCCCACCAACCCCCACCCACTTCAAAATCAAAATTTCCACCCAAAACCCGACCTATGACCGAACCCACCCCTAACCCACTCCTATGAATACCCTTCTTCATACCCCTTCATACACACACCTCTCATACACTCATAAACCCCACTGGCCGAGCCCTCTCTCTCCCTCCATCTCTTTCTATTTTCTTCTTCTTCTACTCCTTTCATCTCCTTTCTTTATTTTTGCTTGAGGACGAGCAAAGTTTTAAGTTTGATGTTGAAAAATCATAGCTTTTTTCTTTCCATTACCATTTATGGCACCCAAGATTGGAGAATCCTCTAGAAAGAGGAATAGGAAGGTGGTAGCTACCTCCTCTGAATCTTGGGAGATGGAGAGATTCATCACCAAAGCTCACCAAGTCCACTTCTATGAAGTAGTGGCAGAGAAGAAAGTAATCCCTGAGGTTCCTTTCAAGCTCAAGAAGAATGAGTATCCGAAAATCCAAAGAGAGATCCGGAGAAGAGGTTGGGAAGTCCTAACCAATCCCCTTCAGGATGTTGGGATTCTAATGGTGCAAGAGTTCTATGCTAATACATGGGTTACTAAAAACCATGACACTAGTGTGAACCCATATCCCAAGAATTAGATCACCATGGTCCGAGGGAGAATCTTGGACTTTAGTCCGGAAAGTGTGAGATTGGCATTCAACTTTCCTTTGATGCAAGGAGACCCACATCCTTACACTAGAAGAGTCAACTTTGATCAAAGATTAGATCAATTACTCTCAGATATCTGTGTGGAAAGAGCACAGGGGAAAAAGGATTCTCAAGGCAAGCCCATTCAAGTAAGAAGGGTTGACCTAAAGCCCATGGCTAGAGGATGGTTGGAATTCATCCAAAGATCCATCATCCCCACTAGCAATCGGTCAGAAGTGACTGTTGACAGAGCCATCATGATCCATTGCATCATGATTGAAAGTGAGGTGGAAGTACATGATGTGATTCCTCAAGAATTGTACAAGATAGCTAAGAAGCCTTCCACCAAAGCAAGGTTGGCATTCCTACACCTTATTTATCATCTATACAATTCAGCTGGAATGCTCATAAATGGAGACATCTCCATTGGGGATGACAAGGCCATCACTAAGAAGAGGATGGAGCAAACTAGAGAGCATGCACAAGAGCCTGTGCAGCCGCCTCAATATGAGATCCCTGAGATGCCTCAAGGGATGTATTTTTCTTATCAAAACTATTGGAATCAATGGCAAACTTCTCTTAGAGAACTAAGCACTAACATGGAGCAATTGAGGGTGGAGCATCAAGAGCACTCCATCACCCTCAATGAAATAAGAGAAGATCAAAGAGCCATTAAAGAAGATCAAAGGGCTATGAGGGAAGAAAAACAAAGGCAAAGGAGTGAAATTGAAGAGATCAAGCATCACATTAGATCCTCAAGGAGGAGCACTAGCTGCCACCATTAAAGGTGGATTCGTTCTCTTTTACTTCCTTTCCCTTTTTTTATTTTTCTATTTTCTGTCTGTTATGTTATCTGTTGCATGATCATTTGCATTAATGTCTTAAAATTGTAAAATGTTCCATATATCTCTCACCTTACTTAAAAGAAAAATTTTATTTGAAAAGAATTGAGAGATACATGAATTTCTAATTTATAATAAGAATAGTTTAATTATTTTGATGTGGTGGCATTGCTTGTGTTTTCTGAATGTATGAATAAACAGTGCATATTTGAAGTTGGAATTTTAGAATGTTGGCTCTTTAAAGAATAATGATGAAAGTTAAGTATTATTGGTAATCTAAAAAATCTAAATAAATTGATTCTTGTAGCAAGAAAAAGCAACAAAAAGAAAAAGAAAAAGCATGTTGCAAAAAAAAAAAGAAAGAAAGCATGTGGAAAAAAAAAGAAGCAAGCAGAAAAAGCCAATAATCCTTTAAACCAAAAGGCAAGGGTAAAAGGATCCAAGGCTTTGAGCATCAGTGGATGGGAGGGCCCAAAGGAATAAAATCCTGGCCTAAGCAGCTCAACCAAGCTGTCCCTAACCATGTGCTTGTGGCATGAAGGTGTCAAGTGAAAAGCTTGAGACTGAGCGGTTAAAGTCATGATCCAAAGCAAAAAGAGTGTGCTTAAGAACTCTAGACACCTCTATCTGAGGATTCTAGCAAAGCTGAATCACAATCCTAAAAGGTTCACCCAGTTAAAGTGTTTGTGGCATTTATATATCCGGTGGTAATACTGAAAAAAAAAGTGCTTAGAGCCACGGCGAAGACTCTAAAAAGCTATGTTCAAGAATAAAAAAGAACTTAACTAGGAGGGTCAATAATATCATCTGGATTCTAAGTTCCTAAGGATGCCAACATCTCTGAGTTTCAACACATAGTGAGATGCCAAAACTATTCAAAGGCAAAAAGCTACTAAGTCCTGCTCATCTAAATTGAAACTGAGCTTCATTGAAAACTTTGAAATTTATTGTATCTTAATTTTCTTTTTATCCTACTATGTTTTTAGTTGCTTAGGGACAAGCAACAGTTTAAGTTTGGTGTTGTGATGAACGGATATTTTATACGCTTTTTGGCATCATTTTCATATAGTTTTTAACATGTTTTGTTTAGTTTTATTAAGTTTTTATAGGTTTTAGTTTTAAATTCACACTTTTGGATTCTAATTTGAGTTTGTGTGTTTTTGTACAATTTCAGGTAATTTCTGGCGGAAATTGGGGAGCTAGAGTAAAAGTCCGATTCAGAGACAGAGAAAGCACTGTAAATGCTGTCTAGATCTGACCTACCTGCACTCGGAAGATCTTTTCTGGAGCTACAAAAGTCTAAATGGAGCATTCTCAACGGCTATGGGAAGCTGACTTCTAGAGCTTTCTATAAATTTATAATAGTTCATACTTTTCTTCAGATTTGAAGGCCTAAAACTGGCGTTCAACGCCAGCCTCCTGACCCCTTCCAGGCGTCCAGCGCCCAAAGTGCAGGGACCAGCATCCAAACACCCAGGGAGGACCCCCTAGCCAGTGTTTAACACCCTAGAGGTCCCCCAAAAGTGGATTTTAGCACTAAACAGACTATTTTACCCTTACTAGTCATTAGTATAGTATTTAAGTGTTATTTTACATAATCATACAAACAACATCTAGACTTTACACATTATTTTCGTTTACCATTGTATTTTCCTTTCAGTATGAGTTTCTAAACCTCCTAGGTTGAGGGGAGGAGCCCTGCTGAGTCCTATGAATTAATAAAAGTATTACTATTTCTCTTCAATCTATGTTTGATTTATTTCTAAGATGTATACTCGTTCTTCAACATGGTGAATAGGATGATCAGTGACAATCAGCTCTATTCATCATACTAAGATGAATGTGCCTGACTAACACCCGCGTCTACTTTGGTTCGTGTGAATACGTGATTGGAAAGCATGAACCAACATCTATGTTTATACATCTCTCAGATGGCTAATCCATGACTTCGTTGGGAACTTCTCGAGACACTAGTTCAGTCAATTTCCGGGGAGATTAGGATCTTTGTGGTATAAGCTAGAACCCAAAATTCGACCTTGTCTGTGGCATTTTGAGTAAGATCGCCAAGAGAATGAGTTGCTAGAGCTTCACCCTCCATCAGATTAGATGACCACAGCCAATGGCATTTGATCTGGAGCAGAGAAGATTGATGACCACGACCCATGGCGTCAATCACATACAGCCTGCCATTGAAGAAATCACTCACAAGCAAAGAAGACAGTAATACCAGAGTTAATCCAGAGAGGCAAAGCAACTCTAATCCTCAACTATATTCCTATTACTGATTTTAATATATACAATTAATATTCCTTTAATGCAATTAAGCCTCAATCGATCAACCTTCTGATTTGCCTGACAAAGACCTGCAAGATAACCATATCTTACTTCAAACCACAATCCTCGTGGGATCGACCCTGACTCGCTCAGGTATTACTTGGATGACCAAGTACACTTGCTGGTACAGCTGTACAAAAGTGTGGGGATTTGTGCACCGATCTCGGAGAGGAGGTGGAAGTACATGAGGTGATACCTCAAGAGTTGTACAAAGTGGCAGACAAGCTCTCCACCAAAGCGACGTTAGCTTTCCCTCATCTTATATGTCACCTATGAAATTCAACTGGAATTTTCATAGAAGGCAACATTCCTATTGAGGAGGACAAGCCCATCACTAAAAGTAGGATGGAGCACACTAGAGAGCAGACACATGAACCACAACATGAGCGTGTGGAGCCGCCTCAACAAGAGATCCCTGAGATTCCTCAAGGGATGTATTTTCCTCCTCAAAGCTATTGGGATCAATGACATACTTCTCTTGAAGAACTAATAAACCGCTATTTTATGGTTTATCTTGTGCTTAATTCAGTAGATTTTACCCATTATTCTCACACTTATTCATAGAAATTGCATGTTTTATATTTTCCTTCCTGATTTTGTGCTATGATTGAAAACATGTTTCTTTAGCCTTAACTTTGCTATTTTTAATCCTCTCTTATTACCATTCGATGCTGTGATATGGTTGTTAAGTGTTTTCAGGGTTTATAGGGTAGGAATGGCTTAGAGGATGGAAAGGAAGCATGCAAAAGTGGAAGGAATACAAGAAATTGAAGGAATTGCAAAGCTGTCAAGCCTGACCTCTTCGTACTTAATTGAGCATAACTTGAGCTACAGAGGTCCAAATGAGGTAATTTCAGTCGTGTTGAAAATCTAACATCCAGGGCTTCAAAATAATATAAAATTTGCCATAGTTTCCTTGCTGTTAGGCGACACCTACGCGTGCATGATGCGCACGCGTGGATAGTGCGGCAGACAAGCGACGCGTATGCGTGGGTGACGCATATGCGTGACGGAGCCACGTGCTGTACGTATCAGAAATCACTCGGGGTGATTTCTGGGCTATTTTTGGCCCAGTTTCAAGCCCGAAAATACTGATTAGAGGCTGCAGAGTGGAGCAGAAGAGGAATCATTCAATCATTATTCACTTTTCATAATGTTAGGTTTTAGATGTAGTTTTCTAGAGAGAGAGGCTTTCTCCTCTCTCTAGGTTTTTCTTATTTCTTCTTAATTTTAGATTTCTACTTCACTTCAATTTAGGTTTCTTCTACTATTATTGTTTTAGCACTTTAGTTATCTATTCCTCATTGTGATTTCCTTATTTTGCTAATTTAGTTTATGAACTCTTCATGTTAGATTCAATTTCTTATTAATAAATTTTGAGGTATTTTATATTTATTGCTTCTTCCTTCAATTGTCCTCATTTATATTTACAATTGGTTTTTTAGATTTATTGTTCTCCTATTACTTTTCTATGCTTTTATTTTATGCCTTCTAAGTGTTTGATAAAATGCTTGGAAGGATGTTAGAGTAGGATTTTATGTTCTTGGCTTGGGATGGTAACTTAGGAACTCTTGAGTTACTAATGTCCAAGTAATTGATGATTGGTAGCCATTGACTCCAGTTCTCACTAATTGAATTGGTGGAGAGTTAGGACTTATGGACTTGGATTGATATAGCTCATTTGACTTTCCTTTACTTGTTAGAGGATGATTTAAGGGATTGATCCTTGCCAATTCTCATGTTGTGGTTAGTGATAAGGATAGAGATCCTTGACCTCTAAACCTTGCCAAGACCTCTTTATCATTTGATTTTCATTACCATTTACTTTTTCTTATTCTCTTATCCAAAACCCCCCAAAATATACAACTCATAACCAATAACAAGAACACTTCCCTGCAATTCCTTTGAGAGACGACCCGAGGTTTGAATACTTCAGTTATTATTTTTATGGGGTTTGTTACTTGTGACAACCAAATTTTTGTATGAAAGGATTATTGTTGGTTTAGAAACTATACTTTCAACGAGAATATATTTGTGAAATTCTATACTTGCCAAGGGCACGCGTACGCATGCCAGACGCTTACACGTCGCCTTCATTTTTTCGCAACCCATGCGTGCGCGTCGCATGCGCTGCTTCACTAAACCAGCGCACTGCCCAGTTTCAATTATTCCCTCCTCCCAAATCCTAATTCTTTCTCAATCCTAATTCTTTCTTCTCTCCTATCTCCTTCTTTCTTCCTCCCTTCATACTTTCTTCTCCTCTCTTCTCATCCTTTTTCTCTTTCTTTTTCTTTTGTTTATTACATTTGCATACTCGCATTCATGGCATTTTAACTTTGTTGTTTCTTCTCTTTTTCTCTTTTATATTTCTTATTTTCACATTGGTGTTAAATTTTTTTACTCATCTGCTGCATATTTCCTACATTGTAATGGGTGCTTCTTGACTTGTTTGCTATTTAGTTGACATGCCCTGTGCTTCTATTACTTTTTCACTTGCATGTTGTAGCTACCATGTAGTTGAGAACTTATTATTATTTGGCATTAGCCAACCTAGATTTATTTGTTTGCATATTTTTGTTTGTGGGTTATTCTTTTTCCTTTTTCTCTTCTTTCAGGATGGCCACCAAGAAGGGGAACAGAAGACTTCTAAATGGGGCGACAAACAAGTCCCTTCGCACATTCTTTGGAGGATGAGCAGCAGTTGTAGCTCACAACCCTCGTCCACTTGCACATCTTTGCATGCACAGAGGACGGTGCAATCTTTAAGTGTGGAGAGGTTGATACCAACTTCCGTGGGTTAGTTACCTTCTTTTCAACACCAATGGTTAATTATTCAGTTCTTGCATTTGCATGTTTGATTGCATGTTTGTTAGATTTCATGCATATTTTAGGTACTACTTGGTTGAAGTGATAAATTCTTTTTCAAAGAAACTATTTTATAGTATTTCACTAATTCGAATTAAAATTTTTGTTAAACTTGTTTGAAGAATTTTAATTTGGAACATGGTTTTAGAGCTCGAACACACAAAACTAGTGAGATTTTAAGCTTAATTATATGGTTACATTATTTAACCATGATTTCTATTCTTGTGTGTTTTCTCTCCTCTATGATTGAAATCTATGCTATGTTCCATTCTATATGTCCATTGTTTAGTGTATATTCATGCATACATATGACTGAGGCCATCATTTGTTATTAGCTCACTCATCCCAAATAGCGTACCATTTCATCTGCCTTTGTTTGCCACTTTGAGCCTTTTAACCCCCAATTATTCTTTATGTTACCACATCACTAGCCTTAAGCGGAAAAACAAGTAATTACCCTTATTGAATCTTTGGTTAGCTAAAGATACAGATTGTGTGTCAATTAAGTGTGGGGAAATGTGGAAACTGTGGTTGATAAAAATGTGCATTGTTCTATTGACAAATATTGAGAATTTGGGTGCTACTTGATGAATGGAAAAATTGACGGTTTAGAATTTCACTAATGAAATCTTGTCGAGGTATAGTTTCTAAACCAACACTAATCCATTCATACCAAAATTTGTTTGTCACTAAAATAAACCCCTAAATTTATAAACCGAATTATTGGAACCTCGGGTCGTTCTCCCTAGGAATTGCAATAAAGTGTCCTTGTTATTGGTTATGAGTTATGTTTGGGGTTTTGATAAGAGACATGAAAGATAAATGGCAAGGAAGTAGACTAATAGCTACAAAGGTCTTGGCAAGGTTTGGTGGTCAAGGATCTCTATCCCTATCACTAACCACAACATGAGGATTGGCAAGAATCAATCCCATTAAGTCATCCTCTAACTAGGTAAAGGAAAGTCAAATGAGCTATATCAATCCAAGTCCATAAGTCATAGCTCTCCACCAATTCAATTAGTGAGACCTAGAGTTAATGGCTCCCAATCATTAATCAATTGGACATTAGTAACTCAAGAGTTCCTAAGTTACCTTCCCAAGCCAAGAGCATAAAATTCTACTCTAACATCCCTCCAAGTATTTCATCAAACACTTGGAAGGCATAAAAGGAAAGCATACTAAAATTACAAGAAAAGTAAATCTACACTACTCAATTGCAATGAATTAAACAATAACAAATCAAATCAACAATAAAGGAACATGAATCATAAATTGCATTAAAGGAAAATGGAAGAACAAAAGTGCATCAACATGAAAGTAGAGAATTACAAGAATTGAAATACAAAACTAGAGAGAGGAGAAGTAGAGGAAGAAGAATTGATAAAGGAAAAGTAAATCTAAGCATGAAATTAACCTAGACCTAAGAAATTATAATCTAGATCCAACCTAATCCTCATCCTAGAGAGAAGTGGGAGCTTCTCTCTCTAAAACTAACTTTTCCTCCAAAACTAATCTAAACTAAATTAATGGTAACTAGGTGTCTAAAAGTATGTTGATTCCTCTTTATTCCTTGGGTTAGATAGCATAAGAAGTGAGTTGGATTTGGGCCTGGGAAGCCCAGAATTCGCCCCCAGCGAATTCACTTTAGGTGGGTGAAAGAGCGGATTTCTGCTAGTAAAGAAATTTTATTAAAAGTAATCGCGTTTTAAGTATAGTTTCTAAACCAACAGAGAATCCTTTCGTACAAAAATTTGGTTGTCACAAGTAACAAAACCTAATAAAATTTATAACCGAAGTATTTAAACCTCGGGTCGTATCTCAAGTGGAAAAGTAAAGATAAATGCTAAGGATTTTACCCACTTAAATTTGGTATTGGGTGGTAATGGCCTTGGGATATGTGTTTCCAGTGGTTTTGCAAGCTCCATTCCCTTGTATTCTTCTGTGAATTCCTCCACTTCTTTCCAAACTTCTTTAATTTCAACCACGTCTTGATCCAAGTCTTCGATATCTTCCTCATCACTCAAGTCATAAGTTGGAGGTTGCGAAAAATCTACCTTCGCATCATCTTCGTATTCACTTGGGGAATACTCTTTCATCTCAAAGAGTTCACTTGCGGATGCAAGTTCATTACTAGGAGAACTTGGTTCGGGATTATCATTATAAAGGAAACTTGCTTGTTGAGTTATTCCGTCCAATTTTTCATAAGATACCTGCTTCGGGGGTTGTGCACTATCCTCCTTAGCATCAACTGCACTTTTCTTGACGGACTTCTCCACAATTTTGGATTCCCATAGAGGTTCAGCATCTCCTAAGTCTTGAACCAATTCTTCTTCTTCGATAATTTTAGCTTCCTCTACTTGTTCCAGTACAAAATCATGCTCCTTACTGTCCAGTGGAGTTTCTAGTATCTCCTTCATGTTGCGTTCTTTATTAGATTGCCCACATGAAGCCTTGGGGATTCCTTGAGTGTCCGAACGTCGGGAAGGCAGTCGATTTATCGCTTGATTCAATTGGTGAAGTGTGGCATTAAATTTTTCAAATGTTTCCTTGAGTTGCTCCCTTGACTCTTGGGGTGATGGATATGGACATGGTGCATAGGGAAGTGGCGGTTCTTAGGAGTAATTGGGTTGGAATTGGGGTGGATAAGGGTTAGGGTCATATGGAGGTGAATGGGGGTAGTTGGCTTGTGAGTGTGGTGGTTCAAAGTTGTGTTGAGGAGGTGGTTCATAGGCATATGATGGGACTTATCGATAATTACAAAGGGGTCCACCATATCTATCATCTTGGTATGCACCTCGGAATGGTTCTTGACTGTAGTAAATTGGTGGGTGATGGTTGTCACGAAAGGATCCACCATAACTATTGTCTTGACATGCATTATGGAATGGTCGTGGTTCATGGTATCTTGGAGGGTGTTGTTGCCTAAAGGGTTGATCAGATCCTCGTGGCTCTGTCCATCTCTGATTGTTTTGACCTTGATGCATGTTCCTGTTATAGCTTCCATTCCTTTCAACATTATTAGAACCAAACTCAAAGCGACGGGGGTGAGAACTCATAGTAACCAATAAAAATTAAAAACAAAAATAAAAACAAATAAACAAGCAAAATAAAATATTTACAATAACCAATAATAAGGCACACAGTTGCAATTCCCCAGCAACAGCGCCATTTTGAAAGAGTAGATTTCTGCTAGTAAAGAAATTTTATTAAAAGTAATCGCGTTGTAAGTATAGTTTCTAAACCAACAAAGAATCCTTTCGTACAAAAATTTGGTTGTCACAAGTAACAAAACCCAATAAAATTTATAACCGAAGTATTTAAACCTCGGGTCGTATCTCAAGGAATTGTAGGGAAGTATGATTTATTATTGGTTATGAAAAAGGTGTATTTGTGGGTTTTTGAAATAGAGAATAAGTAATTTAAACAGCAAGAAAATAAATTAATAATTATAAAGAAAAATCTCTTAGCAAGGTATAAGAACTGGAAATCCTATCCTAGTTATCCTTATTAGGTGTGATGAGAATTATTGTTGCTCCTACTTAGTTAACCTTTACTAAATAAAGGAAAGTCAAGCGGACTAATTAATTTGATCCTCAAGTCCTAGCCAACTCCTATGGAGAGACTAGCTTTAGAGCGATCCAAATCCATCAGCAACTTCAATTTCAATCAATAGCTGAGTTTGATAACTCAAGTGTTACCAATCACTTAACCAAAGCCAAAAGGGAAAATAAATCTAAATTAAATTGAAAGCAATCATAAATATAATAGAATAATCATTAATCTGAAATACCTCAAATTGCATTTAAACATAAATTTAAGTCCTAACATGGAAAGGTTCATAAGCCAAATTGAAAAGATAAATAATAATTAAAGTAATAGAATAAATAAAACTAGAAAGTGATTTAAAGGAACATTGAACCTGTAATTGAAGAGAAGTAGCCTAAAGATAATAGAAATCCTAAATCCTAATCCTAAGAGAAAGGAGAGAGCCTCTCTCTCTAAAAAATACATTTAATCCTAAAATTATATCTGTTACTCAGTTGTTAAGTTTTTTCTTTCATTCTCTGGCTTTTATTCTGTGTTTCTAACATTGATTTGGGCCGAAAAATGGTCCAGAAATCGCTCGGGGCGTTTTCTGCAGATTCTTGTACGTGGCGTCTGTCACGCGTACGCGTCGGTCATGCGTACGCGTCATTTGCGTTCTGCTACAAGGCGCGCATTCGTGTCGTCCACACATTCGCGTCGCTGCCATTTCGCGCTAGGCACGCATTCGCGTCGTCCATATGTTCGCGTTGCTGCCTTTTCTTCAAAACTCTATCTTTTGTGCTTTCCTTCCATTTTTGTATGTTTCCTTTCTGTCCTTTAAGCCATTCCTGCCCTATGAGATCTGACAATACTTAACACATAAATCACGGCATCGAATGGTAATAAAGGATAATTAAAATTAATATTTTTAAAGCATAGGAAACATGTTTTTCACATATATCATAAAATAAGGAAGGAATAGTAAAACCATGCAATTTACATGAATAAGTGGGTGAAGAATTGATAGAAACACTCAATTAGAGCACAAAATATATCATAAAATATGGGTTTATCAACCTCCCCACGCTTAAACAATAGCATGTCCTCATGCTAAATCCAAGAGAAAGAGTGAATGTAGAATGGTGGAATCTCATGCAATGCAATCTATTCTAAATGAAAGCTACCTAAATGAACATGCAATTTTAACTATCATCCACCTATATATATAGAGCTTACATGTGGTTAATTTGGTTCATATTTCCAAAGAATCATATAGCCAAGCCTAAATCATGTTAAAGCACTTTCACAATTGAGTTGGGTAAAAATATTTCACAAACTTGCAAGACAATTAACAATTAAGCAGAGATATATGGAGATGAGCTATTGAACCCTCACTGGACTTTATGTTTACTCTCTAGTCAGGCACGCGAGCGCGTCACTGCAATTTCCTCTATTTTGCGCAGTCGCGTGAGCCATGCGTTCGCATCACTTCTCGCTGGTCATCTCCTTCATTTCTTGTGTTCCTTCCATCTTTGCAAGCTTTCTCTCCATTCTCTAAGCCATTCCTGCCCTATGAAGCCTGAAACACTTAACACAGATCACGGCATCGAATGGTATGAAGGAGAATAAAAAAATATTCAATTAAAAGATCTTTAGGAAGCAAGTTTTCAATCATAGAACAATTTTAGGAAGGAATTGTGAATACATGCAAATCATATGAATAAGTGGGTAAAAGACTTGATAAAACCACTCAATTAAACACAATATAAATCATAAAATAATGATTTATCAACCTCCCCACACTTAAACATTAGCATGTCCTCATGCTTAGTTGAAGGAGGTAAAAATGAATGAATAGGGGTATGTAAGACTCATGTAATGCAATGCAACCTATATACATGAATGCAAATATATGATTTTGTCTATCTGATTAAAATAAATAAGTTCTCTAAGACAGAACATAGATCAGATTCCACTAGTTTAAATCATACAGTAAAAGCGAGTAAATTTGTAAGAAGACAGCTTGTGAAAGCAGGGGACATGGAGTTGAGCATTGAACCCTCACTGATGGCGTGTGTGCACTCTAATCTCTCTAGTGTATAGGGTAATCACTCTATCCTTCTCTAATCATGCTTTCTAATTTTTGTTCTTCACCTAACCAATCAACAACATTTAATGTACTAATGCAAACATCATGAGGTCTTTTCAAGGTTGTAATGGGGCTAAGGTAAAGGTAAGGGTATATATGGCTAAGTGAGCTTATAAATTGAATCTTTAATTAACCCAAGCTTTCACCTGATCATATATGTATATTCTATATAACTTTAAATTTTATACCTAGCTACCCAGAATTTTCCTTTCACATTTCATACTCATGCATCAACCTTTATTTTGATTTTATCACATGTGCATTGATTGTTGAACTTTAACTTATTATTGGGGTAATTTTATCCCCTTATTTACTAAAATATTATAAAAAAATTTTTAACATAAAAATAAACATAGCTTATCAATGCACATAGATTTTCAATTTTCTTTTATAGTTTCACATGAGTAGGTACCCAAATTCCCTTTATCTTATCATGACACATTCCTTTATTAACCTTTGTTCCCACAATCTTCCCAAACTCAATTAATACACAATTTCTATCTTAAGCTAACCAAAGATTCAATAGGAATATTTAATTTTTTTTCTGCTTAAGGCTAGTAATGTGGTAAAATGTAGAACAAATGGGATTAAAACGGCTCAAAGTGGCTAACAAAGGTGATTAAAAAGGGTAGGCTAATTTGGGATAAGTGAGCTAAATAAATAATGGCCTCAATCATATGCAAGCACGTAAATACACTAAATAATGGACATATAGGATAAAAAAAATTCAAATTACAATCATAGAGAAATAAAAACACAAAAATAAAATAGTTATGGTTAAATAATGTAACCATGTATTTAGGCTCAAAGTTTCACAGGTTGTGTGTTCTTTAGCTCAAAAACCATGTTCCAATTACAACTTCAAATAATTTTAACATAAGGGTTTTGATTTAAATTAGTGAAAGATTCAGGTTTTAGGAGAGACTTATTATCCTTTCAATCAAGTAGAACATGCATGCAGTTAACCTATTACTATGCAATCTATCATATTCTAAAAAAAAAATTGAAAAACTAACTATTTTATTCGTGTTAAGGAAGAAAAATTACCTCCGGAAGTCAGGCACTGACCGACCTCCCCACACTTAAGGCTTTGCACCGTCCTCGGTGCCATCTGTTAGGAACAAAGGGGGGCTGCTAGCAGTATCTCCACAATCGGGATCGTGATGGCTCCCTGTGCTGGTAAATGAAGTGGAGTTCGGGGTGTTTGGGTCCTTGTCAGGCCTGTGGTTGCCTGTGAGTAGCTCCTTGAGGTATTTGAATCGGCGCTGGTTGCGGCGCTCTCGTAGCTTCACTTTCTGTTCTTGCCAGTCCAACCTCTCCAGTATTTGATGGAGCAGCTGACTTATTGAAGGTGCTGGTGGTGTGGAAGGGGAATTTCTGCAGCTTGTTTTGTGGACTGGCTGGTAGTGGCTGTTGGTGGCCTGAGATATTTCCCGTTAGGGACGTACTGATCATCCCGTGGAAGCATGGCTTTGGTGTCCCCAGCTCTGTAGGAGACTCCGGCTACTGCGACAAGATCTGAGACCAAGGCGGAAAAAGGTAGGTTGCCCACAATTTGTACGTGACCCATGGCATTCCGGATGTGTCTTGGTAGGTATAGCGGCTGGTCTGTGAGGATGCACCATAGTAGAACGGCCATGTCTGCAGTGAAGGAGGACTCATGAGTGCTCGGAAAGACGTAGTGGAACGTAATCTGTGCCCATACGCGAGCCTCCAAGGTAAGTGCGGAAGCCGATATTCCCTTAGGTCGGGAACGATGGTATCCATAAATCCATCTGCTGCCAGGTTGTGCGATAACTCTGAGAACAGCATCCCAATCAAATTGATACGTCTGGTGCTTGAGTGCGGCCTCTTGGAATGCGTCCAGTCCTTCTAGAGTAGGGGGAGATCCAAAGCTCGTTGAATGGCCTCTTCTGTAATAGGGATTTGCTTCTGACGGATATAGACAGACTGCAGGGTTGGCAAGTGGAAATTAGAGTAGAACTCGACTACCCATGAGAGATTAACCTGTCGTGGCTGTCATTGTAGGAATCCCCAGTGTCTGTGTTCGATTCGCAGCTCAACAAATTCAGCAATACGGGTCGGGAGGATAAGCAGGTATTCGTTGTTGTAATTCCTTGCTGCCAGGATGGAGAACATCTGCTCACAGTAGCGGTTGGGAAATTGCGCAGTGTGCTTTGCTGGGAAGGCTTTCTCTTTTTCATCGACCTTGATAATCCTCTTAATTCGTTTTGTTGAGGGCTTAACTGCAGTGAAGAGGGCTCTGCCACTAATGCTCTTTTTGTTCCTCTCCTTGCTGGTGGTTTGGGAGTAGCTTTCTCTTTTCCTTTCTTGGTGGCCATCTTGAAAGGGAAAGAACAAGGATGTTAAGAATTCAAGGGTTAGAGCAAGGAAGAGAACGGAAAAGGTGGTAATCAATGCACATTAAAACGAATGATGTTAACACATGGTCATGACTACATGTGAAAAATCATCAATGAAAATATAGCAAGTGCATATGAAGACAGCTAAATGCAAGGAGTTTATTAGCATGCCGGCAAAGGCATGAGTAGCATAGATCAAGCATTCAAAGTCCAAGTTAGATTACCAAGTCTGTCAAACTAACAATCTCTTTGTAATAACAATTATATTTAATTAATGAAATATAAAAAGTATTTTGTGAAAAGCAAGCATTTAGAGTAGTAGATTAAAAGAAATCTAAAAATAGTGCACAATGCCATACGGGCGTTTTCACAAACGCATAGCATGCATGGTAAATAAGCTATTGAAAGTATTAAATTGAACATGCAAGCAACCCTATAAAATTAATATATAATTGTCAAACAATTCCTTAACAATCCACAAGTAAATCATTAGAAATAATGACCCAAATAAATTTCCAACACCAATTAAAAGAAAAAGAAAGAAAAAGAAAACATGGATAATGAAAGTAAAAATAAGAAAAAAGAAAAGAAGAAGAAAACATAAAAATAAGAAGAAGAATAGAAAAGTAAGGAGGGAAGAAGAAAAAAAAACTTGACAATGGTAGTGAGAGAGAGAAAGTAGAAAGTGAGAAAGAAGGAAGAAGGAAGAAAAAAGGGGGGGGGGGAAGAAAGAAGAAGGGAAAAAGAAAAATTAGGATTTGGGGAAGAAAAAGATAAGATATTTTGGCAGATTTGGATAAGTTGTGCAGCGCAAGCGACGCGGACGCGTGGGATACGCGTTCGCGCGAATGGCGCCTAGATGAACCGACGCGGACGCGTCGTTCACGCGGACGCGTGGTGGTGCACGAAATTGTGATCTCAGGCAACGGCGCCAGAAACTCTGTACGCACGTCTTAATAAATTGTTTTCATTCACAACTTCGATACAACTAACCAGCAAGTGCACTGGGTCGTCCAAGTAATAAACCTTACGTGAGTAAGGGTCGATCCCACGGAGATTGTTGGTATGAAGCAAGCTATGGTCACCTTGTAAATCTCAGTCAGGCGGATATAAAATAGTTATGGAGTTTTCGAACATAAATAATAAATAGATAGAAAATACGGATAGAAATACTTATGTAATTCATTGGTTAGAATTTCAGATAAACGTATGGAGATGCATTCGTTCCTCTGAACCTCTGCTTTCCTGCTTAAGGTAAAACGGAAGTGGTTGTCAGGCACGCGTTCATAGGGAATGGTGATGATTGTCACGTTCATCACATTCAGGTTGAAGTGCGAATGAATATCTTAGAAGCGGAATAAGTTGAATTAAATAGAAAAACAGTAGTACTTTGCATTAATCTTTGAGGAACAGCAGAGCTCCACACCTTAATCTATGGAGTGCAGAAACTCTACCGTATGAAAATACGTAAGTGAAAGGTCCAGGCATGGCCGAATGGCCAGCCCCCAAAACGTGATCACAGGATCAAAAATACAATCCAGGATGTCAAATTCAATAGTAAAAAGTCTTATTTATACTAAACTAGTTACTAGGGTTTACAGAAGTAAGTAATTGATGCATAAATCCACTTCTGGGGCCCACTTGGTGTGTGCTTGGGCTGAGCTTGAATGTTACACGTGTAGAGGTCAATCTTGGAGTTGAACGCCAGTTTGTAACGTATTTCTGGCGTTCAACTCTGGCTTGTGACGTGTTTCTAGCGTTTAACTCCAGACAGCAGCGTAGAATTGGCGTTCAACACCCTTTTACGTCATCTAAACTCAGCCAAAGTATGGACTATTATATATTTCTGGAAAGCCCTGGATGTCTACTTTCCAACGGAATTGGAAGCGCACCATTTTGAGTTCTGTAGCTCCAGAAAATCTACTTTGAGTGCAGGGAGGTCAGAATCCAACAGCATCAGCAGTCCTACTTCAACCTCTGAATCTGATTTTTGCTCAAGTCCCTCAATTTCA